>NC_079443.1:39399899-39712399 GCF_903798145.1 Danio aesculapii
TGGCAAAAATTGACAAAAACATATTTCAAAACACTTATAATCCTACCTGTATGTGTGTAAAGGTTTAACCACCTATATTAAAACATCAGAATTTCATTATTTCACATTATGTTCACATAGGACTGATTCAATCTCATGGGACATCAAAGGCACTTTATAGTGATAATGACCCTAGAATAGGAAAAATGTAATGACATTGACGTGCTATAAGGATCATGGTGCAGAGCCACAATAAAATTTACATCGTTATTTACTTCAATTTGCCACTAGGTTTTACCCGCTTGTTTTGAATAATTTAAAGTATATTTACATTTGTTCATATATATATATATATATATATATATATATATATATATATATATATAAATATTTTGGTACTTTATTTGTTAGCATGGACACTAACTTTGTATTTCTCTCAGAGATGCTCTTGCTCCGTTTCTCAAGCATGAAGAAGAACATCAGGCTGCAGAGATCGGAGCATCTCCTTTTCATTATGTGCTTTGTGCAGCCACTTCTCCAGCTGTGAAACTCCATGATGAAACACTCACATATCTTAATCAAGGTATGCTCAAATAACTAGCCTTGTGTTTACATTTTAATGATTGACGTTGCATTTATAGCACTTGGCGTTATTCCTTTTCAACTTATGTTCATTTTATTACTTTATACACTACCGGTGTTTGGGGTCAGTATGATTTATAAATGTTTTAAAATAAGCTTATCCTGCTCACCAAGGCTCAGGCCCAGATTAACAATTGAGAGGCCCCGGCCGCACCTTATAGTTGAATTAAAAAATAAGAATAATATAATACTTTTTTACAGCAAATAATTACAGTGTAGCAATTTATTATAGTTTAGTTAAAAAAAGAAGAAAAGAAAAGAAGTCTGTGTGCTTTTTATTGATGGTGTCATTCTCTGACAATTTAAAAATAATGACAATAATAACACTAATATTTGGTGGCTACTGTTTGGTAAGAGGAAAATATATAGTTGTCTAAGCAAAATGCGCTTTTTTACAGAGAGGGAGGCACCTTTATTAAGGCATTTGCCATCTAGTAAACGTCTAGAACGGAGCCATGAGGTCGGAGAATATGGGTGAAGCAGGGCGACTAACATTGTAAATACAAATTATTTATATTAAGATGTCTCTAACATTTAACAGCAGGTAGACAGTAACTGTTTATGGAATATTTAAAATAACTGTTTAGACACATGAAATAGGCTCAACTTTATTAAATATCCACGAGGCACTTGTGACTTTTTCATTATTTTAATTTTTAAGCAGAAATGTTCTTTCTATTAAAAATAAATGTAATTCCAATCTGATATGAAATGGGTAAAAAAAGACAAATTAGTTCATCAGACGTTGGATTCAAATCGGATTCAAATCCCCCTCATAGGGTCCCCAAGTGCGCATGGGCTCCTGGCCCTGTGCCCATAATGTCCATAGGTTATTCCGGCCCTGCATTTATTTAATCAATAATACAGTACAAATTGTCAGTTATTTTACAAATTATTTTACAAATGTTATTTCACTATAAAATAACTGTTTAAAAGTAGTTTATAATTTAATTTAATCATTTATTCCAGTGATTTTAAAGATGAATTTTCAGCTTCATTACTCCAGTCTTCAATGTCACAGGATCCTTCAGAAATCACTCTAATATTAATTATTATTATTATTATTATTATTATTATTATTATTATTATTATTATTATTATTATTATTATTATTGGTAATAGTAATAAAAGCAATAATGACTGAAGTAATAATTTCATTTGAATCTACATTCAATAAGAAAGCAGTTACTTAAAATTGTAATTAATATTTTACAATTTCAGTATTTTTTTTTTTACATTTAATAAATGCTGCCTTGATGAACAGAATAATTTATTTAAAAAAAAAAACTGGCCCCAAACTTTTGACCGGTAGTTTATACACCAGTGTCTACTTCTGTAAAAGTTTTGGATGATACTATTGATAAAACTATCAATTCTAATGACAGTCAAAGTCAACACTGTTGTAAATGATTGATTTACTTCGTTGAAAGATGATTTTAATTTTATATTGAGGGTTACAGATTATTTTACTTGTGTGTAATAATTTTTGTTTTGTTTTGTTGTCATTCAATAATAATTGAAATAATTTGTGCATTGCAAGTAAAAGCTAACTATCATAAAATACAGTAGTCAACATGTTTTTCTACATTATCCTAAGAAAAGAAAGGGTGTTGTTCAATAGTTTTAGGACAACTTTGATGAAAGGTAGTGAACCAATTCAAATTTTAACTGAAGATTAGATTAGAAGATTAGATTCAACTTTATTGTCATTACACATGTACAAGTACAAGGCAACAAAATGCAGTTTAGGTCTAACCTAAGTGCAATAGCAGCAAGTGCAGGATATACAGTGCTCAGCATATATGAGTACACCCCTCACAAATGTATCTTTTAAATTCAAATGTTTAATAGGAAGCTATACAATATTATATTTGTGCATATACATTAGATTAGTCAGTACTGAAACCAAATCTGGAGCTTATCTAACAAAATATCTTACGATAACAGTCCAAAAAACAGTACACCTAAATTTAAATGTTATAGACGAATATTAAATACAAATTTATAAAAGAGGAAAAAAATCAAGAGAAGCAAAAAAATTTTAATTTAGTTGAAATTTTGCAGTTTGTAAATTTATTTTGCTTGAAGTTAATTGTATTATCTTTCAATTTCTAAATATTTTTGGTGGCTAAAATATTATTTTAATAAACATATCTGTTTAATAAATCTGTTTTGTTTAAATTCACCAAAATACATTGCCTATATTCACTGAGAAATGGAGACAAATATTAATTTTCAAAACAGGGTGTACTCAATTACGCTCAGCACTTTAGGTATAAGTTATTAAGTGCAATTATAGAAAAACTATGCTGATATTTACAGATGAATGTACTATGAACATAATATACAGGTTGTATTGACTATGAACAAAGATTTACAAAAGATGAATATATGTACAGATTGCTATTAATAATCAGAGGTATGCAGATAGATATGACACATACTGTATAGTGATTTATTATACAAAGTGACACTGCCAGTCTTTTGTTCTTGGAATAACTGCACCTTTTTCTTGTTATAATGCACTGTAGGTCAGTCCTATGAAATCCGTATGCTTAACAGGAAGCTGGTGGAGTATACAGATGTAAGCAGCAAATATGTAAAGGTAGGTTAAAGTCCCCAAGAAATCAAAACTAACCATATTGATTTTGTTAGCTCACATGGCTTATCTGTGCATGTCATTACGAAATAAAAATTGTTTGCCCTTCTAATCCTTAATTGAAATATGTAAATGCACTTCCTGTTTGTTTTCAGTTAAATTATCAGATTACTTGATTTTGAGGTATTGGTCATGGTTAATTATGTTATGTTAACAAACAGAAATGGTGAGGAGGAGGAGGCTTCTGTTAATGGTTGTAATAGCTCTTCTCCTTTCCTGATCTTTCTGAATTAAATGCCTGCTTTACTACATCCAATCAGCTCGCAGTATTAACAATCACTGAAAACTCTCATTTAATATTGTGTTTCTCTAGGAACTGTGTCATAATATATGAATAAAAGTAACGATCACAGCTTCCGGTTTATTGAGACTTTAAGGGAATGATGATGACACTATATGATTTTGTTTTAGTGCATCACTTGTTTGTACACTAGTTACAGCACAGCTCAGACTTACC
This sequence comes from Danio aesculapii, assembly GCF_903798145.1. Classification (NCBI taxonomy): domain Eukaryota; kingdom Metazoa; phylum Chordata; class Actinopteri; order Cypriniformes; family Danionidae; genus Danio; species Danio aesculapii. Next base: position 39,403,637 of record NC_079443.1, read on the forward strand.
ACATACATTTTTGTTTTTATGGAAAAAATTTTATTAGTTTGACCTAGAAATAAACAGTTTTAGAGTATTAATAAATGTAAAACAATAAAGGTTCAGATTCATTCATTTATTTTAAGTCAGCTTAGTCCCTTTATTAATCCAGGGTCGCCACAGCGGAATGAACCGCCAACTTATCCAGCATATGTTTTACGCAGCGGGTGCCCTTCTAGCTGCAACTTATCACTGGGAAACATGCATACACGTCCATTCACACACATACACTACAGACAATTTAGCTTACCCAATTCACCTGTAGCGCATGTGTTTATACTGTGGGGGAAACCGGAGCACCCGGAGGAAACCCACGCGGACACAGAGAGAACATGCAAACTCCACACAGAATTGCCAACTGACCCAGCCGAGGCTCGAACCAGCGACCTTCTTGCTGTGAGGTGAGAGCGCTACTGCGCACTGTGCCACCTTGCTGCCCCAAATGTTATGATATTTTTATGACATATTAGAAGAATTATTAATACACAGGTCTATACATGTCTTCTTTGTATACATGCTTTGTTTTGTTTTTTTACTTTTGTTAAAAAATATACATTCACGGAAAATACTTTTTTTGACGTACTTATTAAAATAATTTAAAAATTTTTTTTTCAAATAGGTACAAGCTAGTGGTTTGAAGGACTGTGAAAGTATAGCATTTTTAAGTTAGGGTTAGGGTGTATTAATACTAATACAATTAATTAGTATTTAGAGGCTGCACTTGTCCTTTAAGATGCATATTAATTGAGTCTTTTTAATATGTCATCATATAACTATGCATGATAAGATTTTTTGTATAATTGCTACCCAAAATGTTTTTCTAACCATAACATGACAGTTAAACTAATAAAGAAAATAAAAAATATATGTGACATTTGGGCAACACAGTGGCTATGTGGTTAGCACTGTCACCTCGCAGCAAGAAGGTCGCTGGTTTGAGTCCTGGCTGGGTCAGTTGGCATTTCTGTATGGAGTTTGCATGTTCTCCCTGTGTTTGCGTCAGTTTTCTCTGGGTGCTTCGGTTTCCCCCACAGTCCAAAGACATGCAGTATAGGTTAACTAAGTTGCAGCTGGTGTTGTGAATTTCTCTAGTCTGGCTCACAGCACAAAACTGTTGTAAAATTCGAGCCCAAAAAAACAAAAAACCTTCGGTTGTCTTCAAAGCAGAATCCTTTAATAAGAAGAACTCAGCGTGGCTGTGGCGTCATCGAAAGAAAACTCTCAACTGTACAGCAAGCACTAGGTTTTTATACATTCTAAAACAAAGCATGCAAATGAAGTGTTGTTGTCGGCAGGGTCATGTAAGGCTGAGAAAACCTGCCCAGCTACTGACCACATAAGTTAATCAACAAAAGGGGTTTCTTCTACCTGAAAGTATCACCCGAAGACAAAGGCAGAAAACAGTGTGCAAATGATGTTCTGGAGACAGAAACCGTCTGACCAGGTGACCGAAAAGAGAAAACTATAGACAGCCGTGCTGTGAAACTGACAATTTGCATTACTTTGGAGACAGTCAGGGCTCAGGAAACCAAGACATTTTAAGGTCTGTCACACCAGTTATATATAAATAGATAATATAAATTTATATTCTCGCACTGGAAAGGCATCTGCTGTGTAAAATATATGCTGGATAAGTTGGCGGTTCATTCCACTGTGGCAGAACATTCTACCAGAAACATACATTTTCGCTTAGAAAAAACATGACAGGGCTTGACTTAAGCTTGTCGTCCTCCAAAAAAATTATTCAAGAACAAGCTCAAGTCATACAGTTCAGTGATAGTGCATCCTTGATCACTGTCAGCTTCTTCTCCGTGAAATGATGCCACTTCAGTCATAGCCTTAAAGGTGTATTGCATGCATTTCAAGTTAAATTTAATGCAACTGTGACTGGACTGACCGAAACATGGGGACACTTGTAAATTTATTTGTATTATATATTTGGCGTATTTACTTGTAAAATTTATTTATAATTTCTTGTTTTTAATAAATTGATGTGAATGAAAACAACATAAACTTGTTATTTCTGAAGTTTTTTTTTTGTCTAAATTTTTGCCGAAATTTTTTTTGTCTGTAATTAGTGGGACTGTTTCTTGACGTGTTATTTGTCATACTTGTTTCCAGAGCATTGTGCGTGTTGTTTTTCATGACCGACGGCTGCAATACACAGAGCATCAGCAGCTGGAGGGATGGAGGTGGAACCGACCAGGAGACAGAATTCTGGATATAGGTGGGATCTGACTTCATAATAAAGCAGATTTCTAAAGGACCGTATCAAACACATTGTCATATATTTCACAACGTTCAGATATCCCACTGTCAGTGGGCATAATAGAGCCTCACGCTCACCCACTCCAGCTCAACACCATAGAATTCCTCTGGGATCCTGACAAAAATGCCTCTGTCTTCATTCAGGTAAAGCTATTCTTTTATTTTATTTCTGAAGCGAGAAACATAAGCTGTAACTTCTCTGTTTCTATATATACAGGTAAATTGCATTAGCACAGAGTTCACTCCGAGAAAACACGGTGGAGAGAAAGGTGTCCCTTTTCGGATTCAGATTGACACCTTCACAGCCAGTGCACATGGAGAATACACTGAACACATGTGCTCCGCCAGCTGCCAGGTCAAAGTCTTCAAGGTAAAGCATCTTAAAGACCCCACATTTAATCATTTAGTAGATGCTTTTGTCCAAAGCGACTTACAAGTGAGGATGCAATTAAACATAAAGAGGCATTACACACAAGAAGCGCTGTTTGTGTGGGATTAGGTAGATCGTTTCACAAGCTGGTAACAGTGAATGAAAAGGTTCTGGAAAGTGATTTACAGCCTCTCTGTGATGGCACCACCATTGTGCGAACAATCAAAACATTCTATGAAAGAAATAAAAGGGTGTGCTATATCGAAACAAAATTCAAGGACTTTCTCAGTAACTCTAAGCTAACAATATTAAGGGCTGTCATAGATAAATAAATGTGATGCTAATGATGCCTATAGTTGGCAGTCAGTTCCTGTCTAAAAGCTAATAGTTCACCCAAAAATTAAAAGTCTGTTATTAATTACTCATCCTCAACTTTTAAAGACATTTGTTCATCTTTGAAATACAAATTAAGGTATTTTAAAGGAAACCTGAGAGCTCCATTATCCTCCATAGACAGCAAGGGCAATGAAATGTTCTGTCCAGAAAGGTACCAAAAAACATCGTCCAAACATTGTATGTGACTTCAGTGGTTCAACCATAATTTAATGAAGCTACGATAATACTTTTGTCCAATCAAAAATAATGAATTCAGTCTTCCTCTGTTAAAGCAAAGTACAATATTATCATAAACTACACAGTAAAATCCTCTGAATAAAATTTACTCAGTTTAGATAATATTTGCTCCCTTTCTAAATTGAGTTAAAGTTACTCAAGTTAATGAGACAATGAAAGGATTAATTAGGTGATGATTGAGCACTGATGATGAACACCTGCTGTTAATAAACAGAAACACAGAAGAGAACCACAAAACTACAAATGACTTCAGTCTCAGCCTTAGATGAAATCAGCTAAAATATAAAACATTAAAGCTACGGTCACACCAGGCTTTGTGTGTGCGAAATTCTGTCGTGCGGCGCTGCGAAAAGGGGCGGGATTAAACAAGATGATTAGACATTAAAAAAGCGAGCGATTGCTCCACGTTTTTAATTTCTGTCCAGAGAGGTCATGTTTTGATCCTCAATTGGTCTCATGCAGTCAAGTGATGCGATTTAGCTGGTCAGAGTTCACCAAGCTTGAACTTTGCACCGCAGCAACCTGCGAAACTTAACGCATGACCCCGCGTTTCCGGTCTGACGTATTCGAGTGCGTATGAATGGAAGTCTATGGGAAGAAAAGTCAAGTGTGACCGCACCTTAAATCTCTCAAAATCTCAGCAGATGATCATTAAGCAACTCCACAATCAGCAGCTTTACTTATTACCAACCTGTTTGTCCAAATACCAAATACTCTCTGAACTCTCTGAACAAGTTTTGCTTGGAGGATTAATTACAAACTCTAAATATCTGCTTTTATGCGTATTGGGAAAAAATAAGGTCATACAATTTTGGAATAACATGATTATAAGCAAATTATGATCGAATTTAAAGGTTTGGTTGAACTGTCATTTATTGATTTAATTGATTTAACTTTATTAAGCCAAAGGGTGCAGATCGCAAGCTCAAGACTGACAGAGAGAAGATCGAGAAACGGAGTCCTCAAGATAAAGAAAAATACCAACTGTCCTATAAAACAACTGTGTTGACTGAGGTAGGAAATCTGCCTTTTCATTATATTACATAGTTAAACATCATAACAGTATTGCTGCTAATTACTTTTAGTGAGTACATTTATTTGGACACCATTCATTAATTTAAAGGGCACCTATGGTGAAAAATCTACTTTTCAAGCTGTTTGGACAGACATATGTGCAGGTATGATGTATAGACTGTCATATTGGGGTGAAATAAACACACCCAGTCCTTTTTTATTCAATTTAACAACATAAAAAACGGTGGACCAATTGGATCGGTTTTCAGATCGACCGCAACTTGACGTAGGAGTACGATCCCCCCGCCCACCGAATTGATTGATAGCTGCGCGTATTAACATGTCCCGGTAGTCACATGTAAAATCTTATTAACATGACCAGACGTGCGCAAAGCAACCGGGTATAAAAGGTATGTTCAGTTCGCTAGGTTCATCAATCATCATCAAATGTGATCAAGAGTAACTTTCACATGTTTAAAATGTTTTAAAACAGTGCATGTGTGTAATGAATTACAGCGATTTAGCTTAGCTTTACTTCATCAGCACAGCCACGTGTCAGAACAATTATAAAAGAAGACGCTTCAATCCCGGTTTGTGGACATTAAATCAGGGTTATTTTGTACATTCACATAAAAGATATCCATACAGCAGTGGAGATTAACCTGTATCCTATCACATATGCGTGCAAAGTCAGTGCAAAACTAGACGCGCTTTGTCTGTCTCTCATTCTCTGTGTGTGTGTGTGTGTGTGTGTGTGTGTGTGTGTGTGTGTGTGTGTGTGTGTGTGTGTGTGTGTGTGACTGCGCTGTGTATCTGTGTATGCGCGCTTGACCTTTGTAGCGACATTGTGTGTGACTCGTCGATGCAACTGCACAACAAATACTCAATGTTAAAGTTCTTACAGTAGTATTTCTCACAAACGCTTTGTGAGGTCTGCTTCCTTTAAGTCTGTCTGTTGTCTGACGCAGCCGAGGGAGGAGATTAAGGCACGCAGAAAGGCACGTAGAAACGGTGGGCGGGGAGGACTAGCCTTAAAGGCGCAGTATGACAAAACAGCCCCCTAGTGAAAAAATTTATAAAATAGAACCTTGTCAAAGGTATAATGAAAAATCTGATGGGTGTTTTGAGCTGAAACTTTACAGACACATTCACTCTGATTAGGAGTCTACCATGTAAACAGTGATTTTGATTAATTTGATCTGATTAAGGTCATAATCAAACAAAACAGAAATTGGATTAAGATATGTGGAGTATGCCGATTTTAGTGGCATTATTGAAGTGCAGTACAGACATGTAAACACCTTAATCAAACTCTAACCGTTGTGAAGGATTTTCGCGGATGCAGAGTTTTTTTCCCCATACGACGTATGGTATCAAATTCCATTAAAACAACACTCGTCCAGCAGTTCATACTTGCATCCAATATCTCGTTTGTCACGGAGGGCATGCATGGAATGTTCCTGAATGAAAGTGAAAGGGCCAAACTGCAGTTAAAGGGAAACACCTGAAATAACATAAAACTCCAGAGGAAACGTGGATAGCGCAGTGAAGCAATGACGTTAATTGAATTATGTGCTATACTATGTAAAACGGGATCATAAAAGGAACATTCAAAAAGTAACTCATGTATACACCTTATTATTGTCTTATTCAGATTAAGGTGAATAATTTGATTTCTGTAGTCCATGTAAACGGAGTCATTGTTGTTTTAAATATAATGCTAATGACAGAGGTAGTCTTTTTTTTTAAGTGGATTTTGAAAAGAGCATATTTTTCATCAAATGTTCACTTCTGTGCACATGTTAATTATTGAGATCTTTCAAGCTGGCATCACTCTGTTGAATTTTCCATGTCTCCTTTGAGTGTTTTCTTAAATTGACTGGACATTTAGCCCTCTCACACACACAAACATACACTGTATGGAATTCACATGCTTGTTTGTTGGACCCAAGCAATCCATATTGAAAATAAGGTCAATATTCTTTGTAACAAGTACATTTCTTTTTCTTTCAGTGCTCCCCTTGGCCTGAAGCCCCATCTATCAGCAGCACGAGCAACACTCCATCACCTGCTTATCACAGCGCTCACACTTCCTACAGCTTTCCAGAGGAGTGAGTCCTTATTGAGGTTGAAATCACCTTATGAATACATAAACACAATCACAATCCTGTTTTGTTGCAATTATAGAAACTGCTCTCCAGACCAGCAGGGGGAGCTACTTCTGCCCATCTGCTCTGATGTAAGTACGGCAGGCTGGTAAAAACATTAATACCGTGCTCTCTTATCTTTATAGGTTTGTGTTTGAGGACATGGATGATGCTATTCTTCTTCTTTTTGCCATTAGCACCTGTTGCCATCGTCCTCCACACAGGACACGCAGCAGTGGCTTCATCGTAACAGGTTCTCCTCTTTCTGCAGGCTCTTCTCTGGCTTCTCAGGTGGGCTGAAGAATTCTCTCAGAAAATCATGTTGTTAGACATCGTACTGGTTTAATCATGGATCAAATTCAGGCTGTGATGGACAGATTAAAGCCAAAAGTATACTTAGTTTTAGTTATACATTACTAAAAATCATTTGATAAAGTGGTTGCACACTGACAAAACATTATGTTATATAGGCTGTTATTAAAACATTATATAGGTTCATTCTGAAAACGTAGCCCTATATACATTTCTGGAGATCGCGAATTATGTAGTCAGAAGTATGTATGGCTGCATTCTGTTTTTAAATTAATGAGACGGGGCGGTATGACACCGTTCCTTTTCACGTGAGCAGCTGATCGGTCGGTTGGTCAGTCAGTCAGTCGACAGCGGCCTCTGATAGATTTATGTGAGAACAGCAGGAGCGAATGGCACTCAAGGGTGAAATTTTAGATCTTAAAATGTGTACACAGCACCCTCTGGTGGATTTACGTGAGAACAGCAGGAGCGAATGGCACTCACGCAAGAATTTTGAGATCTTAAAAAGTGTACTCAGTGGTTTTTGGTGGATTTACATGAAAACAGCAGGAGCGAATGGCTCTCACGCGAGAAATTTGAGATCTTAAAAAGTGTACAGAGCGCCCTCTGGTGGACTTACATGAGAACAGCAGAAGCGAATGGCACTCATGCAAGACATTTGAGATCTAAAGAAGTGAGCGGTGGCGCAGTGGGTAGCAAGTTCCCCTCACAGCTAGAAGGTCGCTGGTTCGAGCCTCAGTTGGGTCAGCTGGCATTTCTGTGTGGAGTTTGCATGTTCTCCCAATGTTTGCGTGGGTTTCCTCCGGGTGCTCCTGCTTCCCCAACAAGTCCAGAGACATGTGGTATAGGTAAATTGAATAAGCTAAACTGGCCGTAGTGTATGTGAGTTTGTGTATGAGTGTGTGGGTGTTTCCCAGTGTTGGGTTGCTTTTGTGTAAAAACATATGCTGGATAAGTTGGCGGTTCATTCCGCTGTGGCGACCCCAGATTAATAAAGGGACTAAGCCGAAAAGAATACAGTAAGCATAAAAATCAACAACATTCTAAACCCTTGTTATTAGCAACACCAGTGAATTGCAGTTAGGTTAAGTCATCTGCAGCCAGCAACTTATTCCTATTTGTGCACGGTTAACATACAAGAGACTAAATGTGATTCAGTGCCCTGAATGATGTACTTGCACTTGCAAATTCATTTTTTCATTCTGATTAGAGACATACAGACACTCCTCACAGTGCTGAGAGCAACATGTCGACAAAAATGTATACTTTCTGCTTGGATAACATAATAAACACACAAGAAATATTTGTTATGATTTCAGGTTCCGATCTGCTAAAAATGGGTCGAGAAGACTTCATTCAGATCTGTGGTCCTGCTGACGGCATTCGTCTTTTCAATGCAATCAAAGGAAGGTGAGTCGCCTCACTTACCAAACAAATCATTCAAACCTGTGTCTAAACATGTTATTTACACTCTCTGTGTCGATGTTTCTCAGGTGCATCCAGCCGCGTCTCACTGTCTATGTCTCCCAGCTGCAGAACAGGATCCAGCCGCACACAAAAGCAGTGGGTGATGGCGGTAGGAAACAGTGCTATTTATAGGATTTCCTGACATGCAGAATGAGCATTTATTCTTAATACTGTAATTGTTTTTGTTTGTAGTCTACCATGCACTCTACCTAGAGGACCTAACTGTCCTTGAGCTCACTGAGAAGATAGCCAATCTATATAATGTTCCCTCACAGCAAATACATGGTGTATATAGACAAGGGCCGAAGGGGATCTATGTCTTGGTTTCAGATGAGGTAAGAACGTCTAAAGTCGAGTCGGGAGAATCCAGAGATTTGCAGATCATTCAGAAACTGTTGGTTATATAACCTGTACAATGACTAGTTCTTCCAAAGGACAAAGTGTTGCATGTTTACAAAGTTGGCAAGACCTTGGCATCAGGATGGCTTCTTCAGAAAATGTGCATGGCTTGAATGTGAGAAGGGGTTTTCAAACATTTTTTCAGGGATATTTAGATCAAGAATTGTTTGATGATATTAAAATACTCTTTTTAAGAATCACAGTTTTGTCAACAATAAGTTTTAAATAAATTAAAATGTAATCATATTTAATATGACCACTTTGGGTTCTATTTTAACAATCTAAGTGCAAAGCATTAAGGGCGTGACTGAATCCACTTTTGCTATTTTAAGGACCGAAAAATATGCTCTGCTCCCCGGCGCATGGTCTAACAGGGTTGTGCTTATTCTCTTAATGAGTTCTAGGTGTGTTTTGAGCATAACGTGCATCAAACCATTCAGAGTGTCATCTCACATTCCCTTTAAGAGTCAGTTGCGTCGCGCCATGGTGCATTTGCTATTTACATGGCAGACTTTGCAAGTGGAAAAACTGAATGCTTCACTAGTGAGAAAACAGTTTAACAGAACATCTGCAGCGCAAGGCTAAAGAACGAGCCTCCTCAATTCGGCCTCATTACTTTCTCATTACTTTACTTTTACTCTTAAACTTTACTCCTTTACTTTTGTAGAGTAAGGAAATAGTGGAAACTCACTCCACTGAAAAATCTTCACCAGTTGGCGAAAGTGAAGAATTAAAAAACCTCGAGAGAAACCAGGCTCAGTTGGGCACGACCATTTCTCCTGTGGCCAAATGTCTTGTGGCTTTCATATTTTACTAAGTAGAGCTTAGAATAAGTATGTTGTTTAATTCTTACATAAATATACCTATTTATTCCAAATGAAACTGGAACAATGTTTTACTTTATATGTATGTACAGTTGAAGTCAGAATTATTAGCCCTCCAGTTATATTTTAATTCTCTTATGTTTTTCCCCAATTCCTGTTTAATGGTGAAAATATTTTTTTCAACACATTTCTAAACATAATAGTTTTAATAACTATTTTCTAATAACTGATTTGTTTTATCTTTACCATGATAAACAGTACATCATATTTTACTAGATATATTTCAAGATATTAGTATTCAGCTTAAAGTGCAAATTAAAGGCTTATTTAGGTTAACTAGGCACGTTAGGGTAAGGCAAGTCAATGTATACCAATGGTTTGTTCTGTAGCCAATCAAAAAAATGGGGGCTAATAATATTGACCTTTAAAAAAATAAAAACAGCTTTTATTCTAGCTGAAATAAAGCAAATAAGACTTTCTCCAGAAAAAAAATACTGTGAAAATGTTCTTAATCTGCTAAATATCACTTGAGAAATGAATAAAGAATAAGAAGAAAAGAATAAATATTGTACAGGGGGCTAATAATTTTGCGGTCAGCTGTATATAACTATCTGTATCTAAAACAGCGCTCTTAACCTAACATTTATTTATTTATTATATATAAAAAAAAAATTCAGAACAAAACAAAAAACAAAACAATTAAATTAAACAGAACAGAAACCATACAATACAAGTTTCAAGGGTCACCCAATACAATCTTATTTACATTTGTATTTATGGTTGATAAAATGTTGCTATATAAAATGTTGTTGAGGGTTGCATATCAAAAGATCAACAGGCTTCAGATGTATATAAATGAAAGCACCACAATAAAATTAAAACATTACATTTCTTCTCAGCCATTTATCCCAGTATGCAGAAATTTTATAGCATTGTTGTCTCAAGGTCAAGTGTCAGTACTTCCATATCATACACCTCTTTTACTATATCATGCCATTCACCTACAGATGGAGGATCTTCCTTGAACCATTTCTTTGTAATGGCCTTTTTGCTAGATGTTAGTAGTGTATTGAGAAGATATGCATCATTTGTTGGCATTTTTGAAGAGTAAATTCCCAGGTACATAGCTTTAAAATTACATTCCAGATTCAATCACATTATTGCATTTATCTCTTTATTTAAATCCTGCCAATAGGTGTGTATAATATTACAATCCCAAAATATGTGGAAATGATCAGCCCATACATTTCCACATTTTCTCCAGCATTCACCATTTTTTATCTCTAGTTTGAAAGTGCTTTATTTTAGGTGTCATAAATTGCCTAACATTTATAACCAAAATCAGTTATTGACTATATAAAGAGAATAGATTCATTAATCCATTCATACAGTATTCAAAAGTGTTGGTGTGATTACGAGTATTTGGCTTTTTCAGATGGTGCAGAACTTTACAGAGGAGACGAGCTTCACTATCAGCACTGTAAAAGGTAACTTCACGGACATGCTGTTTTTATCTTAACTATACTGATTAGGCCGTCTGGTTATCTAACAGGAGTTATGGGGCAAAAATTGCCTACATATTTGCTGACTTCAAACGCAAACAAAAGCAGCAATGCTATATATGGTTGTGTCAACATTCTGGTCTTAATGGTTCACTGATCAGGCAATAGTTCAGAAGTTTTCAGACTTCTAGGAATGTATTTGTCAAAAACAGGTTACTATATATAAATATATCTATATGTGTAAAATATAGGCTGACACAGTGGCTCAGTGGTTAGCACTGTCGCCTCACAGCAAGAAGGCCGCTGGTTCGAGTCTGTGTTCGCATGGGCCATAGTGTATGCGTGTGCATGTGAGAGTGTATGGGTGTTTCCCAGTACTGGGTTGCAGCTGGAAAGGTATCCGCTGTGTAAAACAATTACTGAATAAGTTGGTCGTTCATTCTGCTGTGACTACCCCTGATGAATAAAATGATTAAGCCAAAGAAACATGAATGAATGTCAAAAATGGGTTACTATATACATCTAATATACATCTATATAAATCTGATACTAAATACTATAAAAAGTCACTATGAATCTACACTTTGCAGTCATATGTGTTTAATGCTGCTTTTTTCTTCCTGTGTGATGAAAGATGAAAGGAATGAAGGATATCATGTTGTCCTGAAGTGACTTGACTGAAGCATGGTCTGTAGCTTCTCTTCGTAATACTGGACTGTTTTTCAGCTAAATATCACCTGGTGGAATGTGAAACAAATGAATATGGATGATTTTTGTATGATGACTGTGCCTCACTATAAAGAGAGAGAATCTTCTGGAAGGTTTTACTGGTAACTAATTAATATATTAATTGTGTAAGTTATGCTCTTTTTTTTTTTTTCTTTTTTTTTTTTTTTTTTTACATATTTTTGTTTCTATGTGTTTTATAGTAATTGTTTTTATCATGTAAAATTAAATTCTTGAATTCTTTTCAAAACATAATCTGACGTTTATTTCCTATTTTATAGTTTTCAAAATAGTAAAAGGTGTGATTTATCATGCAAGTGGCCTTACCAAAAACAAAACTCAACATTTCATTTACATTGCTCTGCATATATAAGTACACCCCTCACTATACTATCTTTTAAATTCATATGTTTAGTAGGAAGCTATACAATATTATATTTGTGCATATACATTAGATTAGTCAGTACTGAAGCCAAATCTGGAGCTAATCTAACAAAATAACTCACGATAATGATCCAAAAACTAGTACACCCAAATACATGTTATAGAAAAATATTAAATACAAATTTTAAAGAAGGGGGAAATCAAGAGAAGCAGAAAAAATAAAAAATATAGTTGAAATTTTGCAGTTTGTAATTGTTTTGCTTGAATTTAATTGTATTATCTTTCAATTTCTAAATATGTTCTGTGACTAAAATATTATTTTAATAAATCTATCGTTTTTGTTTAAAATACATTGTCTATATTCACTGAGAAATGGACAAAAATATTCATTTTCAAAATGAGGTGTACTCTACGCTGAGCTCTGTAAATATGCGTATATTGAATTTTTTTGTATGTCATTTGTTTCTTAAAAAACACTTAAAATGTAGCATTTTAAAATGTTGATAGTCACCTCTAACTAGAAATAATCTCTGTTTCATATTGGACTGGTTCTGTTGATCAGAATGAGGATATTTAAATAAAAGTCTTTGCTCAGGATGTTTTCCTGCTTTGCATTTTGAAGTTGAGTTTTTCTAACAGATAAATGATTATGTATTTTTGTACGACATGATATTATCTCACCAATATTATCTATTTATATGAAATTATCATGATGAGCTTTGTTGCTAGAGAACCTTTAAAAATGTTGAGAAATGTTTATGCCTTCATTTTATAAACTCTTGAACGGTAAATGTTAAACAAAGGAACATGTTTTACTTATTTTTTTTTTTATATTTATGTATTTACTATATTTTTGATTAAACCACTGTAAGGGCTGGGCCAATAAACAATATTATTTAATTCAATTCATCTTTATTTCTATTGCGCTTTTATAATGTAAATTGTGTCAAAGCAGCTTGACATAGAAGTTATAGTAAATTGAAACAGTCAGTCCAGTTTTATATTGAATCGCAATAAAATTTATGTCAATAACAATGATAAGCTCTGGACTTTTTACTCTATATCAAGGGTGCCCAAACTGTTTCGCATGAAGGGCCAAAAACCAAATCTCATTGATAGCCATGGGCTGAAGATAAATATACCAAACTATTTTACTTTAAAGTTGCCATGGGTAGTTTCCTAATTTTTTTCATAATATTAAAAAAATAAATAGAAAAATTTACTTTGTATCGAATTGTATCGTAACTAATGCAGTATAACTTTTTAAATGATAACTTATTCCAATAAAAACAAACAATAACATTTATAACACAGTGGAGTTCAATGCTGAATACACTAGTCAAGCAGAAACTGCCTTTGCCTTGATTCACTCACCAAAGTCTCTGCACTGTCCTCTATTCGTCGTATGTATTAAATAACTATTAATACATATTAAATCTGATTCTTCACACCATTACAATTGAAAAATTGAATTTGAAATGACAATCTCTAAACCATTCTTACATGGGATGGCGGGCCAAATCAAAGGTTACCATGGGCCCTAGTTTGGGCATCTTTGCTCTATATTAGTCTAAGAGCCAGTCACAAAGCAGAAATGTGCATCAATGGGAATCTAAAAGTGTGTTGATATTAGAGATGCAGCGAATTTTCGGCTGCCAAATATTGTCGCCCATCTAAAAATAGGCTATTTAATTAGAGTGGACCCTCTAATTTTTGTGGCTTCAGTCATTTTATTGATGGGATACTCTTAAAAATATGGAAGCATTAACAACTGATATCGAAATACATATCATTTTTGTTCAATATGGAAAATACTTAATCGAGATTGCATTTTTGCCATATAACCCAGCCCTACCCACTATCAGACGTGTGTTTACATCCATCACATGAAGAATAAAAGTTGGCATCATTTTTTTTTTTTTGGTTGTCATTGTACAAATCTTCTCCCAGGGTTATATTATCAGAGTATCCACGGGGTCTTAAAAAGTCTTAAAATGTCATAAATCCCAAAAGGTCAATTTTAGGCATTAAAAAGTCTTAAATCTACTGAAATATTGTGTTGTAGGTCTTAAATCTTTTTTTAACAGGTCTAAATTTTCCTTTGTTTACGTATAGCTGGCCATTAACACCCATACAATCACCAACAATCCACCTCAATGGAACTTTTAACTTTTTATTTAAAAATAGCATTTAATTATTTTCCTTACAGTAACATTCGCTTATAAAATCTCCATTTATTTACTGCTGAGGATGCTGACCTGACTTATGTTTTTATTATTAAATTATAATTATTGTAGACTGAAGTAACTGACAGCTACGTTTTGTTCTATTGCCGTTAAGGGTTATAGGGTTTGTAAATGAATATCTTTGAAAATTAATAAAAAAATATTCAAACAAAATTATTATTATTGTATTATTACATGTATTAAATTTTAATCATGTTTTGATAGGGTGGGTGAAAATCTTTCCTAACTGGGATATTCGAAAAAAAATAAAAAATCCTTAGCATTTTGCCCTGTACACTCTTAGAAATAAAAGTACGCGAGCTGTCACTGGGGTGGTACCTTTTCGAAAGGTACACATTTGTACCTAAAAGGTCCAAATTAATAACTCAAGGGTACATGTTGGTGCCTAAAAAGTACAAAAGTGTTTCTAATAACATTTTTGAGGTACCAATATGAACCCTTTAAGTACAAATGTGTACCTTTTGAAAAGGTACCACCCCAGGACAGCTCACGTACCTTTTTTTCTGAGAGTGTATAAGTCTAAAATTGAATTCATAATGATCTTTAAAATGTCTTTAAAAGTCTTAAATTTAACTTGGTGAAACCTGCAGAAACCCTGATTATGTCTCAGCAGTTTGTGAGGGTTCAGCTTGTGAAATGTTTTTATTGACTTTTTAAAAGACTCCAATTCCTCTGTAGTCATGAGGTCAGTGCCGCTGAGTGAACTTGTGTGTGTAACACACTTCACTTCAAAACAGTTCACTGAACAGCACCACTGTGTTCTTGTGCTCTATTTCAGTGTGCCACTGACAAATTGCTTAGCAACACAAGCAGAGATTTAAATGCAGACCTTTTAATTATTCTCTTGATTTTTACTAGAGCTGCACAATATAGATCTGACAGTTTCAGCATCGACATGCGCAATAGTCACATTGCAGGACGCGCAATATCAAGTGCAAGGGTGCCACAATTTGAAATGTATGTATTTTTGTTTTTATTAATTGCAAATTGTGGAATTAAAGTTCATAATTTGCATGTATTTATGTCTGTTACTGTGTTAACATGAGGAAGTTTTTTTTTTTTTTTTTTTTTTTGGATTTTTCTAAATTAGTTGTATGTACACAGTACTTAGTAGAACATGAACAGTATACATTATTTTAAGGGGACAAAAAGAGAAAATAGAAAAGAAAAATAAATAAATACAAATTATAAGATAAAAAAATAAAACAAAAATTAATAAATAAAAATAAATTAAATTAAAAACAGCAGTGTGGTGTAATTCAAAACAATATTACAATAGTGTGGTGTGTACAATTAAGGATACATAGTAGAATTATAATCAATGCCAAGACAGTACATGAGTAAGTTTAAAGCAAGCAGGTGCCATAAACAATAGAATCTTATCTTTAACAAAGATTTTACATTTAATTATTCAATATGTCTGGTTACTAAAGATGTAAAAAAAAAAAAACTATAAATCACAATGTGTTTCTCTTTTGTGTCCTTTGTTTTTTATTTATCTAGTTTATTATATTCTATGCAGATTCTCTATATAATCTAGTAAAACAGATTTCATATCGCAATATATATGGCAGAAAAGGTAATATCACCATGTATTTTCTTCTCAATATCATGCAACCCTAATATTTACAGTGAATACAGCTGAAATTGTTAATTTTTTTAGCTGATTAGAACATTATGTATTTTTATAATCAACTTTCACAGATTTGAAATGACTTCATTAAAGTCATTCTAAGTCTGGGGTGGGCAAACTCGGTCCTGGAGGGCCGGTGTCCTGAACAGTTTAGCTCACCTGCTTATAGATTTCTGGTGATCTTGGAGACACTGATTAGCATGTTCGGTGTGTTTGATTAGTGTTGGAGCTAAACTATTCAGGACACTGGACTTCCAGGACCGAGTTTGCACACTCCTGCTCTAAGTAAAAACTACAAATATGGCAACAAACCACAACCAATGACAACGATCTGTGTGAATATCGAAAGAATATTTCCTTCATTTCACCACTAGAGAGCAGAAATGCTTTTTTTTTGTAGTTACACATTTCAGATGTGTGTGTAGTATACCATTGGTGTATACTAGTTTAGCTATATCTACTGTGAGGGACAAATGTTATTATTAGTTATATATTGAAGCCTTTTGGCAACCTAGTTTTGCTAGTACTCACTAATAAAGAAGGCTTCTAAATTCCCAAAACATGTTTTTATTTATTTATTTATTGCTCTTTTCTATTTTACTCTTTTTTTCCAGAGTTATCTGGTTCCTATAAGGGAAAACAGCTAGTAAATCATGAAGAAATAAGAAATGTAAATTATCTATGGAAGTCAATGGTTACCGGTTTTCTTTCTTCACAATGTCGTTTAAAAAAAATTATAAACACCCATTAATGTAAGGTTTAGCGCTAAAAACAACACTTTTACTAAAATAAAAATGCGGTTAATTATTGTAGGAAATATAAGATGTTAACGTAATGTAAAAGCGTTAGAATGGCGCGCATTTATTTATTGTTTGTGTTCCATACGGAAAAAAATACATAAATCCAGCTGTCGCATCTCTGACAGTAAATAAATGATCAAAATTCGAGCCTAATTTCTCTTAAGATCAAAAATTAATAAACGTTTTTTATTTAAAGTAAAAGTCGCTGCTGGCATCAACTGAGCCGCACGATTTCTGTTTTTAAATGCCTTGAACATTTTAAGTCAGGCAGAATATCAGTCAGTCTGCAGAGTGAAGGACCCCACGCAGCACGCGCACACGTGTTTGTCTACAGCCATGGCGGACATGCAGATGAAGATTCTTCGCAAGAAAATTCAGAAGCGAAGCGAAAAAAATAAACAACGTAAACTGCTGCAATCTCAGAAAGAAGAAGTAGAAAACAGCGAAGGTAATTTATTTACTCTGATCATAAAGAAGTCCGTGTAAGTGTTCTGTGGCATACAACAAACACGCTGGTCTTAAGCGCGTTGATTAAGTTTTGTCTTATATTTTACTCTTAGATTAGATTTCTTTAATCTTATTCCAGAATCTTAATCTTAAACCCCTTGTTATGTGTTTTGTTTAATAGTAATGGTTACTCTAATCGTGATTGTGTGATTTATTGTTTTTCTTCAGGAATATATTTCCGACACACTTTATTACTGTAAAGTTTGTTTTTTATTCACACGTTTGGACTTTTTTCCTTAATAATAAAATTTTAGAAAACTTATTTGCCTATTATAAATGGTGAAATTATAATAGCATCCAATGACTATCAGAGTACAACGTTGTTCATTGTTCACAGTCGATTAAATAGTGCTACTGTTGTTTTTTATCATACTTGCATGTGATTTCACATCGAATATTCTAAGTACCATGGTAAACGAGCAAGTCACATTGTCGCAAGTTCATTGAACGAATGTGCGAATATTAAACCAACTGTAACTACCTTAATACACAACTTCACTGATAAACTCAAATTGACTCCATTGTCAAAAAAGTTCAACAGAGGTTGTACTTTCTTCGTCAGCTGAGGAAGTTTAACCTCCCAAAGGAGCTGCTGAAACAGTTCTCCACCTCCATCATTGAATCAGTCATCTACTATCAGTCAGCTACTAAATACGATCTCCAAAGACAAAGTCGAATAGTTTGGACTTTACATCACACTTTACATGTCAATTTGCACATAACAGCTGCATGTATAACGCTGTATACAGTAATATAGCTCTACATACATTTGTCTATTTGTGTATTTGCATTCACAACTTCTATTTTAAATATATTTATTATCTGTTTATTGTCCTGTTTCTGTAATTCTGTTGCACTGTAGAAGCTCTGTCACTAAAACAAATTCCTCGTATGTGCAAACATACCTGGCAATAAAGCTCTTTCTGAAATAGACTGTAGTTGCATAACTTTTTCCCTTTGGTAAAGTTGTTGAAATGTGCTGTCTGTGTTTCTCATGTGGCAGAGGTGAAGGATGTTTTGGAAGAGTCTGATGTGGCCAGTGATTCTGCTCCAAAAGTTACCGAAGAGCTGCAGCAAAGTGTCTCAGATGAGGCGAACGAAACCTCACAGAAACCCAAGAAGAAGAAAAAGAAACGAAAATTAGATGCTACAGGAGAATCAACAACATCCAGTGAGTGTTTAATAATGCTGTTGTGTATGTTTTAGTATAGTTTGTGTTGGTCACTATGGGCTTGTGATGGGTAACTATAGATGTGACTGATTTAGGGCTGCACATTATATCGTTTTAGCATCGAAATCGCAACGTTCACAAGAGCCACAGTTGCAAAGTATAACCATAATAGAGTTCAGTTTTCGCATTTGCATGTTTTTTTAAGGCCTGTGATTGTGTGAGGATTTCAGGAGAGTATAAAGCATTAAAGAAACCATAATTTTTTATATTTTGAAACTAAATGAAGGTTAAATCTATAGAAATATTAATATGATGAAGACTACCCAGTGCTATTTTACATTTGATTATTCAATTTCTGTAGCTGAATGCTATCAGGAGACCTAAGAAAATTGTAAAGCACTGGTTACTTCACTTGTGTCTCTGATCTGTTGTATTTATAAATGATTGAAATTTGTTTATTAAATTTTATGCACATGATAATTAAACTAAATGAATGAATTATTTCCAAATAGAGCTATTAAAGTCTGGTAAAGTGGTATTTATATCGCAATAAATATTGCAGAAAAACTAAATATATTAATGTCAGATTTTTCCAGTATCGTGCAGCCCTACTCTGATTGCATTTTGATTGTAACATTTAAATAAACGTTATCAATATGTATCTTTAGGTGTAAAAAAGGCTAAAAAGCAGGGTGTAGAGACAACACAAGCATCTGCAGGAGAGGAAGAACAAGAGGAGGAAGAAAATGCAGAGACTGTGAAGTGTGCAGAGAATGGAAATAATGAAAAAGAGGGATCGGCTGAGGAGGATAGTGATGAAGATGGACCACAACTTCCTTCTGGTCTGACAGGTAAAGTTGGCTGAACCTGACTTTTGTTATGTTAAATGCACTCTAAATTAAATGTTTATGATGAGGGGTAGGCATGGGCCGGTATAAGATTCGGACGGTATGATAACCTTGGATATAGCACTTGTTCACTGCTGCTCTTATAGTTGTGTAAATTGCTTCCTTGTCCTCATTTGTAAGTCGCTTTGGATAAAAGCGTCTGCTAAATGTAAATGTAATAAAAATTTCACGGTACCACGGTATTGTGATTACCGCTCTAAAATATATTATTTTTAAATGACTGGGTAAAAAACTAAAACCTTTTTCCTTTTGAACACAATATCTTTTATTTTGAGAAACTTTTACATATTTTGGAAAAGTAAACGTCAGGCTAAATAATAAAAATGAATCTTTAACTTCTGTCTACATTTTTTTAAAAACAGATTTCTTTACCATTTAAACGGTATATTTGGATATCTTTTCTGCTGGAGATACTGTTGTCCTAAAAAATTTTTTAAAAATGTAAAAAGCGTAAATAAAAAAATCTCACTCATGCCTTTGGAACGGTATTACAGAAAATTTTGGCGGTTTTGAGACCTTGACTTTTCCAAACTGCGGTATACCTTGAAAACTGTTATTGTCCCATGCCTAGTGAGGGGTTTTGTTGTTGTTGGACACATTTGCCTGGACAAAATATTGTAATGTCCAATCAGTTTGGCCATTTTTAGGATTGTTATTTTTTTGGCTTGCACATGAAAACATTGGACATATGTGTAATCTCACTTTGGATTAGTTACTGATTTATCAGGGGTCGCCACAGTGGAACGAACCGCCCAATTTTTCTGGCTTATGTTTTATTACAGCTGCTACCCAAATTATACGTAATATACACTTTGTAAATTTGATGGTGCATTACATTTGCAAAAAAAGTGTTGTATGTATGTAATAGAGATGTTAAAACTTTTTATGCACTATTAAATTCACAGAAGTTACTTATTCTTTTGTATTTTTCTTTATGTAAACTATTTATTTGACAAGTTACTGTAGGTATATGAAACTGGGCCGTATAATTTGCAGTGTGTTTTCTCTGAAAAACTAATTACAATTTACTCTGAAATGAAGAAATACGCCTGTTAGTTCAGATTTGAAATGTTTTTTTTTTTTGTTTTGTTTTTTTATTAGAGCATTTAACAAAATTTCACTGTAAACATGCTAATAATATTATAATAAGATCCCAAAATCTAAAATCTAATCTATATTATCTTTATTCAGCTAGCTGTTTAAGACAATTGTATTTCCCTTTGGGTTTTGTGAAATGCAAAATAGCAATTTTAAAAGTATGTTTATTGGTTGATTGACCGGAGATTTCTTCAGGTGCGTTTGAGGACCGGTCATTTGCATCCTTGTCAGAAGTGGTCAGTGAGAACACGCTGAAGGGAGTGAAGGAAATGGGCTTTGACACCATGACTGAAATCCAGCACAAGACCATACGCCCTCTGCTAGAGGGGAGGTGAGTCTGCTATCCATCAACAATGTCTCCAACATTTGTTTGTTTTTCCATATTAAAGCATGTGCGCTGTTCTTTTCATCAGAGACGTGTTGGCAGCAGCTAAAACAGGAAGTGGTAAAACTCTGGCTTTCCTGATTCCCTCAATTGAGCTTATCTACAAACTGAAATTCATGCCTAGAAATGGTAAGTGAATTCTCTAACATTTAGAGATGCTTTATAATGGAGATCCCAGTCAAGCCTGTAAGTATATGAGATGTCTGTGTGTTTCTGTCAGGCACTGGAGTGATCGTTTTGTCTCCTACACGTGAGTTGGCCATGCAGACGTACGGTGTGCTGAAGGAACTGATGACCCATCACGTCCACACATACGGCCTCATCATGGGTGGCAGCAATCGCTCTGCTGAAGCCCAGAAACTCGCTAATGGAGTTAATATCTTGGTAGCAACACCTGGCAGACTTTTGGATCATCTGCAGGTGCGGTTCTGTACAGTGATCAGCTTTTCCACATGGGACTATACTGTGTACTAGAGCTGCACGATTAATCAAAAAAAAATTGTGATCTCGATTTGACCCCTTACACGATCTTAATCCAGCATTTCTACGATTCAGCCTATAATATTTTTAATCATTTAAATGATCATATCGCATTTTATGATTACGATAACAGAGTGTTGTGCATGAGAATAAATGTTTACTGGGTCAGAAAAACCACTCTAGCTTAAATGATGTTGAATATATCAGGAAACCTGATGAGGACAAATGTTTT
Organism: Danio aesculapii; assembly: GCF_903798145.1. Lineage (NCBI taxonomy): Eukaryota > Metazoa > Chordata > Actinopteri > Cypriniformes > Danionidae > Danio > Danio aesculapii. Next base: position 39,425,173 of record NC_079443.1, read on the forward strand.
ATTTTACCAGTAGAAGAAAATGATCTAATAATATTGTCAATGACAGATTGCAAGCACATGTCTCAAACATAATAATTCAACATCAGAATTATGAATAGTTGTATTCTGATGTCATCACTTTACTGTGCTCTGTGCATTAATGACCAGGACATTTTTAAAGTCTCTTCAAGTCCACCATTTCAAGTCTATACCCAATGTAGCATTTTAACCAACAGTAGACCTACACATAATATTATTGTTGTTTTACAATATATGTTTGAGAAATAACAATAATAATAGCCTACTCACATTAACCTTTATTTTACGTCTACAGAATCGTGAGAAAATCGTGATCTTGATTTTAAGCACAAAAAAAATTGTGATTCTCATTTTAGCCAGAATCATGCAGCTCTACTGTGTACTTGACCACTGTTTGTCCTCCTGCAGAACACTCCTGGCTTCATGTTTAAAAACCTTCAGTGTCTGATCATTGATGAGGCTGACAGGATTCTGGAGGTGGGATTTGAAGAAGAACTGAAGCAGATCATCAAACTACTTCCTAGTAAGAAGCAGTCATTAAACTAACTTTGCATCTTGTTATTCTCTTTATTTTTAATATTAATATATCCTGAAGACTTGAAACCTACAATTAATTTGTATATAAACAAAACATGGCAAAAAGAATGGGAAAACTGCATAAATAATAGATTACATGAAATTAATCCCAAAATAAATGAAAGGCACCTAGCAAATTATAATTTTGAGACCAGGCTTGATCAAACTGTCTATACTAGATGTCGAATTGGACATTCTAGGTTGACTCATTTGTATTTACTGAATAACTAAGCTCCACCTAAATGTAATTACTGCCAGGCTGCTCTTACCATGAAACATATTTTGTTGGAATGTGAAAGTTTGAATACCATTAGAGAAGATTTTTATAAGGAGAGTACTTTGATGGATATTTTTAAAAAATGTACCACCAGGAAGGATCTGAAAAATCATATTTAACTTTGAATATATTTTTGTGTGAATTTTATTTATTTCTGAGTGTGTGTGTTCCCGGCCTGTCAGCTGTTAGCTCAGCGGCTCTTCAAAACACACAAACACACACATGCAAAAATTCACTGCGATTACTGGCAGATTGCGATTTAACTAGATTACTGGCATGAAACTTAACAGGTATGCAAGTCATGCAATTTACTAAAATGACCAATAAAAGTCCGTTACTGATTCTCTGCTGGCTGATTTGCATGTTCATTTTAATCGTGAGCCGTTTATGTTTTATTTAATGTGTTGTATTTACCACGGTTTGTATTTCACTGTTATTTTATTTTCACTTTGTCACAGTTATTAAATCAGTGTATTAGTGGGACAGTACAGGCTACGTGTGTGTGTCAAACATGATGGTGAACTACATTTGTTTGGGTTGGTTATATATTTGAAAGAAAGAGAAAATGTTGACTTTAGCGATGACGAAGCTTCATTTAACGTTAAACTGCGGAAAATGCCTCACAGCAGTTGTTTTCCATCCTATTAGACCGCATTTTTAAATGATCAGTCCAGGAGGTGGCGCTGATTGACAACAGTGTTAGTTCAAAGATGGTAAAATAGATCAAAACTATCATTTCAAAGCTGTCCAAATGTGACTGTTTATACGCAAAAGCTGCCAACCGGAAGTTCTTAGCATTCTCCTTGCGCGTACACGCAAAGCATAATGGGTAATTTTGCATTCTAAGAAAGAGGTCTATACAATATCTTGCCTAATTACCCCATTCTGCCTAGTTAACCTAGTTAAGCCTTTAAATGTCACTTTAAGCTGTATAGAAGTGTCTTGAAAAATATCTAGTAAAATATTATTTACTGTCATCATGACAAAGATAAAATAAATCAGTTATTAGAAATTAGTTATTAAAACTATTATGTTCAGAAATACGCTGAAAAAAAATCTTCTCTCCGTTAAACAGAAATTTGGGAAAAAATAAACAGGGGGGCTTATAATTCTGACTTCAACTGTAAGTTGACTGGCAATAAATAAATGTATAAATTCTGTCAAACAATCACATAAAAAAGGTTTGTACATATGCATGGATGGATATATTTGACAAAATATTTCTGGCCACACTTCCACTGTTTTTCAGTCAGTTTCTTGAACTCTTCCCCTTTACGAGCAACAACTTTTGGAACTTTATAAAGCTCTTAGTCTTTCTCTGTCCGATCAAATATGAACAACTATAAACAATGAAAATTCTGCTAGCGTTTCCAGTATAGAAGACTCACTTTCTGCCCACCTGAATTTCATGCTGCCACAATGATACCATTTGTAAACAAACTATTACCTTTTACTTGTGTTTCAGTAGCAAAAACAAGCTTCTGTGAAACTTCAAAAAGCTATCATTTTGAGAAATGTGGTATAAAATAAGTCATTTGTGCTTAGCTTTGTTATACCAAAATATACAGAATGTGATTAAAATTGTAACTGCCATCCACATCCTTTTATTTGCTTTTTCATTCACAGCTATGCAACCATTACTTTGTTCATTTATTAATTCCCACATGTTTAAACACAAGTGGATTAAGAGTATGTAGATGCATGTTAATAGCTGGTAAAAACAGTAATGTGTCTCAGCTCACTTGTTATTGGATCACAGAAAATGTCTTAATGACTGTCTTTTCTTTACGGTGCAATACTGATAAATGTTTCTTATCTTCTCCAGAAAAAAGACAGTCCATGTTGTTTTCAGCAACACAGACTCGTAAGGTGGAAGATCTTGCACGAATCTCCCTCAAGAAGGAGCCACTGTATGTGGGAGTGGACGATAATAAAGACACAGCCACTGTTGAAGGGCTAGAACAGGTAAACTGCTGCTCTATCAGTATCAGTTCCTCACGCGTGTTGTTTGGGTAATATCTTAATGAATTTAATTTGCTTGTGTTATTTGTAGGGATATGTTGTGTGTCCTTCGGAGAAGCGTTTCCTGCTGCTGTTTACGTTTCTGAAGAAGAATCGCAAGAAGAAGCTGATGGTGTTTTTCTCATCTTGCATGTCAGTGAAGTTCCACTATGAGTTGCTCAATTACATCGATCTGCCCGTCATGGCTATTCACGTGAGTCAATAAGCATAGACACACAAACGCGCATGTAAAGCACCGTTTATGCAGTGTGCTGATGGTTTTGTTTTTACAGGGGAAGCAGAAACAGACAAAGAGAACCACAACATTTTTCCAGTTCTGTAATGCAGATTCTGGCATTCTCCTCTGTACGGATGTGGCTGCCAGAGGTCTGGATATCCCAGAGGTGGACTGGATTGTTCAGTTTGACCCTCCTGATGATCCTAAGGTACAGCTCTTAGGCCCTGGTCTCATCTGAAGAAGCTTGGGTTTATTTTTTAGATTTATATGTGACTTTTTTTTTTTTGTTGTTGTTGTTGTTGATATTTTAGGAGTACATCCATCGTGTTGGGCGAACAGCTCGTGGTATTAACGGAAGAGGACATGCACTGCTGATCCTGAGGCCAGAGGAACTCGGCTTTTTACGATTCCTCAAGCAGGCCAAAGTAGGACATTTGTCATGATTAAGGCACATATATACTTGGAAAATACTACTTTGTTCAGGGGTAAAAAAAAACAATGTCTGCAGTGTCATTTTTTTTTTTACAGCTATGAAAAAAATGTAAACAAACCCCTTGTAAATATTTTTTCTTTAAATATTTAATTTACTACATATGAGTTTGAGAAAAAATAACAAAGTTGTTAATGTTAAATTATTTATTATAATATATAAATGAATAATTATTAATATAAAGGCCAAAAACCACTGGTTCCCAAATTCAAATAAAAATGTTTTCATCTTGAATCATTTTTATGGATTATTGGTCAGCATTGCAGATGTTTTGTTTCTTGTATTTTTTTGTTTTAAAAAATCTGGATTGTTCCATGAAACCTTAATTTCTTCAACACTGGTTTTGTAGTGTTTAAATTGAAAATGGACATCTAAATCGTGCACTTGTTTATTTTGTGCAACATAAAATGCTCTAAATGACAACATTTTTACTACTGGAAGAAAGGTCATCAAATAAAATACAGAGAAACAGAGGATTGTCAAGTGGCATCTTAAAGGTTTTTTCCCAATAGCCCTGTGCAGGGCTTGATCAACTTTTAGATCACCTGCCACTAGTAGAAAAAAATGTAAAAAATTTACTTTTAAAATATATTTTCAACCAGTCAAAGTGGCAAGTGGGAGTGACTGTCTAACCTGCCACAGCTGAAATCTACCCGCAGTTGTCAGGCTTGCGAGTGTTAATGTCAAGCGCTGGCTTTGTGTATGAATACACCATTGAAATACTCAATATTTTTTTATATGTTAGTAATTAAGCTGTTATTAAGATTTGTCTTTAAACTAAATGTTTTTTTCTCTACAGGTTCCCCTGAGTGAGTTTGAGTTCTCCTGGACAAAAATCTCAGATATTCAATCTCAGGTGAGAATTCATATTCAGTTCAATTGAACTTTACACTTTAACCTCTCTGATGTAAAACAGTTTCCTCATTGGAATATGGTATCTGCTTTCATCTTTTTCAGTTGGATAAACTGATCGAGAAGAACTACTACCTTCACAAATCAGCTCAGGAGGCCTACAAATCCTACGTCAGAGCTTATGATTCTCATTCCCTCAAGCAGATCTATAATGTAGAGACGCTGGACCTCCCGAAAGTGGCAGTGTCCTTTGGATTTAAAGTGCCACCTTTTGTGGACCTCAGTATCCTTCCATCAATGTGTCAGTTCTCTCACTTGTGGAACTTAAACATAATGAGTTTGTTTTGAAAATTATGGCTGTACTAGAGTCAAAAAAAAAAAACTGGGATTCTGTCATCGGTAGAAACTAAAATTTTCAGATTTACTAGAACTAGGTTGATGTCATGGACTAATATAGGTTGTCTGCATATGTAGCCAACATTTGTCGCCTTTCAACACAAAAAAAGCTTAATAGTTTTAAAAAGTGCATTGCTAGTCATTATTACATTACAAGCAATAAATTTTGTCACAGTTTTACCCTGTTTTCTTAAACGTATAATTTACATACAGTTTGAATTATTTGTTATTGGTATCAGTTAGGAGTGCTCTATTTGATTGGAGTAATTGGGTAAACTTGACATTTTTAACACAACACCTTTGCAAACTTAACTTAAGTGAGATCTGCCTGTTATGCTAGCACACATTGTTAGTCTTTGGGTAAACAATTAACCCATGCAAGTTAATCCACAACCACTATTTAAAAATAAATAGTTTAATATGGTTACATGAATTCAAAGTATTTTTCAAATCAGTTTTTATCAATTCTGTGCATCCATGCTGAATAACAATGTTAAAGATCATACTTTTATACTTTAATGAAGCCATTAAAGTTCATTTATTGTAGGGTTTTAGATTTAGCTGCAGTGTTTGTTCCTTAACCGTTTTGCACTCTCAGATGTTCACAGCAGTAAAGGAGTGAAGCTACATAAGAGAGGTGGAGGCGGCGGCTTCGGATACCAGAAATCTAAAAACGTCCACAAGGCCAAGATCTTCAAACATGTCAACAAAGGCAAGGGAGACGGCAGACAGTTTTCACGCTGAGAATAATTTCCAGATATGCACCTCTTTCAGCTTATATGGAGTAACTGTCAGGCTACCTCAGTTGTGTGAGAGGAGCTCTGATCAGTCCGCATTCCATGTCTGTACAGAAATCCGTTTTCAGAGGCTGTTATATTGTTATATGATGCTGAATTTCTATTGTTACTGGCCTTATTAAACATGCAGATGTATGTTATAAATAGTATCCGTGTTGTCCATGAATCATGACTAGGAGTGAATGAACTCCTTGAATCAGCCTTTGAATTTTAATTTGCGCATTTGCTCTGGCTCGTTAAATGGTTTATTAAATCCAGCTAAATATTTTAATGTGGTGCATATTTATGAAATGAAACCATTTTTTTCCGGAATCAAAGGAATATGCAGCATAGTAGACTGTATTGTTATTATAGCAATAATGTTTAATAACTCCTGTTCAGTTTAACACCTTTTTGGTGTGATATTGCCATTGAGGTTTAATAAAAAATAGCAAATTATGCTTATTTGGCCAATTGTGTGAAAGAGCAAGAGCAAGTTATCAATGTCAAACATTAGGATTTATTCGTGTAAACTGTGCAAAACAACCTAACATTTACTCGTGTAGTGAAAAAACATTAGGAGTTTTATTAGGGCATTTGTACTTTTACCCAAGTGCTTGAAATGTGTACTTCATCCACCACTTCTGAATTAAAAAGCAGTATATAAATACTGACATTATTCTAAATACAGGAATTGGATTGTTTTTATGTTCAGTATTTTGCTAAATTTGTATGTCTTCTATATATTACCTTTTGAAGGCGACTGTTCATTTAGTAAATGCAAGTCTCAGCAAGTTCATTTCTCTTTTAATGCATTTTAGTCTTATGGCAGCAAATTTTGATCACAAATACAAAAGGAAAACTGATTAGTAAGCGGATTTCCTATGTACATCATGAGTTTAAAGAATACAGCATCATGGCACAAATGTTTAACAGTATAATAGTCTCTGAACCTAGAACAATTCAGGTTAACACACATATACTGAACAGCAGGGGGTGTTTCTGTCGGAAAGCAGATGTGATATCAATATGAGGCTTCAGTAGATTGAAATATAAACATCAGGGAATGAGAGTGTGTTTTGAAGTGCTACATGGGAGAGTACTTGTGTTTTGACCTCCAGCAGTTATGAAGCTCCTTTAGCTCTCAGTTTAGACAACAGCATCTCATTCTTACGGCACTCCTGAACAAACAAGAATGGAAATCAGTTTTCTCAATTCAGAATATTGATGTAAGGTGTAGAGGAAGGGGTACTATTATAAAGCTATGGATCTGTGTGTTTACCTCTTTAAAGTCCTTGACCGTTTTAAAGTAGAGCCTCTGTTTGTCCAGCAGCTCAAGGTATTCATCATTCAGCTGATCTCTGCGCATTTTATTCTCCTGTCTTTTCTTTTCCATCTTTAAGAGCACAAATATGTGTTAGAAAAGCAAATGATCAGTCTGAAGAGGTAAAACTAGTTGGAATTAAACTGACTCGTGTGCAAAATGGAAATGAGGTACAGAAGCAGATTCCTCAGATGAAGCGAATCCTCCATGGCATGATTTCGTACCTTTATGCGACTCTGTTTGATTCCTTCCACAATTTGCTCCATCTGTCTGAGGAATTGTTCTTTACCTCCTGATGAAGCCATGGCCCTAAAAAACACAAGTGCACATCTTATCTACATTTGCCCGAGCCATTAGAAAAGAGGTCAAAACATCCTACGTTTTGACCTACGTTTTCACATGGATCCTAGCACTCTATTGGATACTCACTGCTGGAAATGATCATGGATGGAGTTCAGCAGATTGACCTGTTAAAGTAAAGAGAATATCTTATTTATAGGGAACATAATTTGATTTTGAACTCACTCAATGAAAAACCCTGGAGTGTTGCTGGTGGTTAGACTTTTATGAATTAAAATATATACTGTAATTAATAAGGTTCTACACTAAAGATAAGAAAAAAGCTAACAGCACTGCTAAACACAAAACTGATACCTCTTTCTCCAAGTAAACCTTCTTGTCATCTAAGGTGTTGTAAAGTGTGAAGAACTGTTTTGTTTCCTTGTGTGTTGCAGAGACTGAAAAACAGCAAAAACAAAAGAGATGAACTAGCCATATGCTGATATTCAATAAATCATGATAAAAAACATGAACAATATCATTGGCATTTATTATTTCAACTTTTATAGAATATTCATCACAGCACCAAATGTTTAAGACTTAATAGGCGACTGATTTTCAGACATGAAAATTGAAAATCCTGCAACTATTTATAGGTCTTTAGTTAGATAACTTTACAGTAAGGTGCTGTTTGTTAACAGGTTTAACTACAGTCAATTTAATGACAACAACAACATTTATTAACCTTAGATTGTTCATTTCTTAATGCATTTAAAGTCAACCGTTTTATTAAATTCAGTTTTATTTTCATTAACTTTAACAACTCATGACTTTCTAACTGTATATTTTAATGCACTAACTGACATTGTTATTATAAAGTGGTACCTATTGTACTTTATAATCCTTTTGCAATTTAATTTAAAACATTTATTTACTCTGAACATGTAGATACAATAAAGCTACAAAGTATTTTTTGATTATTAGAACACTTAGAAGTAATCATTTTTTCTGCTTAAGTCAATATTGTGATAATATCAGAATCAGAATCAGTTTTATTGCCAAGTGTGCTTCACACACACAAGGAATTTGTTTTGGCTACAGAAGCTTCCAGTGTACATAAAGTGACAAGTGACAACACAAAATAAATCTGAAAAAATAAAATAATAATAATAAAAAATGATGAACATTAAACAGATGCGGTTAGTGAAGAAACCTGGATGTTGAGTTGTATGTACAGATTGTTATAAATATACAGGTTATAAGGTGCTGTGTACAAGTGCGTATGAGAGAGTATTGTACATATTTATTGCACAGTAGGAGAATATTTAACTGTTCATAAGGTAGACAGCCTGAGGAAAGAAACTTTTCCTGTGTCTGGCTGTTTTTGTGCTTGGTGCTCTGAAGCGCCGACCAGACGGTAACAGTTCGAACAGGTAGTGTGCTGGGTGTGAGGTGTCCAGAGTGATTTTGCGAGCCCTTTATTCAATACCACATACCATAATAAAAGCTTGGCAAATAATTGCAACAAGAACTTTTGATACCTGCAGAAGCCTAAGAGCAACCAATTTGTGAAAGAAAAATATATAACAAAGTCAAAAAAGAAACATGGGTTTTCAGAACTGATCTGGTGAATTTTCAGTCAGCCTTTAAAGTGAACCCAAAGTTACTGAGACTTTTAAGTATGTTGATGAACTTCCAACTGAGATGGAATCTTGAATAGGGGGCGGGGCTTTCTTTTTGCACATCATTCCCTTGTAGCAAACTAACAGTAAGAGGGGCGTGGTTAAGAATATTGAGGCTGAAGGCATCAAACTAACATAAAATGACCACCACTCCAAATGCAGAACCAAAATCTTTCATATTTTTTCAGTGTATTAACTTGCACAGATTAAAATAAAGATTATTTTGATTTCACATCAACTTTAAATAACAACCACACACCTTGGCTGTACAGTTCAATGAAGCGTTTCTGATACTGCGTCAGCTCGGCTCTGCTGGGAACTTCATCAATCTTTCTCTGCAGGATGGCGATCTCACGGTTCCTCCGAGCCTGCAGGGGGCAGTAGAACAGAATTTGTTAGAGGAATTTTTAAAAGGCATTTGCTGAGTAAAACAATCAGTTTAACTTTGACCTACCATGAGTAGACGGATCTTCTGTAGCTTCTCTCTGTCCGCAGTGTATTGCTGATCAATCAACATGTTCATCTCCTGCAAACACATATACAGAGGGTGAGTCTAAGAGATTATCCACACTTATTTTAAAATCTGTTTTGAATTGCATCCAAAATGGTGGAAAAAGCAAAACACAGATCCTGACTAAACTTTTTGGGCTTGTGCTAATTAACACATTACACTATTAGCATAACATTTGAAGACCAAAAAAAAAAAAGTTGCTTCCTTTACTGCAAAAAATACTTTTCTTGCATTGTTTCTAGTCCAAATGTTTAAAAATTCCTTAAACTACTGTATTGTTTTAAAAAATACTATGCCCAAATCAAGTTAGTTTTTCCTGAAAACGAGCAAAATACTCGCCAATGGGGTAATCTTGTTTGTCGTTTATCATTTAGTTTAAGGAAAAACTCACCTAATTTTGGCATATTATTTCTTAATTATTTAAGCTTACTTCAAAACTGCAGAAAAAGGTTATGGAATTGTATCCAAAATGGTGGAAAGAGCAAAGCACTGATATAAATCTGCAGCTTTTGGGGTTTATGCTAATTAGCACATCACACTATTAGGATAACATTTGAAGACCAAGAAAGAGTTGCTTCCTTTACTGCAATAATCCCTTTCTTGCCTCGTTTCTAGTCCAAATGTTTAAAAATTTCTTAATCAAGAAGCTTTTTCTAAATAAGCAAAAACTATTGTCTTGTTTTTAAGAAATAATAGGCCCAAATTAAGTGAGTTTTTCCTTAAAACAAGCAAAATACTCTGCCAATGGGGTAATCTTGTTTGTCGTTTATTTTGCTTGTTTTAAGGAAAAACTCACCTAATTTTGGCATATTATTTCTTAAAATGATTTGCGCTTGCTTTCAAAACTGCTGAAAAAGGTAATGGAATTGTATCCAAGATGGAAAGAGCAAAACACAGATATAAACCTGTATCTAATTAACCTTTACCTAACCGTTTATGCTAATTAACATCATAACATTATCATTTTAACACCTAAAAGATTTGCTTCCTTCACTGCAATAAAATCCCTTTCATACTTAGCTTTGTCTTAATTCTAGTCCAAATATCAAAAACTTATTAAATCAAGAAGTTTTTCTAAATAATCATCTTGTTTTTAAGAAATACTATGCCAAAATTAAGTGAGTTTTTCCTTAAAACAAGCTAAATAATCTGCCAATGGGGTAAGCTAAATAATTCTTCAGTTTTTGATGTTTTTTTTTTTTTTATCTTTTGTTTTTAGATACTTTTGCTTGTTTTAAGGAAAGACTCAATTTTAACATTATTTCTTAAAACAAGACCATTTCACACTTAGCTGATGATTGATTATTAAGCTTGTTTAGCATGCTGTCCCGGAAGAGAGCCCTGAGCTTATGAGATCCTTGAGCCCTGGGCTCCTTCCCTTTTGCAGGGCAAGGGGAGTTTGAGCTCAGGTAGATCTTGATGAACTCCCGTGACTTATTTCTGGTTAATGGGAGATATAGGATGGCTAAGAAGAGATGTACACTTGCTAAGAGCTTGGCTATGGTATCAATTTGGTACATTCAATTTACCGTACTTAGGTTGCGTGTTTTTGGACTGTGGGAGAAAACCGGAGAAAACCCATGCGAGCAAGAGGAGAACGAGCAAACTCCGCACAGAAATGTCAACTAGTTTAGTAGGGACTTTAACCAGAGACCTTCTTGCTGTGAAGCAACAGTGCTAATCACTGGACTGCCATGTCACCCATCTGGAAATGAGGGGGAGTACGGGTGGGTACTTCAAGACGAAGATACTGAGATAAGAAACTCAGCTTATTTATAGTGAGTTAGGAATCATCTGATTGGTGAATCAATAAGCACGCGAACCTCTCGAAATTAGTTTATAAAAAAACTTAAAATCAGTTGAGATGACCGTGTAGACAATAGCAGCAAATTCATTTGCAAAAAGCATCAGTGTATTACTGTGTGACAGTCATGTGCACCTTCTTATCATCTCCGTCGTCTCCAGACTCTAATTTCAGCTCTTCAATATTCTGCTGCAGACGGGTCATTTCCTCCTGTGCAGACACATAACCGTTAATGAAGCACTTCCATCTTTACTGGCTATCACTGAACAAATCAATTGGTAACGTACGCGACAGTGTGATCGGAATGTTTGCTCTTGATGTTTCAGTTTTTCATTCATGGCAACCAGAGCACGAAGCTTGTCCAACAACCTAAAAGACCAAAACACACTATTAGTTTTGATTTTCTGATTTGTTTCATTTATTTAGTACAGAATAATCATACACTCAAACAATAATACAAACGAGTATATTTTATCATAATCAGCTAAACGAGATGATTTTAACCTCTTCAAAATGAAGCAGGATGAAGATTTAAAGGGATAGTTCATGCGAAATTTACTCACCCTCAAATGTTTAAAAACCTTTCTTTTGTTGAACACTAAAAAAGAAGATATTTTGAAGAATGCTGAAAACTTGTAACCATAGACTTCCATAGTAGGCAAAACAAATACTATGGAATTCAATGGTTACAGGTTTTCAGCATTCTTCAAAATATCTTCTCTTTTTAAGTGTTCAACAGAAGAAAGTTAAACCGGTTTGGAAAATTTGGAGGGTGACTAAATGATGGCAGAATTTTCAGTTTTGTGTGAACTATCCCTTTAAAACACCCTCTGTGGTGAAAATCAAGATAAGCACACAAAGCTTGACACATGCACACTAGAAAGTAGGCTTTGTGCTTTACTTACACTGAATCTGCCTGAGACTCGATGTCCTCCAGTGAGCTCAGTTCTTTCTCTAGCTTTTCTGACTGCACTGTGGCCTAGAATAACACATACATTAACTATCCGAGTCAACCATTATCAGTCAGTATATGTTTGTGTCTACCTGCCTCACCTCAGCTAGTTTAATTTTAGCATCCTCACATGCCGATCTGACCTCCTGCTGCTTGGATTGAAGCTAGGGGGAGAAAAGAAATAATGACACAAACAAACAAACAGAAGAAACAAACTGTCATATCAACAGAAAATGATGAGTGTCTTACCTCTTCCAGTTCTTTAGTCTTTTGAGTGATTTGTTTATTGAGTGATGCTAGCTGACGCCGGTGTTGTTGCACAGGCCCAAATCTCTCTGGCCGATCCTCCACAGAGCGCTCTGCCTGTCCAAAAACACACATACAGTAAGATTTTATAACACAGACATCCTAATAACTGGTTAATAAATGCGTACAGAGTAATTGACTGAGGATAACACCCTACCATACTTTCAATATGTTCACAAAACATTTGCCTTGTTGGAGAAATGAGAACAATGTTCTGATATAGGCCAAAATATACAGTTGAAGTCAGAATTATTAGCCCCACTTTCAATTATTATTATTTTTATATTTCCCAAATGATGTTTAACAGAGCAAGGAAATTTTCACAGCATGTCTGATAATATTTTTTCTTCTGGAGAAAGTCTTATTTGTTTTATTTCGGCTAGAATAAAAGCAGTTTCAAATTTTCTTAAATCCATTTTAAGGTCAAAATTATAAGCCCCTGTAAGCTATATTTTTTCCCGATAATCGACAGAACAAACCATCATTATACAATAACTTGCCTAATTACCCTAACCTGCCTAATTAACCTAATTAAGCCTTTAAATGTCACTTTAAGCTGTATAGAAGTGTCTTGAAAAATATCTAGTCAAATATTATTTACTGTCATCATGGCAAAGAGAAAATAATTCAGTTATTAGAAATGAGTTATTAAAACTTTTATGTTTAGAAATATGTTGGAAAAAAAAAAAATCTCTCCGTTAAACAGAAATTGGGGGAAAAAATAAACAGGGGGGCTATTAATTATGACTTCAACTGTAAACAATAAAAACATATGCAGTCGCATTGGACAGTCTTAAGTGAATAAAATCTTAAATATAAGCCCATCGTGTGCGACAAGATTTTCCCTCTTGTCCTGTTGAGAATAAGCGACTGCAGACCAGAGCAATAATCAGTTCAATTGTTTAATATACTATTACTGAAAACATTGTTGTATGAGTAATATGCTGCTTACTTTTTCTGCATACTCTGTAGCAATTTGCTTGATCTCCTCAGACTGCAGTCCAACAATGTGGCCAACTGTGCTCGCCGACAACTTGCCCTAGAAAATACACAGAAAAAGTGTCTAAAATCATTCAGGCCCCATATGCCCAAGCTATTGATTTTAAAAGATTAGTTCACTCAGAATAAATGCTACATCCTCATGTCATTATCAATTAGCAGAACACATAAATGGATTCTGAAGAATGCTGGGAACCAACCAGCACTGGAGTTTGACTCCCGCTGTACGAACAAATGCTACCATGACATCTTCTACATTCTACATCATTTAAAATCACATTTTACATCATGTTTCACAGGAGAATGAGATTTATACAGATTGAATTGAGATTTTTTGGGTAAGGCATCCTTTTAAACTCTTCCATTGTAAAGGCCTTTAAACACTTGTGTGCTCTTGGGGATGTTTTCATCCACTCTGAGGTGATTTAGGCTGCATTTACACTGCAGTTCTTGAGAGTCAATTCCCATTTTGTGACTGTATCCGATTTTTTTATAAATTTATTTATTTATTTTGATGACCCGCTTATATCCTCTTTTAAAAGTGACTCAAAAGACAAAAGGTGCAATGAGCAGGAACTGACTGCTGATAATAAGAATGCTCTTTTCTCCATTATCTGTTCACAGGGTTTGTTTTTGTCAAGTTGTTTTGCTATAGTTTATGACAAAAGTTATCATTTGACCATATTCTTTTAACTGAGGCTTTTTTTAAACCAGTAAGGATTTTAATGTCATGTCCATGGCGTGATTTTTGCACGTTTTGTATGCAATAGTTTTATATTAGTTTAAATTGTTTACGTGGCAGATTTTGTGCTCGCACCCTCTCGTTAACATTCTTAAATACTTGTGCTAAAAGCTTTTTTGGTCCTATTATACAAGACTTAAGGTTTGGGACTCTGACACTTTCATTTCAGAACTGACTTCACCAGAGTTGATGTCATTAGCTACAGTTTTTAATGACGCACGACTAGGTAAAAATCTGATATGCCTGGTTACACTGCAGACACAAGAGCACAGATCCAATTCATTTTGGATAAATTTCAACATGAACAAGGCCTGAATCTGATTTGAGTAAATCGTGATCTATGTGAGTGTTTTTTCCTGCGTACATGTATATGGCCCATATCCGATCAGAGCCACATAGGAGAAACAAAAATCGTAATTGGGTCACTTAAATCATGCAGTGTAAATACAGCCTTTGAGTCTTTATTTAACCACAACTATCTCAGTGTTTCACCAAGTAGACTGATTTTTAATGACCAATCTTATTTTGACACACATTTTGGGAAAATGCTTTGAAAATTTTCAAAAACTCAACAATTCACCCAATAATCCCTGTTTTGAAGAGGTAAAGTTTTTAATTTTTACTATTAATCATCAGTTGCAGTGCAATAAAGCTTAGTTTCTGGCTTCAAATTATATGATTATATGGAATATAGTGTGTGTGAGAGACCTTTGCACACTTACCCTGATATGTTTGACAAAATAAAAAATAAGCAGCTCAGTTTTCAAAACATAGTAAACACAGTAAGTGTATTTATGCATGCACACTATAGTTTGTGGTTTTACTCCTTAGAACTCAAAGCCAGAAACGTTTTTGCACAGGCCTATCTAAAGGTTTAATGGTGCCAACTGATGATCAATAGTAATAATTAAAAGTTTAACCTTTTCCCAACAGGGAAAACCAGCAACAATCAAGAATGCATGATTTTATGCTGTCATGACTTTGCAATCCAGAAAAGTCGTTATAATGGAGAAGTCAATGGGGCAAAAACAGCCACGAACACAACAAAAGGGTAGTCAATTTGAACAGTACACAACGATTAACAAAAAGCGAAACTATACAGTTCTAAATATAAAAGAATAGCTGACTTCACATCAATAATGATAGATGGAATCATTTTAAGAAGGATTTAATCCATCTGACAGCTAAAAACACTTACAGCCAATCAGAATCCTTCCTGCTTCCTCTTTGCTCAAGCATTTAAAGCTGCAGTGTGTGGCATAACAATATTGTACGCTTGTATGGGTGATTATGTAGTTATCATTATAGTTATTTATAATGTTTGCTGTGAATTAGAAATGTACCTCCTCTGTTGCCATAGCAGCCATTCCAGTCATCAGAGCCTTAATTCGAAGCTGTAAGAGACATAAACAGAGCTTCTGATTGGTTGATGGAAAATGAACATTAGTCAGATGAAGAGTGAGTCATTAGAAACAAGTGAAGGTTCATATGACCCTTACTGACCTCCTCTGCAGCCTGCAGATCCTCCTCTTCAGACACCTGGGTCATTCCCTGAGGCACACCTTGTGTTCCCGGAGCAGACACCTGCTTCTGCTCCACTGCCTGTTAGAAATACCATCACATGATCACACTAACATCCAATCAAACACAAGACTGCGCTTCTCTCCATCTGTGATCTATTACACCCAGATGGACACCACAGGGGCTGTTCCAGGGTCAGCGCATACAAAAACCTTCAAAGTCTGTCAGCATTTTCACTCGAATGTTTTGCTTGAAGGACTTTATCTCGGAACATACAAATTCTGAAATATCACAGAATTTTAAAAGGTCTATTCCATGCCGGGAAAGTCAGGGAATTTTTATTTTGACCAAGGATTTTTGTTTGTCACTTTATAAAATTTTAGTATCCATTAATCAAAAAGTAAAATTTTCAATACCTTATCTTTTTTTTTTTATTGCATTGTTGCGTGTCTGAGCTTTGGCTTCAAAATAACCACTGCAAACAGTGGGTGCTAAAAAATGATGACAGAAAAACTAAATAAAACATTTGAAGAGTTCAGATGCAAAAGCCTCTAAATGCCGTCTGAATTTCCCTCTAAAATTAGCATTTTTTAAGGCTTCTGTGTGTATGTTTACTTTATATATGCATGTATATCACTTTTATGGCAAAGAATAAGTTCTTTTCCTGGTCTTTAAAGTAAAATATCTCAACATAAACAATGGAGGCTAAGAAAACTGTTCTTTTTCGATGGAAATTTCAGACGGCATTTAGAGGTTTTTGGATCTGAACTCTTCATTTGTAAAACTACTATCGAACTATCAAATATGGAAGAGGCTGTTCACAGCCAGGCAAATAGTAAAGTATCCATTGTTGTCATAGTTGCTGTTAAAGTCACGATATTCAAGCTAAAACCATTTTAATAGTACGCAAAGAACAACCGGCCAATTGATTAATAATACTGTTAATTATGTAAATTGTTGTAAATTCAGCTTCTTAGAAATTGAAAGTCGTGGAATTTGAATGGAAACCCTGAAAGTGCATCTATTTTGTTTTGGACAAAATGTATTAATTTGCTCCACAGCTCTTTATTACAAATATACACCAGTTAACCAAAACACTGACCAAATGCCGTTTGATTGTTGCCGATACAAATTGGTTG
This sequence comes from Danio aesculapii, assembly GCF_903798145.1. Taxonomy (NCBI): domain Eukaryota; kingdom Metazoa; phylum Chordata; class Actinopteri; order Cypriniformes; family Danionidae; genus Danio; species Danio aesculapii. The sequence goes on from NC_079443.1 coordinate 39,442,056, forward strand.
TACGTCTGGACTGATTCTAGCTAATTATAGTTGAACTAGAAAACCAAATCCACCATGGATAGAAAATATATTTCTATCTAGTGCTGCAGCACAAGATATAGTTTTAGCATCCTGCAATAGTCACATCTCAGGATCTGCAATGTCGTGTTGGCAAATATAGTTGACCAGAAACTACACAGTTCAGAACAAATGCAAAGTTTAACCCTAAAGATATTGAAGGTCATTTCTTAGTGTTAGGCTTTAACTAAGGATAATTGCATTGAATTATTTCTACAACAAAGACTACAGTAGTCAATATTTAAAGTGGATCAAACAAGTTTTTCAAAAAACAAGTATGGGTGTTGTTCAGTAGTTTCAGGACAAATTTAATGAAAGGTTTTGATCCACTTCAAATGTTAACTACTATATACAGTGTTATTTTCCAGTTGATTAAAGCACTGTTTATTTCATTTATTGTGTCTTTGCTCAATTGCATGCATATATATATATATAACAGAAAAACAAAACAACTAAATAACTCGATGTCAGTTTTTTCCAATATCATGCTGCTCTAACTGTCACTGGGCTAATAAGGCGATTAAGCTAGTCTTGGGCTAGTTTTAACTGCCATTGGGGTAGTTTTGACTGCCAACTGGGCTAGCTGGTTGAGCTAGTTTTGACTGCCTTTGATTGTTACGACTAGGGCCAGACAGAATCTGCGGACAATTTTTGCTATTTCTGTGGATAATTTTGTAAAGTCTTCGAATTTATGCGGAATGATTTCGGGAGTATCATAACTAAAAACTTTATATTAACTTTATATTTATGAAAATTAATAAAATAATACCTTTTTAACTTTTACATAATGTTTACAATGCAATCCAAATTAGATCTACTTTTTTGGTAAAAGCAAGTCTTTTATATAATATCTCTACTAAAAGACAGAAAATATTACTTTACAAACTGTATTGTTAAATACAGTTAAAGTGAACACTTTCATATCAGTCAATAATATTACTAAAACTAATTTAAAAACTGGATAAATATAAATTTACACAAGTAAATAAATAGACTCAGTGATGGGCTAAAAATCTGTGGATTTCTGCCTGCGCAGATTCCGTGTGGGCCTAGTTATGACTGGCATTGGTTAGTTTTAATTGACGATTAAGCTAGTTGTAGTTGCATTCAGCTAGTTTTAACTGGCGATTGGGCTAGTTTTGATTGCTAAATAGGCTAGCTTTTGGCTAGTTTTGAATACCTTTGAGTAAGTATGACTGGCATTGGCTAGTTTTAGGCTAGTTTTCACTGACATTGAGCTAGGTTTGATTGACGATTAAGCTAGTTTTAATTACCATTTAGGTAGTTTTGACTTGCGATTGGGCTAGTTTTGACTGCCAAATGGGCTGACTTTGGGCTAGTTTTGACTGCCAAGTGGGCTAGTTTTGCCTGCCATTGGGCAAAATTTGACTTGAACTGTAGTAGGCTAGTTTTGGGCTAAACTGGAATCCATTTCATCCATGGACCAATGAGTCAGCTGCTATATCATGACCTTTTTGTCTAGACTTTTTAATGTGCCATGAAGGAAAAAAATCTGATACTCACTGTGCCTGATTTAGACTGTTTGCTGAATCCATAGCGCCTGGAAAAACAGAAAACGAATGCTTCATATTGAAATTAAACACAGCATGTGGCCCACGGCAAGTTTCTTTCAAAACACAAGAATACAGGCAGCACACAACCACATGACAGGAAATTACAAATTGACCAAACGTTCAGATGCATTGAACACGTGAAAGTAAAAACAGCACTTGGGCAGATGCAAAATGAAAGAGATTAATGCAGCTGATGCAAAGCCAATCTGCCTCACTCCCATTCCCAGAAACTCAATCATACTCACTGCATATACTGGGATATGAGAAGGCATGGACTGGTGATGAGTGAAATGAAAGAGGCAGATAGAAAGAAAAAGGAAGGAAGTGAAGAATAAGATGAAGACTATAGAAATTGTGTGAATTAATAGATGTTGTTAATGGAGATTACATCTGAAACGAGTGAAGGAAATGAATGAGAAATAGAGAATCAGGATAGAAATTGGTATTAAATTTGATGATGAATATACCAGGATCAACAATTTTCAGTGTTTATATCCAATTTAATGTTGTCATACATTATTGTTCAAAATTGTATTTAATGCATTAAAGAAATGTTATACTTTTATTCAGAAATTGGAGGCATTTATAATATTAAAAGATTTCGGTAGCACTTTAAAACAATGGTCCATTAGTTAATGTTAGTAATAGTAATTACTAACATGAACTAAGCATGAACAATACTTTGTACAGCATTTATTAATCATAGTTTAACGTTTACTAATGCTATATTAAAATCCAGAGTTGTGCTTGATAGCATTAGTTGGGAGTTAACAAGGACTAACAATGAATGACTTTATTTTCGTTAACAAAGATTTAAAATACTGTAATAAATGCATTGTTCATTGCTTGTTCATCAGTAAATGCATGAACTAACATTAATTAAATGTTTATGATGTTAATAAATACATGTACTAACATTAATTAATTGACCATTAATATAAAGTGTTACAAAAATTTCGATTTCATATAATGTGCATAGACTTATGAAAAAAATATCTTCACAAATACATTAAGCCCAGCTTTTTTCAACACTAATATGAAATGTTTTAAAATCACATATTAGATTATTTGATGAGCTTATACACTATAAAAGCAATCTGGGCTGTGTTTTCAACAACATTAGGAAGTGGTCAGAAATGGACAATCTTTTTTTATGATTGGAATGACAAAATGTCATTATAAAATGAATTTAAACAGCCAGTGAAACTTGGAGAAACTTGAATACCATCCTCAAGAAAATCCATTTAAAAGTAAAACTAAATAAATGGCTAATTACTCTTGACACAAGAAAGTGTAAAGCCTGCAGGGAACAACAAATGACCAAAGCCATTGCGAATCATAATTAACAAAACGTTTACTATGAATTTTATGTCATTTTGATCACATGGATAATTGAATATTATCAGATGATGTCATTACGCTGCTGTGCCATCAGCCAACCGCTGCATTGCTGATCATGTTTTCGAGGAACGATAGATCTGTCCTTCACAACAAGCACAATTACACAAGGCAATCTCAAATCAGTTCATCCTGATATTTAAATCTGATTCGAGAACTTGTATGAAGAATCAAATTAGCCAGAGATCAGTTATCAAGATTAAAAGATCCAGGATCTGCCAACTCATCTTAGATTATTTAAGTGAGGTCTACGAAAAATAGACCTCAGGACATTACTGTCCCCAAACCTTTATAAACAACCCCTTATGTCTCCACAGTAACCCTACTGCAAGTACACAACACAGTGACAATGTTTGGTTTATTTAGATTTGTGATTCAAGAAGAAATTGGGAAGTTCTTTTTCCCCTGTTAAGGAAATTAAAAGGAGTACCTGCCAAACTCCAGCAGGGTGGAGTGAACTCTAGACTCTTCGTCCAACAGCTCACCAGCATCTACTTGTCTTTTATAACGCCTTTGAGGAGCATACACTTCCTGCACCCGAACACACAATACACAAATTACTCCACACCTCGTTACATTCTCATCAAATTTACATTAGAGAGAGGAACTGATGCCACAATACTGCAGGAATATTCAGTTCAGCAAAACATCGCTCTTCAAATCTCATGGTGATGATGAATAAAAGGTAACCGGACACTTACACACACATTCACCACCGTGCTGATGGCTCTATCCTTCTTCGATGCAAACTCCTCATCCTGAAACACAGACCATCACTGAGACTCAGAATATGTCAAATATTGGTTTGATGTATTGCAGTGTTGTCTCTCACCTCAGGAAATGCATGTGTTTTCTGGAACTGGGAGATGGAATATGACCGGACGTAATCTCCCATCTCCTCACGCGTCTCAATCGCCTTCTTTACCAGCCACTACAGACCCCACAAAAGATGCTTTGTAAGTATTGACATTAAAAGGCACCTATTATGCACTTTTTTACAAGATGTAAAATAAGTCTCTGATGTCCCAAGAGTGTGTATGTGAAGTTTCAGCTCAAAGTACCACACAAATAATGTTTTATAACTCTTTGAAATGGCACCTTTTAGGCTTTGATCCTAATTGTACGGTTTTGGTGACTGTTGCTTTAAATTCAAATGAGATTGGGCTCTTTTCAAAAGAGGGCGGAGCTACAAACGCCTATATGTCAGCATAGTGGCAGATTCAAAGATATTAGAATATATATTCAAAACGTCCTATGCTAATGAGGGAGCGATCATCACTAATGGACAGGGCTTTCCCCCTCTGATGACACATACAAAGGGAGAATATGAATCAAAGTGTTTCTGCAGACTATTTATATTAATTGTGATTATAAAAACTAAATGAATACATTTTTACCATTAGAAGCTGGTTATTTTCACAGACTGCTGCCACACAACTGTGTATAAACCCCTTATAAAAGTGATTTTTGCATAGTAAAGCCCCTTAAAGTAATTTAAACTAAAAACACCATTATAAGTTGGAGGTTAATAGCTTTTTTTTGTATAAAATTTATCAAAAGTCACAACAGAACTTTTTCACCAATTTCAGCATTCAAAAGAACCCTGAGAACAGTGTTTCACAGTTTCCACAAAATTAATTAGCAAAAGAATCATTGATAATAACAAGATATTTTTTATTGAGCACCAAATCAGCATATAAGTATAATTTCTATAGGATCATCTGTCTTTTTTTACTATGTTTGATCACATGAAATCCTTGACGCACATAAGAGAAACTCATTTAGGTGCCATAGATCAGTGGTTCCCAAAGTGGGGGTCGCGGGACAATGACAGAGGGTCACTTCCAAAATCAAATAAATTTTATTAAACTTATAATTACAATATTTTAAGCATAACCCACAGAAAATAAAAATAGTAGTTTTTAATAGTAAAAACAATGTGCAAATAAATAGCCATCAGCCTTTAAATGATCTTTTTTTCCATAGGATTGGAGTGTTTACGTTAAATTTACAACACCGCAATAGCGTCAGCTGCAGCAGATTGATTTTATAGCACCAGGTTAAACTTTCTGACATCTTTATGGCAATCAAACACATTCAAAATAAATACAGGCCACTATTGAATATTAAGAATGATCTCTGATTAGCAGTGTCTCCAAAATTAGACCAAGAATAGACTTGTGCTGTAAACATTGTGTCCACCTGTCTCATTAGCTGAGGTTCATTTTAAATTAAACAAATTAATAAATTATATGATTGTTAGACTGTTGCACTTTTTGCGTTGTCAATATGCTTGTGTTTATATAGGCCTATTGTTGTGTGTGCAACGTTTGCATATTTATGACCACCTCTGAGGAATGTGGGGATTGTGAGTCACTGACATTATTTTAGGGGTCGCAGGCTGAAAAGTTTGGCATAGATGTACAATAGTCCATACCTGTACAACAGGGAAGATGTGGATAAAATCCAACCCTTGGATCTGATGAGGCTCCAGACGGTGAGGACATTTCATTTTGGGCAGAACTGACACAATCCTCTCAGTCAGAGCACTTAATATAGGGGGAAAAATACAGAAGAAACATTGAGTTCAGTTAAAGCAGAATCAGTTTATGTTACTATACTTGGTAGTATAATGTTGTTTATCCTATCACTCACATTTTCTGACCAATGGTGGAATTTTCTTGGAAGAGCAGATCAACGTCTATGTCAAAATTGCATGTGGTTATACACCAGGTCAGTCCCCCAACCACCTAATGTAAAAGCAGAGACAGTTCAGAATTAAACGAATGGTGAGTAAAACAAGTAGTTGGAGCAGATGTGTAAAGTATTACCTTGTCAAATGGTGTCAGCCCTTTAATGCGAGCTCTGAAATAACCAGCCGCGAGCAACAGCTCCAAAATCTCTGCAAGCTTGACATTCTGCTCCTCATCCTCGCGGGTCTCCACCTGTCAATAACTCAGTATGTGACTCAGCAAATTTAAACAGACCTTTTAAATAAAAGACATTTTATTGTTAAGCTTTTACTGTCACTTGTCACCGAAAAAAAACTGAAAGTTAAAAAATAAATATCCAAACAACCCTTATGAAAGGTATCCATGATTTTACTACAAAAAAACAACAACAAAAAGCATGGTTGTTGTAGATAAACCATTATATCCACAAATTAACCATGATTTTGCTACACAAAACATAATCAACCAGTGGTATCTGTAGCAAATAAAATAATGTATAAATAAAAATCACAGGGGGAAAATACTTTACTGTAGCACTTTATAATAATGGTCCAGTAGGTAATGTTAATGTTTTAGTAACATGAAGAAAAGATGAACAATGCAATTATAAAACAGTATTTATTAATTTTTGTTAACATTAGTTCATTAAAATAAAGTTGTTAAATGCTCTTGTTAACTCACGGTGCATTAACTAATGTCAACAAACGTAATATCTATGTAATATTATTATGTAAATGCTGAACTATGGTTAATAAATGCCATAAAATGTTGTTCATATTTAGTTAATGATCGTAAATACATAAACTAACATTACAACTAATGAACATTTACTTTAAAGTGTGTTCAACTTTGCTATAATAAAAACATGATTCATTTTTGTAAGGTAATTCAGCAGCAACTGAATTAAAAAACGCATTACAGTAGAAGACACCGCGTATACATGTTATTACACGTTATTTAATTTCTTGGTTATGCACAATATCTTTGTATACATTTTGCTGCAGTTTCACCATTGTAAAAACCACAAACTTGGCATATGCGTTCATCCTCGATTCAATATAAACGAGGACCATTGAAAAACACAACATGTATATTTATATTTAACCGATCCGTAGGTGGCTGGCTTCCCTGACAGAATGCACAACCTTAAAAACAATATAAATAACTGCGATAAACACAACCGTACTGATATAAAGGTTTGAATATTTAATATGAATTGTTTACCTTAATGAGATTGCCTTCCTGATCATACTGTGCTCCTATTTTCGAGCCCGTTCTCACTCTCTGAAAGACAGAGGTGGCCGCCATGATGATCACGATGTGTCACGTGAGGAGAATAACGTGACGCAAATCTGGTGTCTTTAAGCGGTTCAAACCCTTTTTTGTGTGTTTGGCAAAATACAATAGTATAATATATTACATATTCCAGAAGAAAATAGTACATTTTGAATAGAATAATAGCAAGGAGTAAGAAATTTGTTCCGCTAAATCATCAAGACGTATCATTTGTTACAGAAAGTTTAAGTGTCACTTATTCTTTTAGTCTTGTATCAGTTTTAATGTTTGTTTTTGTGGCAGGAGCTCCGAAATGTAACATCTCCGAATAGATAAAACTCCAGAACCAATTGCGGAAAGTGCTGGTAAGACTAATCATTGAAACCGTTTCCTATTGTAATATTATTCTTCTGTTGTTGTATGTTTTCAGTATATTAAAGGGATAGTTCCCTCATCATTTACTCTCATGTGGTTTTAATCCTTTATGAGTTTATTTATTCTGTGCACACACACACACAAACAAACACACACACACACAAAAGATAAAGTATGCTGGTTGCTGGGACCCATTGACTCTTGTTATAGTAAGAAAACAATGAAGGCAATGGTTCCTAACAACCAGGATTTTTCAAAGTGTGTGTGTGTGTGTGTGTTAAAGGCGAATAGGTTTTGAACAAGTGACTGGTGAGTAATAGGATAAATGCACACAGACTTTTAATTTCAGTCAGCCAGCCTCAGTGCTTCCGATTAATTGTCAACCCCTACAAAATTGCCATGTTTGAGGTCTGATTTCTTTAAAATACAGCAATCTTCACTGCCTGGCTGAGATATGATATAAAGTGGGTATCAGACCAAACAAGAAGCACAGCATTAACTTCTATTTTTCCACGCCATGTCTTTAAAATATGGAAATTAATTTTACTCTAGTATTTTCATGTTTGGAGTTTCTGTGTTAACCTGCTGCTAATGACACCGCCTGCGTTTAAACGTTCTTTCGTCTCTTTTTACGCTTTAACAACTAAATGGATGCTTAAGTCTATTTAACTGATTATATTTGAATTGCATTACAACATCAATGCTGTAAAAGGAAGTTTATAAAATTATTTAAAAATAGTCACATAAAGTTTTCACCATTAGCTGTGCATTTAGCCCATTGACAGAAATTTTGGGTGAACTATCTCTTTAAACGCATTTGAATTCTTATGTGTGGGATAAATGCTGTGTAGCCCTACACTGCTTTTGATTTGATGTAAACAGACTATATCTGGAGGACATTTTAAAGTTACTGTCATGTCTGTTGGTTGTTTGTTTGTTGTGAGTTGACCATTAGTTGCCCTGCCTGCACATGACCGACCTTCAACGTTGAAATTTCCATTTCAGTTTCAATGTTAAAATGCCGGGTGGATGCCGTCTTTGACGTGAAGACTTAATTTCAGCCTCAAAACCAAAAAGGATGCTTTGTATGCCTGCACTGCTGAATCCAATAGTTTAAGCAACTCATGAAGTACCTGTAGTGTGACAAAAATATTATTCGTTTGGATATTAAGCACAAAATATTTACTGTATGTTGATGAAATAATCCCAAAATCTAAGTTTAGGTTTTGATTAATTATGCAACGTGCCATAACTTTGAGTCATTACGACAAGAGCACCTTTAATAAAATAAATGTAAAAGCTGATTTGTAAAGACAATACATTTTTATATTCTGTTGCACAAATCAGCTGTGATTTCATCTGTGCCACTCAATTTAATTAAAGAGTCTATAGAACTCTAGCCATATCATTTATTTAAAATATAAAAAACTTATAGAATTTCTTTGATACCAATAAAAAATCTCAATGTACTCTGAAAACCATGAAAATTCAGCCTTTTTAAAACATTGTGGAGATATTATATTATTATAATAATATATTATTATTATACGTCTTTCACAACAATAAAACATCTAATACTATTGTAAGTCAATACACAACTGCAGTCTTAAGTGAGTATTTAGCTTTTTAATTTCAATGCTTTGCTTATATTTGTATCTTTCCTCATTTGAAAGTCGCCTCTGCCAAATGAATTTATGTAAATATAAATGTAAATGTAGGTTGTTCTTGGTAACAACTTCGCCTTTCCATATATTCTGCTGATATTTAGTTTGTTTAAATGCTTGAATTTAAAATTCAAAAACTGAACAAACACTCTTTAATTCATGTTAATTCATTGTAATGTCACTGGGTTACAAAATAAAAAACTGTGCATAAGAATAGCTCTTGTTTATAATGTGTAATTTTCTTTATCTGTGTAATTATTGTGGACATTATCCATATTGTATGCTGTTATTATTATTATTATTATTATTATTATTATTATTATTATTATTATCCCTCCTGTGAAATATAAGTTCATTCATTCATTTCTTTTCGGCTTAGTCCCTTTATTAATCAGAGGTCGCCACAGCGGAATGAATCGCCAACTTATCCAGCATATGTTTTACGCAGCGGATGCCCTTCCAGCTGCAACCTATCACTGGGAAACACCCATACACTCTTATTCACACAAATACACTATGAACAATTTAGCTTATTCATTTCACCTATTGCTCATGTCTTTGGACTGTGAGGGAAACCGGAGCACCCGCAAAAAACCCACACAAACATGGGGGGAACATTCAAACTCCACACAGAAATGTGAACTGACCCAGCCAAGGCTCGAACCTGTGACCTTCTTGCTGTGAGGCGACAGTGCTACCCACTGTGCCACCGTGCCACCATGTAAGTTTATTTTTCAAATATTTCCCAAGTGATGTATTTTGTTTATGTATAATGTCTGTCTATTTACAACTCCCTAACTTTTCTGATTTTGACTGTAATGCAATAATGTGCACCTTTTGTAAACGTGCTTGAAACAATAGTTATTGTGAAAAGCGCTATACAAATAAACGTAAATTTAATTTAATTTAATTGATGTTTCTGCAAAAATGAAAACCATATCAAACATTTTAACACATTTTTATACATAATAGTTATATTATTAATTTCTAGCAACTAATTTCTTTTGTTTTTGACATGATGACAGCACATAATATTTAAAGGCTTAACTAGGTTATTAGGTTTACTAGGCAAGACCCTGTATACAGTTTGTTCTGTAGCCAATCAGGAAAAAAATTCTTTTTTTAAAATTATATTTCAATTATATTATAATCAGCTAAATTAAAAAAAATGCAGACTTACACAGAAGAAAATATTACAGGAAATATTTAAATATTTAAAATGATAAAAATTTCACAGGAGAGCAAATAATTATGTCTTTAACTGCGTGTTCTTGTATGTGTACAATTTATATAATCTAATATAAAAGTTTATCATTCATTTATATATAGTTGAAGTCAGAATTATTATCCCTCCTGTGAATGATTTTTCTTTTTCAAATATTTCCCAAATTATGTTTAACAGAGCAAGGAAATTTTCATAGTATTCCTATAATATTTTTTCTTCTAGGGAAAGTCTTATTCGTTGTATTTTGGCCTAGAATAAAAGTAGTTTAAACACTTTTAAAACCATTTTAGGTCAATATTATTAGTCCTCTTAAGCAATATTTGTTTTCTATTGTCTACAAATCAAACCATCATTATGCAATGATTTGCCTGATTACCATAACTTGCCTAATTAACCTAGTTAAGCCTTTAAATTGCACTTAAAGATGAATACCAGTATCTTGAAAAATATCTAGTCAAATATTATTTACTGTCATCATGGCAAAGATAAAATAAATCCGTTAATAAAAATGAGTTATTAAAACTATTATGATTAGAAAAGTGTTGAAAAAAAAATCTTCTCTCTGTTGAACAGAAATTCAGGGAAAAATAGACAGGGGGGCTTTTAATTATAACTTCGACTGTATGTATGTATATATATATATATATATATATATATATATATATATATATATATATATATATATATATATATATATATATATATATATATATGCATTTAATGTAGAATTATTTATAATAAAGTATGTAAATATAACAGGAGCAGAAACCAGAATGGTTGCTCCTAATAAGGCAGGAGAAAGAAGGCAAGAGTGGGAGTGTCCAGGAAGGATTGTGGCAAAGGAAGGGGTGTAGGAAGGAGGCTGGCTCTGCATCACAGTGGAAGCAGCCCGGACCGTGACTCTGTTTACTCAGCCCTTCACACGCGCCAGCAAAGACACAGAGCCCATCCTCTTTATCAGATGTTTATATCAGGCTTCCTTCAGTCTGGTGAGTTTTCTATTTTTCCCTCAGCATTTGCTTCAGACTCCTCTAGACTGTTGTTTATTCTGTGTGTTAAGAGGATTACTTTGTCAGCATTTACTTGTGCTAGTGGCTCACATGCGAGCGGATGGTCTTCATTCAACTCTGTAACTGCAGCATTTATGATTATACAGAAATAAAGGCTGTTTTTTATTTTGCAATGTACATCATTTAGGCTTTAAATTAAAGTCTAGTAATGCTAACATGCATTTACTTAATCCAGAATAAACGCAGGAAGCAAAATCTTCTAAATTAGATTCTGCTTTATTCAATATAACAGAGACTAATGATGGTGCCAGTAGAGGATCGTGTGGATCTCAGAGGCATATTTAGCCATGACTCATGACTGTGTATGTGACGCCCCACCGCACTGCTTTACTTCGCCTGAATGAACTTGCATTTCCCTTTTTTTCTTTTTTTTTACCAGAATGTTTTCTTTCCCATAAAATAGGGCACGCTGGGTTGGGCAATCATCTTGTTGCAGGATGTTTTGAGCTTCTAAAAAAAAAAAATCTGGCAACATGCTGTAATAATTTAAAGGGAGTTTATGTGCTCCTGCATCACAATCGGGACAGCGCTCATAAGGAATCAAATCAGTGAAACCATTAAACAGAAGCTGTTGAAAGCTAATAAATGCATAATATACAGTTAAGTCACAATTATTATCCCTCCTGTGAATTTTATTTTATTTTTTCAAATATTTCCCAAACAATGTTCAACAGAGCAAGGAATTTTTCACAGTATTTCCTACAACATTTTTTCTTCAGGAGAAAGTATTATTTGTTTTATTTAGGCTAGAATAAAAGCAGTTTTTAAACCATTTTAAGGTCAATATTATTAAGCAATATTTTTTATTGTCTACAGAAAAAATCACTGTTATACAATGACTTGCCTAATTTCCCTAACTTAATTAACCTAGTTAAGTGTTTAAATTGCACTGTAAACTGAATACTTGTATCTTGAAAAAATATCATGTAAAATATTATGTACAGTCATCATAAAGAATAAAGGAATCGATTATTAGAAATTACTTATTAAAACTATTATGTTTAGAAATCTGTTGAAAAAAATCTTCTTTCTGTTGAACAGAAATTGGGAGAAAAAATATACAGGGTGGCTAATAATTCAGACTTCAACTGTACATATTCATGCAATATGTTAAAAAGAGATGTTTACAGTCAGTGAATCCACTCTCTGTGCAGAATGTCTGATTTTCATTTAGTCTTTATTATTAATGTAGTGATGTGTTAAATTTAAGATGCCATGGATTATTATTATTACTGTTAATGATATTGTTTTTATTGTTTGTTACAGAAAAGTTGCACTGTAGAAAATGGAATCACCTCACGCATGCCGTAAGTCAGTCTGTTTGATACACGTTTATACATGTGCTTTCCTTTTACAGTGATTATGTGCTTTTTATATTATATAGAGACCACCTATTCACAGTTCATTTGTTTGAGTTTGAGTTGGGTTTGAGTAAAATGACATTTTTGTTTTATTATTTATGGGACTTCTAATTATTTGTTCTTTCTTTTTTAATAAGAGATATTAAAAAATGTATAATAACAACTTTTTGTTATAATAGTTGTAATAGCAACTTTTTAAAACACGTTTTTATGGAAGAAAGAAGAAACATAATAAAAATACAAATAAAAATACATTAACATCAGAACTTAAATGAACAGTTGACTGGTCACATATTTCCTTACAGGTCACACTAACAAATACATACACAGATCAGTTTACACAGTGTGAAGGCATTTACTCCATTTTTTCCAATATTGCAGGTATTTGTCCATTTGTACACAGAAAGAAAAAATACCAGAAAGAATCACAAAAGCAATATTTCATAGAATATGCATTATTTTCAGTCACAGCAAATTAAAACTAAATGTATTCGGTTAAAAAATGCTCCAAATAACAGCATTTTTACTTGAAATGTGGGACAGATGTTATAAGACTTACATTAACATTTTACTCAAGCTGGGAATTTTCAAGTTGTCTCTTTTTTTCCCTATAACTTTTATGTATAAAGATAATTTGCCAATTTAAAGTAAGCATAGTATTTCTAAGCATTACTAATACCCCCATTTTTTTGTTCTGATAGGTCAACAGGGCCAACAGAATCTTGAAGCCATGAAGGCAGGGATGTTTTTTCGTAAGGTGAAGTCTCGTATGTGGAGGCGCCAGCGACACTATAAACTTCAGGAGGACTGCAAGACTATCGCATATAAATCCAGCTGGGCAATAAACTCATATTCAACATGTACGTCCTGTTTCACTGTTTATCTTTTAAGGGGATAGTTCACCTAAACATAAACATGCTGAGAGTGAGAATTTGATGACAGAATCTTCTTTTTTGATGAAATGTCCCTTTAAATGCTTACAGTGCTCAGCATATATGAGTACACCCCTCACAAATTTATCTTTTATATTCAAATTTTTAATAGGAAGCTATACAATATTATATTTGTGCATATGCATTAGATTAGTCAGTACTGAAGCCAAATCTGGAGCTAATCTAACAAAATACCTTACTATAACGGTCCAGAAACTAGTAAACCCAAATTTATATGTTATAGAAAAATATTAAATACAAATTTATAAAAGAGAAAAAATCAAGAGAAGCAAAGAAATTGAAAAATGTAGTTGATATTTTGTAGGCTGTAAATTTATTTTCAATAATTTGCTTGAATTTAATAGTATTATTTTTCAATTTCTAATTATGTTTGGTGACTAAAATATTATTTTAATAAATATATCTGTTTAATAAATCTGTTTTGTTTAAATGCACTGCCCAAAATACATTGCCTATATTTACTGAGAAATGGATGTAAATAATCATTTTCAGAATGGGGTGTACTCTATAATGCTGAGCTCTGTACATAATACACTGTAAAAAATGCTTTGTTCCAAACAAAGAATTTGTGTTGGGACAAGATAGAGGAATTAAGTTAACTTATAAGATTTTACAAATGTAAGTGGCTTGAACATAAAACAGTTAAGTTGTCTCAATAAAACCCTAGGATTGAGCTGTTTTAGCTTTGTTTAAATAGATAGTTTAACCAAACACCAAACATAATTTTTTGAAGTGTACTTTTAGTTGAAGCATAAAGTATTAATTGACATGGTAAAATTTTTGTTAAACAACATCAAATGTAACTTACCTAATGTTAATGGTTCATTCGTAGATACTATTGCTTATATATTAAACATTTTAAAGCTTTTTACTACTTACTACCCTCATGTGAATGAGTAAAGCCATAGCAGTTTAAAAAAAAATAGCTGCTTTTGTGATCTGAAAAAAATAATACATTATAGGGTATATGCCGAGCTAGTGTTGTTCCCATACAGATAAACTTCCGGTGACCTGTTATTGTGTTTTTTTCCATTTTATATGATTCCTTTTACAGCATCGATGTTGTAATGTAATTACAATACAATCAGTTAAATAGACTTTGCCATTGATTTAGTTGCTCAAGCGTAAAACGAGACAAAAAGCTGTTTACTCGCACACACCCGTCAGTATCGGCAGGTATCAGTATCTAGCGCAGAAGCCCCATTAAATATACTGGGGTAAAATAAATGCTCATATTATAAAGACATGGCGGGGAAAAATGTAATTTAATGCAGTGCTTCTTGTACAATCTGAGATCCACTTTATATCGGATATCACTCAGCCAGCGTCGATCCCTGATTTTTAAAGAAAACAGACCTTAAAACATGCTGATTTTGCAATGGCATACAGTTCACCGGAAGCGCTTAACCCAAGTTACTGGCATATTAAAAGTCCTATTAGCATACTTCGCCATATACCCTATTGTCATAACACAAACATCCATAAACGATGATTCAATTATTTTGGGGTAGTGCACTTTTCTTTTAAGAGCTCCGTTAGTTTACTATAAATACACTACCTGACAAAAGTCTTGTCATCGATACCAGTTGTAAGAGCAACAAATAATAACTTCGTTGATCATTGGGAAAAGTGGCAGAAGGTAGATTTTTCTGATGAATCATCTGTTGAATTGGCCAGCCCAGTCATTGGCCAGATGCAATCAGACATTAACATTATTGAGCATGTTTGGGGTAAGATGGAGGAGGCATTTAAGATGAATCCAAAGAATCTTGATGAACTCTGGAAGTCCTGCAAGAACACTTTCTTTGCCATTCCAGATGACTTTATTATTAAGTTATTTGAGTCATTGCAGAGATGTATGGATGCAGTCCTCCAAGCTCATGGGAGTCATACACAATATTAATTATTTTTCCACTGCACTTTATATTCTATACTGTACATTATTTCTGTTAAGTGACAAGGCTTTTGTCTAAGTCAAACCTTACTGCCCAAATTGAATAATTAAAAATCAAGGCATGATCATATTTTATTTTGGAAAATAAGCATAATCTAGAGGCCTTCGACTTTCATATAAGCCACTTCTGATACCAAATGATCAACTAAAAGTCAAGTTATTGTTTGTTGTTTCTAAAACTTGGATAGGCGACAAGATTTTGTCAGGTAGTGTAATAAGGTATGAAATACTTAGTAGTAACAAAGGTTGTCTTTTTAAACACTAAATATAGTGTTTAATAAAAAAAAAAAAAGCTCTAAAAAAGAACCAAAATAATAATAATAATAATGTGTTTGTTTTTTCAGTCTCCATCAGTGATGTGGAGGCTGTTCGTGAGGGTCATCAGTCCGAGGCTCTCCTCGGTGTGGCAGACGAGTTTCCTCCAGACCGCTGCTTCACGCTGGTGTTTCGCGGCCGTAAAGGAAACCTGGACCTGGTGGCCGAGTCTGCGGAGGAAGCTCAGGCCTGGATCCAGGGCGTCCGAGGCCTCATGGAGAACATGGAGAACATGGACGAGAGCACCAAACTTGACCAGTATCCATTTTATAGAAATCATAACATCTCCCTCTGTTTTAGCTTCAAACATATGTCATCTATGAACTTAAATGATCAACCTAAACCACTCTGTTCAGATGGATCTCAGACTGGTTTTCCAAAGCAGACCGAAACAAGGATGGCCGAATCAATTTTAAAGAAGCTAAAAAACTGCTGAAAATGATGAACATCGACATGAATGAAGAACACGCATGCTGTCTATTCATGGTGATTGTGTGCTTCTTATATTATTCATGTTCACCGTGTTAAACCTTGTGGTGATTTAATGAGGTTTCTTTCAGATGGCAGATAAGTCTCGGTCAGGAACCCTGGAGGATCAGGAGTTTGTGGAGTTCTATAAGATGCTCACTGAGAGAAGGGAAGTGCTGGATTTGTTCCAGGAATATTCCAGTGACGGACAGATACTGTCCCAGTGTGATCTGGAGGAGTTCCTGAGAGAGGAGCAGCTCGAGGGGGAGAGTAGTTATGAACATGCCCTTCAGCTTATTGATCGCTATGAGCCATCAGAAACGGGTAACAGTTCACCATTGACTGCAACATTTAGTCTATATATTTTTGTAACAAGCTTTGCATTTTAATTTTAGGTACAATATTAGTATTTTTTGTTGAGTGTTTTGTATTTTTTTGTATTATTAACTGTTATTAGTAATAGTATTTAGTGTTATTAATTAATCTACAGTTTTAACATTTTTGGTTATTTGGAATGATATAATATAAATGTAATTATATACAAAATAATACATATTTCCCTGTGTTCACTTGGGTTTTGCTCTATAAGTGATTTGGATTAACTAAATTGGCTATATTGTACGAGTGAGTGTGTGAATGAGAGCATGTACAGGTGTTTCCCAGTACAGGGCATATGCTTCGTAAAACATATGCCGTAATAGTTGGTGGTTCATTCTGCTGTGGCAACCCCTGATAAATAAGGGACTATGCTGAAGGAAGAATGAATAAATGAAAGAATAATACATATTTCTTTGGAAACTAGCTAAAAGTGTTTCAGGTAATGACGTGTGTGTAATAAGGTTGTGTTGGTTGATCTTAGTTAATGCGTTTACTAACATGAACAATACATTTGCAGTATTTGTTTATGTTTGTTAACCTTAGTTAATGGAAATTGAGTTGTTAATTGTTAGTTCATATTAACTCACAGTGCATTAACTAATGTCAGCATGCATGAATTCTGTGAACTGTGATGCTAAATGCTGAACTGTGATTAATAAATGCTATACAAGTATTGTTCACGCTTAGTTCATGTTAGTAAATACATTAACTTAACTATAGAAACCTATAGATTTGGCATTGATTTGGCGTTTCCAAAATCCATTGTTTCAACGAACATTCGCAAACTTGTATGCTTGTACGCTTACAACTACACCTATGGAGCTGTAGTTAGAAACATAGTTCCTGGCTGTGTTCTATTCCCACTTCTCCCCCCTATGCCCTATTCATTTAGAACGTTCTAACATTTAAACTCGGAGTTATTAAAAAAAAACATAAGTCAGCTCTCTTAGGTGTAATTTGCTTTTAAAGTATTTTTACAGTTCAGTTTTAGCGATCTTCATGTTTACAATTGCGCTCCCTTTGCAGTGCACTTTAAAAACATTGATGTCAATTTGAACACAGCCATGGCTCATGATGAAACCTATAGGTGACCTATTATTTAAAAGCGGAATTTATGTTACGTCTCCAAAGCTTGTGAAAACAAAAAACATAGCATACGTTAATACTTTTCATTTATAGTAGGTTATTTATTAAGTATCTGTACTGTATGACATGGGCCTGTTAGAACATTTCTGCAGTGGTTTGCATGTGTCAAATTGTAAAAGTAGACTTAAAAAAAAAACATTCATTCATTCATTCATTTTCTTTTCGGCTTAGTCCCTTTATTAATCTGGGGTCGCCACAGCGGTATGAACTGCCAACTTATCCAGCATTTGTTTTATGCAACAGAAGCCCTTCCAGCTGTAACCCATCACTGGGAAACACATACACACTTATTCACACACACATACACTACGGACAATTCAGCCTACCCAATTTACCTGTACCGCATGTCTTTGGACTGTGGGGGAAACCGGAGCACCCGGAGGAAACCCACGTGAACACAGGGAGAACATGCAAACTCCACACAGAAACGCCAACTGACCCAGCCGAGGCTCGAACCAGCGACCTTCTTGCTGTGAGGCGACAGCACTACCTACTGCGCCACTGCGTTGCCCCAATAATAATAATATCCTATAATAATAATAATCCTTATAATAATGATAATCATCATCATCATTAATATTTTTGATATTATTATTATTAAAGTAGGATTTTTTTCATTTCCTAATAAATAATAAAACTATTTCTTAATAAATAGCCTCATTATTTATTTATTTATTTATTTATTTATTTATTTATTTATTTATTTATTTATATGATTTATATATGAGATTAGAATACGTTTTAGCTGTTGTAATTGATTTTATGTTTTAGAATATATTATGGAATATTCTCAATAATATTTGTAAAGTTAACACAGGCCCTATATGTGCCATTTACATAAATTTCAATTAATATGAAAAATGAGTGCATCAAATATACGATAGTTCAATCTCAGTTACTCTGGCAGCTTATACTGGGAAACTAGCCAAACGTCTTCAAGAATAGAATGATAATATATTGAAATGTATTAAAAAGTAACTTATTCCAAACAAAACAAATACAAACTACAACACTTCAACTACATTTTATATTTTTTTTATGTTTCTGTAGATTTTTTTTTTCTCCTGTTTATTAAAATTTTATTTAACATATATAACCTTTACCCAGAATAGAACAATATTTTAGCTGTCAATGACTTCAGTGTGTATATATATATATGAATATATATATATATATATATATATATATATATATATATATATATATATATATATATATATATATATATATTCAAACAAAGTTATTATTAAATATATTATAATTATTAAAATATATTCAATGTATTAAGTTTTAATCATTTTTGTATAGTAATAATCACAAAATAATTCCTAGCATTTAGCCCTGTATAAGTCTAAAATTTGATTCATAATGGTCTTAAAAATGTCTTAAATTTAACTTGGTGAAACCTGCAGAAATCCTGTTATTGTAAAGTGTGACCATGTTTTAATTTACAGATGTACAGACATGCATCATTTTATATGAAACAGCATTGAAACATGAAAACTGGTTGTTAACTGAGGAAGCATTTGCATGACTATGAAGAAAATAAATGAGAACATATTTCTGGATGCTCTTTTAATAATAGAGTAGCTGAGCACTTCATCTGGATTGCTGGGCAACAGTGAAGTGGTCGTTTATTCATCAAGATTACTGAGTAATGACTGAAAATTGATGCGATGCGAGAGCTCATGTTGTTTTCCTACAGCCAGAATGAATCACTCGATGTCAGTCGATGGGTTCCTAATGTACCTGACGTCCCCTGAGGGATCCATCTTCAATCCAGAGCGGCAGGGCATCTATCAGGACATGAGCCAATCTCTTGCCCACTATTACATCTCGTCCTCACACAACACTTACCTGATGGAGGACCAACTAAAGGGACCAAGCAGCATTGAGGCCTACATCCAGTGAGTTCTGCTTATTTATGCTGAAGAATTATGATTATTAAATACGACGTCAATTCACAGATTTAAAGGGTAGAGTAGCCAAAATTAGTTAATCTTCTGAAAAAATACTTTATTTTAAGGTGTCCTTGGTACAGTGAAACTACTACTGAGTAATATTAATTAATTACATGTACTTACTTTATTATAAGTGTAAAGCCCCGGGCAGATCACATGAATTTGTGATGATTTCAGCACGATTTCCTCAACGTAGGGTGTCATGGGGATTCATAAATGACAAATGAGCATCGTGACACAAGATTTAATCGTTTCTTCTTGTATAGTTTGGCATAGTTCACGATAACCGATAACCATGCCTGTGACGTCTCACGACACCATCACAGAAAGTGTAGCATGTTTAATTTTTTTCTCGTTCTTCACGATGAGTTCCATCATGTGGGTGACACTGTGTAACAGGAGCACATCATTTCTCAGTTATCTCAGCGGGTGCTGCCGTTAATGTGCTGGTCAGGTAATCCAAAAATAGGCTGCATATTTACTTATGGGTGGGTCACGGGTGGATAAGATCAGTCATTGGTTATGCAAACTTTAACTACCTTTTCTAAAATATTATGGTGTTTTAAGCAACTTCATCTGACAGACTGGCACAAATATGCAGACATCTCCATTCTCACAACGAGTTTCTGAGTTCTTTCATCCTTCCAGCAGAGTTTGTTCCTCCGAGGTAATCTGGGAACATGTTCAGTGCTGCGAATACATCATTTCCTGCTTAATCAAATTTGTGATTAATAGTGAAAACAGTTTAATATAGGCTTCTCTGAAACTGAATATTTCACTTTAATTTAATTTAAGATAGATTATTATTTTATTTAACAAACTAACACAATCTCACAGCAATTTGTGTTTTGGCGCATATAGCGGACTTGTTTTGAAGCGCATCACCTCAAATGTTATTCGTTATTCTTGTTTATAGATAATTGACGAACAAAAGATACAAAAGAAATTAATATTAAGTTAAAAATAATAGCAAACGAAGTTTGTTTCAAAAAGATATTTTTTTCCAAGAGAAATATACGAATTATATTTTTGTTTGTGCTCCTCCACTACTCAACTATACGGGTGGATGATTTGTTTTGCTCTGAGGAAAATAAGGATTTAATGAATGCTTTACTCTGATCACAAATCTCAGTTACATATTTGCTCTTTTTTAATATGTCATTATTGTAAAGATTATGTCTCGACCATCTGATTTCTTCTTGCTGCTGCTTATGTGCTTTCATTTTCTCTGTCTCAGTCGCGGCAAGTTCAGGCGAGAGAGTGTTTAATAAGTAACCCATGGCTGGAAAATATACATTTAGACTTCAAAGAAAATATCTTAATATTAAAAGAATCATAAGTTTGATCCTATCAATGTCGTAACGAATGCCTTTAAATAATGTAGTTATTAGTTGTCTACAAGCATCAGTCTTTACTGAGATTGAATTAAGATGAAAAAAATTGAAATTGAGATGAGAAATATTGTTATAGCAACACTAATGACTTCTTTGGGAAATACCGCTGGTCGTAGACATCACGGGATGACTGGTCGTGAAGGAACATGTAGTCTGGCACATTTGTTACCCACGACAAGTCAAGATTCAATCAAGAAGAAAAAAATCGCATAATCTGAAATGGTGACTTTCGTTACTGAAAATAAAAATCATTTGATCTGACCGGGGCTTAAGAGTTAGCTGCATGTAATTATGCATAATTAGTTTTAATTACTAAAGTAAATGCATATGTAACAAGGATACCTTAAAATAAAGTGTTACTAAAGTGTAATAAAGTTACTTCTAATTAAAATGAAGATAAAATCCAGAATTTTAGACTACATTGGGACTTGAAAGTCTGTCTGTTCTGTTTATATGATATAAAAACTACATTTGAGGTAAAGCAGCATATCTCAGTCCTGAAATGGGTGCATTAACATCACAGAATCTGTTATTTACAATGAAGTGTTTTTTTCTTTACCTGTATTTAAATTTTAAAGGCTTATGTTGAATTTTATTTTTATACAAATTGCACTATATTGAGCAGTAAGATTTATTAGTGAATTGAATGTGTGGGCGACATGGTGGCTCAGTGCTAAGCACTCACAGCAAGTCGCCTCACAGCAAGAAGGTCGCTGGCTCGAGTCCCGGCTGGGCCAGTTGGCATTTCTGTGTGGAGTTTGCATGTTCTCCCCGTGTTCACGTGGGTTTCCTCCGGGTGCTCCTGTTTCCCCCACAGTCCAAATATACTTTTTGCGCTATAGGTGAATTGGGTAAACTAAGTTGGCCGTAGTGTATGTGTGTAAATGAGTGTGTATGGCTGTTTCTTAGTGATGGGTTGCAGCTGGAAGGGCATCCGCTGTGTAAAACATGCTGTATAAGTTGGTGGTTCATTCCACTGGGGTAACTCCTGATGAATAAAGGGACTAAGCCGTAGGAAAATGAATGAATGAAACGTGTATAGGTGTTGTTTCATGAAGCTGTCTGAAGTGGCTGTGTGTCTGATAAAAATAAATCTAACATCCACTTCATATGTGTTAAAGTATACAAACACTGAGCAGGAGTCGCTGTGTGAAGGTTTCACAAATAGTGCTTAGCTTCAACAAGGACCAGGCCTTATTAAATGAGTATTTTACCATCTTTTATAGAAATCATTTAGAAAAACACATTACCAGTGCTCAACATGAGAAAAATCTATGGCTCTGACGTATTTTAAGATATCCAACTGTCAGTTATTTTCAGTTTATACTGCTCAAACATTCAATTTTATTCCTTGTCTGTGAAACCAGACTTCATTTCTGTTTTCAACTCCTCCACAGACACATTTACTGTCTTTTAGAACTAACCAGAGTACAAGCAAACTATAACAAATAGTAATGACTTAAATGTAATGTAACTACCCATAGTCGTTTAAAAAAAAGCAGTTTGCAGTCTGCCCAGTTGACTGTGTTGTGCTTATGCCGTGTGTTCATGCCTGTGCTTGTTCATGTGTCCTGAAGGGCTCTGAAGCGTGGCTGCAGGTGTGTAGAGGTGGACTGCTGGAATGGAGCCAACGGGGAGCCGGTAGTTTATCATGGACACACATTCACATCCAAGATTCTTCTCAAAGACGTGATCACTACTATTGCAAATTATGCCTTTAAGGTGATCTTTATGCTTCAGTAAATACAATATTATTTTCATTAATTATTCATTTAATATATAGATTTTAATATAAACAGCTATGGAAGACATCAGGAGAACACTTGTTTCTCGGAATTTACTGGATGTATTAGGTTTGGGTTTGAGTAATACAAATATTTGTTCTATTCTGTGAAGGTTTGAGAAAATTTCTCCTACATTTACGTTACAAATAAAATATAAATTGAGAAGAAATGTCATCAGTAGTTTACAGAATAAAACAAAAATTAGGTTTAATTGGTTGTAGCGAAATTAGCTCAATATATGAACATTAATGATAATAATAATTAGTTATTAATAATTACGAATATTCAGACTTCTAGTTAATTTAACAAAGTAAATAAAACAATGACTTTGCCTGCTCGTCTGAGCAGACTTTTAATTGTTATTTAGTTATTTAGAAAGAGAATTACAGCTGCTTCTTATGAAACAGATAAATAGATTAGAAGTTTTATTAAACTTAATAAGCTGGTAGCAAGGATCTTTTACCTTAAAAGTGACCATTTCTGTGAGGCAGACAAAGTCAATCCAATGTGGTTATATAGCGTGATTTATTGACTAGTCTAACATCTAATGAACCACCATACACAACATAAAATAGAGGAAAATAGAGAATTTAGATGAAAGGATGGCAAATTTCACTTAGTCCCACACAACTATTGAATACCACCAAGACTTTAAAAAACACCTTTTTGATAAAGGGGCACAGCCTTAAAAACACTAATACCTGCATTTCTGGGTCTCTCTCTTCCTGTGATTTTCTCTGATACTTGGAAGTAGGGAAGTCCTTTTAAGAAGTCCTTTGTCATCTGCGTGGAGTTTGCGATGCAGGTCGGAGGACTTTAAACCAAAGTATAATTTGCTGGAAATAAGAAACGTGGACAAATCACATTGTACAGAAACGGGCCTTCCCTTGTGTCGGGTACCATCTGCGAGGATTTGAGGGTGTAGCAGGTATTTAAAGGTATTGGTCAGGTCACTCACAGTCTCTCCTGAATGACCAATGGTGTGAGAGGAAAAGTCGCACGGGGAAACTTTCTTTGTTCCTCCTCGGTGGTCTGTACAGTCCCGAAACAGACAGACAAAACTTTAACTTGTAATTTTAAATTACACCAGGCATACACATTATGTCCTAGATCATAAGCTGTAGAATTATGTACAGAGCAGAATGATACCAAACATGATTATTTAAATCTACATTAAGCAGGAATTATGCATTTCTACATTATAAATCATCATAACAGGTCTATTGGTGCATACATACAGTTAAAGTCAGAATTATTAGCCCCCCTGTTTATTTTTCCCCCAATTTCTGTTTAACAGAGAGAAGATTTCTTCAACACATTTCTAAGCATCTTGGTAGATAAGATGTCACCAAGTGACTTTTACTGGCAGACTCGCTGGCACAAAGTGTCATAAACTCTCATGTAGAACAAACCCAGACCCTTTTAGGCGTAACCATGAAATTTCACCTTTGGACTATATGTTACATGGTGGTCTCTCAATTTTCCATGGCTGTATTATTAATTATTAACAACAAATATTACTATTCTTATTGTTATTAATATAATACTGTTGTTGACTGTTATTAAAGGAATAGTTATTTAACTTCAGGCGCTCCTTTATATACATGGCTGCCTTTCTTGCGCTACCTTCTTAAGTGTTTCTGGATTTTTCTTTATCCAAAGCAAGTAAACTGACCAAAAAATACTCTGGATGCTTCAGGTATAATCCCCTTGACCCCAGTAGACAAATAAGGGTCTCCTATTTTAAAATAAATCTGTACTTTTAAGGAAAAATGCATTTAAATTACAACCCCACCCCCCTCGATCCAGTCATGTGATGCACATTCACAAGTTCACAACTTTCACACAGCATATTTATCATGGGTGAACTCTTCCTTTAATAACCATTATGTTTACAGATATATACAGTATATATGTGCTAAACTGTTTTCAGATTTCTCAATCTTTCCATTCTTACTATTTCCAGGCTTCTGAGTATCCGCTCATCGTGTCTATTGAGAACCACTGCACTGTAGAGCAACAGAAAGTCATGGCTCAACAGTTCAGAGAAATTCTGGGCGATATGTTGCTGACCAGCACAGCAGACACTGAGGTTTCCACTGAACTGCCGTCCCCAGAGGTGAGCTCAGGTTAGCTCTTCAGTGCCTCACAGATAGAGGTGCACTTAACTTAATTGCTCATAATGACTTCTGATGGAAAAACATCGATGACTGGACGAAGGACTTTATAATACTGTATGCCCTTATATTCATAATACTTATACTGTAATGGACCTTTTCTTTTAATTGTCACTAGGGTTGTGCGATATTGGAAAATTTTGACATTTTATTTTGCTGCGATTTATATTGCGATATGAATACACCCTCACCAGATAGCTTGAATAGCTCTATTTATAAATAATTGTTTATTGTAGACTGATTATTCTGGAAGATTATGTGGATTTTTCTGGATTATTATTTGAAAGATAGGAGTGAAAAATTTTACATCACAGTATTCAGGTACAGAAATGTAATAACCAAATGTAAAATAACAGTGTCTACATTGAATAAATCATTCAATAAATACATCTTTATTAGAGTTACAAACAGTACAAAATATTTCATGCACCTGAATACAACTGAATGCTTACAAAATCACAGGCCTTAAAAACACATGCAAATGGTAAACTTTCACTCCATTGTGATTAAACTTTTCAGTTGTAATGTTATTTAATGTAACGTGTATTTATATAATGCATTTATTGTGTATGGCCATACACCCAAAGTGCTTCACAATCATGAGAGGGGTCTTTCCATACCACCACCAGAGTGTGCAGCATCCACTTGGATGAATGAATGAATGAAATTATTTTGTATTATATTTTAAAGATTTCCAAAGTGCTGTTTAACAGAAGTAGTAGTAATAGCCAATTTCTAATAACTATTCTCTTTGATCTTTGGCATGATGACAATACAAAATATAAAAAAAAAATCTGCAAGATACTAATTTATAGCTGAAAGTGCAATTTAAAGGCTTCACCAGGTTAATAAGGTTAACTAGGCAAGTTAGGTTAATTAGAAAAGTCATACGACAACAGTACCTTTTAACACACACACACACACACACACACACACACACACGCACACACACACACACACACACACACACACACACACACACACACATATATATATATATATATATATATATATATTCCAGCCAAACTAAAAGAAATAAGACATTATCCAGAAGAAAAATATATTAGAAATACAGTGAAAATGTCCTTGCTCTGTTAAGCATCGCTTGAGAAATATTTGAAAAATAATTAAAATTACAAAAAAAGAAAAATGGCCTCTGGTGTGTAATTGTGTTTAATTAATTATTTATTCATATTTATTATTATTATTATTATTTACATAAAAATCATCATAACATTTTAATGATGTAATGTACTATGTAATTATATATTCAATATAATATTTTACAGTAGGAATGTTAAGCAGATGTCTCATTTCTTTCAGGCACTTAAGAGGAAAATCCTGTTAAAAGGGAAGAAGATTGGACACGAGTCAGAGAGCCCCACAGCTGAAGTCAGCGATGAAGACGAGGCAGCAGAAATGAATAAGGAGAGTTCGGCATCTGAGAGTCTGCCAGCAGATGGCAAGGTACCAGTGGAAATACTGAGAAACAAAAGAAAAATGTTAGTCAGTGTTTCCCACTTCCTTGTTTTTTTATTGTTTGCCTTTTCCTCTCTGTAGAAATCGAAGCAAAATCTATGCAAGGAGCTCTCGGACATTATGTTCTGTAAGAGTGTACATTTCCACAGCTTTGAACATTCCAGAATCTCTGCTAAGCCTTATGAGATGTCATCGTTCTCTGAGTCTAAAGCCAGAAAATATTCAAAGGAAGCAGGTCAGAAAGTGTTTTTAATGGGATAGTTCTTCAAAAATGATGCACTGCCAAGTAACACACTCCAATATTACGTTGGACCACCTTTAGATTTACATACACTATGTGGTATAGTAATATGTACATACATATTTCAGTATGCAAATTTGGCAGTGTCTCTCAACATTTATTCTCATCCAGAGTTGTACTTATTTTTTACCTAGATCAAAGAGTATGACTGATAAAGAGTGGGACTTTTGGGCAAAGTCTTCTCCAGCACATTGCAAAGATTCTCAATAGGGTTAAGGTCTGGACTCTGTGGTAGCCAATCCATGCAAAAAAATGTAGTTTCACTGTGAACAACTTATTCAGTATTTGAGCCCGATGAATCCTGGCATTGTAATCTTGGACTATACCTATGCCATCAGGGAAGAAAAAAATCCTTGATAGACTAACCTGGTTTTCAGTATATATTCATGTAGTCAGCTGACTTCATTCATTCATTCATGCTTTTTTTGGCTTAGTCCCTTTATTAATCAGGGGTCGCCTGAATGAACCACCAACTTATCCAGTATATGTTTTACGCAGCGGATGCCCTTCCAGCCCATGGGAAACATTCATACACACACATACACTATGGACAATTTAGCTTACCCAATTCACCTATAGCGCATGTCTTTGGACTTGTAAGGGAAACTGGAGCACCCGGAGGAAACCCATGCAAACAAGGGGAGAACATGCAAACTCCACAGAGAAACGCCAACTGACCCAGCTGGGGCTTGAACCAGGGACCTTCTTGCTGTGAGGCGATTGTGCTACCCACTGCGCCACTGTGCTGAATGACCTCATTCATTGAGCACATAATTTTGCTGAAACTAAACCTGACCAACTGCAGCATGCCCAGATCCTAACACTGCCTCCACAGGCTTGAATGGTATTGATCTTTGCTTGATGCATGCCAATAATTTGACCCTTCAGAAACAGATCTTTTCCACGACCACAGGATGTCTTCCTAACATGGTTGTTTAAGAAATAAGCAGCTACTCTCTGCATCAGTTACAGTAGGAATGAATAACTTACTATCATCTGAAACATAATCATCCATGCAGTATTTATCCAATGAGAGGCTCTTGCTTATTTGCTTAGTTAAATCCGGGTGATGACTTTTTTTGGACAACCTCATGTTTTTCCAAACATCTATACTGTTAGTTACTATGTGATACACAAAGTCATTTGATCTTTTACACAAAAATAATGTACATTAATAAATAATGTCTCTTTTTTTGTCTGTCAGGTTCAGATTTTGTTCTGCATAACACCAGGCAGCTGATAAGAGTGTATCCAAGTGGAATGAGGACTGATTCATCAAATTACTCTCCAGTAGACATGTGGAACATGGGATGCCAGATTGGTTAGTTTAACACATATTGTATTACACACCATTATGTGCATACTATAGAGTGGAAAAATATAGGCATGGCCGAAAAACCTCATAAAACACTCTCTGTGGAGCAGGGATATACAGATAATGTGTTGTAAAGTGGGCAGTGTATTTACTGTAATGTGTTTATGATTCATAGTGGCATTAAACTTCCAGACAGCAGGAATGGAAATGGATCTTAATGATGGGCTGTTTAGTCAGAATGGCTGCAGTGGATATGTTTTAAAACCCGAGATGCTGCGCAACAGAGAGAGACATTTTGATCCTGAAAAACCAGAGGAACGTGAGGATTACAACCCTTTAGTCTTCTCTGTTAAGGTATTAAACAGTATTGTCTTTCTTTTTGTCTGTTTGCTTCGAGATTTCATTTGTTGATGGTAGCTTCTGTTCTCTATTTTAGGTTATCAGTGGACAACAGCTGCCTAAACTAAAGCAAAATGAATGGTCCATTGTAGATCCCTTTGTAAGGGTGGAGATTTATGGCGTTCCTTTGGACCAAGCCAAACAGGAGACCAAATACATCGACAACAATGGTAAGAAAGCAAGGATTAAATGGTCTTAAGTGTTGCCAAACCACTACAGGTGAGAGAGATTGTGTGCTACAAAGAGTTCAGTTTAAGGTGGATGCATCTTTAATGTGACAACAGATATAGACTTACTGTATTATGATTCATCTTTATAATTTACAGACTATGAGAACCTAAATTCCACTCTTTCTGGTTTATCTTTATTGCTCATCTGGGCAGGTTTCAACCCATATTGGAATGAAAGTGTACAGTTCATCGTCCACACCCCTGAGCTTGCACTGGTGCGTTTTGTAGTTGAAGACCATGACAAAACCTCAAGGAACGACTTTATAGGGCAGTACACTCTTCCATTGTCCTGTATTCAGCCAGGTGAGCATAGCCTGAAAAAAGACTGTAAGCTAATTTAAAGAGCCCCTATTATGCATTATAAAAGGTCATATTTTGGTTTTGGGGGTCTCCAACAACAGTCTGATATGCGTGCAAGGTCAAAAAACACTTTCATTGTGTTATAATATGCATTTATTTTACCAGATTATCCCAACGACTCCCATATGATTCGTTCAGCAAATAATTTTGTTTGCAAACCCCTCCTAATCTGCTTGATGCAGGGATGCATTAAAGCAACACAGTCAAACACCAGCATATACTCTATTCTTAACTACAACCCTAAATAATAATAACAATACACATTAAGAATTAATCCAAACAGTGCAAAAGTTGAACTATTTTGAAAATTGACCGCGCCGCGTGTGTGTAGTAACAGCCGATGGTGTTCATAGCAACAAACAGCAGGAGATCGCAAGCACAAAACGCATTTAAATCGGTAAAGGAAGAAGCACGCGTCGTGTTTTCAACGTGGTTTTGGACGCTATATGTGAAATAGCCCCATAAAGATTTACCTGAAAGATACATTGCAAGCACTGATCTATAACAGATATTATAAATGATAAAAGCCATGCTGAGCAATTACAAGTTATCTATTCAATATATATTTTGCAAACTACAGAAAACGAGGTAACCATTTTAATCACACTTCACATTTTGTATTAAGGAGAAACACTTACAGGTTCTAAAGGAAGAAGAAACTGGTCCATATAAACTGTGTAACAGGTACTGACAGTCCCATACATTAGTAGTCTTTGCTGATTCTTTCTTTAATAACAAATGGCCGGCGAATCCCGCTGCAGGGTAGGTCATTGTATTAATCATCAGAAAAATGACAGAAACAAACGCAGTGCACTGTTGGCTAAACTATGGTGTTGTTGAGAAAATGAACTTTAACCCTTTATTCCCCACAGCCGCATGTCTGGCCATCTCTTCGTGATAGTAATCTTCATGATCAATCCCATGATCACTTGCATTCCACTAGTGTTTGAAGGGAAGACCGCGTTCATGTTTTACTGGAACCGGCACTGCATATTTGGTATTGCTTCGTGTCGACGTCGATACAAACAGGCAGAAGATCCGGACGAACGACGAATCATTTAAACGACTCTGAGTCTAATCTGTTATTAAAATAAATATATTTTTAAACCGGGTGCATTTTCAGATATAACCCTCAGCTGAATGTTTTCATTCACTTAGAGCTGTGTTACACACTGCATGGAAGGTCATTTTCAAAAACCCATAATAGGGGCTCTTTAACAAAAGAAAACAATATTTATAAAAACAATGCAAACAATGCTCTTAACTCTTTTTCAAAATGTCATTTTCAACTCTTTCATTAAGAGTAATTTAGATTAATTAGCCTTAAAGGTAAAAACAAATTGTGTTCATATGCAGTTGCGGTGAATGTGTCGTGAATGATTTTTCTTCTCATATATGAATGCTTGTATGCAATTATTAGTGTGGGAGACCCACTGTCTCCAGGCTTATGCTCTAAAAGCATTGCAAATCAATTTATTTTTCTCTTTCCAGGCTATCGCCACGTCCATCTGTTGTCCAAGGATGGAACGACTATCCGTCCATCTTCCATATTCGTTCACATCAAAATCACAGAGCTGAATCACAGTTCTAATGTCCATGCTTGAAGCTTGTTCTGAAGAGCTTCTGTTTCTCAGACAAATCTGTATATTACTGTAAAAAGGCAGAGAACATTTTGTCTTGTGCTTTGCTCAAAAATACTTGAAGAGATTTGAAAAAAGTCAAGCCATAATTTAAACATATATTCCTCCATCTTGCATTAAAACAAAAAGTGTAGCAACTGCCATTATTTTTAAAAAGTACCTCTATAGTAGCTGCATGGTTTTAGATGTGCCTTCTCATGAGAAAAAGAGCATTCTTGTAAATGCAGATATTTACTAATATAATCATTTAATCTATGCAATATTAAGTCAACTTGATTGCATTTTTTTGTTTGAAGGTTACACAATCAGGGTATAATGCATCCTTAAGGTTGTACATTATCTACATCGATACATTGACTAGATGCCGCATACGGACCCCGAACATGCATCAATAGGGCTGCCACGCTTGTACAGTGCTCCCAGGATAAATGTCATTCAACCGCAATAGTCAAGACTAAAGCAATCTGAAGATGCTGGACTTTAATGCTGTGTATGGGTGTAATGAGCAAACAAAGCATGAAGGCATGACATTTCATATGTAAGATTTCGTTTTTTAAGTTTTTGTATCTTACGAACTTTTGTGCTAAACAAGTAATGTTACTGATGATAATACAGTCACTTACTGCATTCACCATAAGACAAAGTAGCCCCAACTTGCAAAAAATTTTAGGCTTATGCTAGTTTTGTTGAATAACATCAGCAAACAATGTAAATGAAATATGACAAGACGCTGCTGTGCCAGATATTTGTATTATTGTCAGCTAAGTGAAGTAACGGCTATTTTTTGACGTAACTTATAAGGGTGCCTGATAACATAACAGTGCCTGCGCTTCAATGTGCATACTCTCCACCCTAAATTATTGAACATTACAAATGTTATATACCATTAGATCAGAAAGGTGGATATGCACATTGAGACATCAATGATCGGGATATCGATGGTTTACACGAGTCGTTCATAACGGCGATTCATTCACAAACGAATCGCTCCCTCTGTTGAGAAGTGAAAGCAGGAGAGGAGGTGTGTTTCAGGACATGGATTAGGCCAAATTTAACAGGGAGGGAGGATAATACATTTACATGCACACAATCATATGCTCTTTGTCTGCAATACCCGTGGGGCCACTTATCCATCGCTATAGAAAAGTGAAATAAAATTATAATTTTTGTAATTTAAAAAAATATTTGTGATCTGACCACCGGGCAAACTCCCGATCAGAGATATATGTATAAATGTTTACATATCTATGGCTCTGGATGGCCAGTCCTCCACTACACCTTGGTCCCACATTTATTTCAAAGGAGCGCTACCCTGTACTAAAATGGCGGCTCTATTGATGCATTCCTTCCAATAGACAACAAATCCAATGTGACATCTAATGTAAATATCTATGCATTATCTAAATTAGTCAAATTAAGCATGTTAAAGTGCCTTTTATTACTAACCCAAAAGCAAGTGTTCATGGTGAATGAGTCCTTATGTATGTATGACTATGTCCAGGCAAAATACCTTTAAAAAGAAATAAATCAGAATAAATGTACTGTAAAACATGTTTATTCACTGTGGTTTGATGAGAATTGTGATCGCAATGACATATAATATGTATCACAAGTCAATATAAATGTTTAAAGTGTAACTACATGTCCCCTGCAGTTTGCATGTGCTCTAAAGCAGTTTGGTCATCCTCTTGTCTTCCTCCTTCCCCATTCCAGGTCTTCTTTGTACCGGCGCTAGAGGCTTCTTGGTTTTTACCCACACCATTTTGGATAGGCAAGTCTGGATGGTGCCTGTGAAGGTGCTTCACAACCTGAAACTTTTGTTTGGCCCGGTAGGGACAATGCAAGCAGTAAAATGGCAGCTGATTGGTGTGGGATAGATAATGGTGGCGGAGACCTGCAGGCCAGCGAAATGCTTTTTGGCACACTGAGCAAACATAAGGCCTTGCTTCACTGTGCTTTCTCTGATGTGTCTTAAGCAGGAAGCGTGTCTTAAAAGCCTTTCCGCATTTCTCGCATATGAAGGATCGTACATCCCTGTGGCGTGTCTCACGATGGATATGCAGAGCATCGGCACGATTGGTGCGGTACTCACAGTCCTCACATGCATATGGTTTGGCACCTGTTGGAAAAGAGAATAAACACATCTTGATGTGTGGGAACTTTCTAGTTAGCGCAAGTTAGAGTAAACATACCTGTATGTTTCGTCATGTGATATTTAAGCTGGTTGACCCATTTGCATTTATAGCCACATTCTGGGCAGAGATATTTGCGTTCATCCATATGAATCCTCATGTGATACTAAAAGAGAGCACCAGCAGAACCGAATGTCAGAACTGGAATAAACAAATCTTGAATCACCATCTCAGCTATTTCATACCTTTAATCTTGAAGGATCTGCACATGCATAATTGCACTTCCCACAGCGGTAAGGCTTCTCTCCTGTATGGATTCGAATGTGCCAAGTGATCTTCTGTTTGTTTCTTGTGGAAAACTCGCATTCAGTGCACTTAAAAAGGCAAGTTCCTCCATGTGATCGTATATGCTGGTCAAACACCACTTGGTGGGTGCAGGAGAAACCACAGACATCACACTTCAAAGTTTTCTCCTCTGCTGGCCCATCTTCATGCTCATCTAACATGTGCTGGACCAGAAGGAGCCTTTTATTGGTGTTGAAGGAACAAACCATGCACTTGTGGATGATGGACTTCTTACTTCTTTTTTCCAGACAATCTTTGAGATCGTTTGTCTTTTCAGAATGGTCACTCTGTATATGTGCTTTCAGGGCAGCTTGGCCTCTGCAAGTGAAGCTACACTGGGTGCAAGATAGACTATTAGCATCTGAATGCACTCTGTGGCAGTGCTGCTTCAAGGCACCATCAGAGCTGAAACGTGCATCGCATTGGCTACAATGGTAGCGGAGTTCACCAGTGTGGCAGCTCAGGTTGTGGCGGTTGATGTCGTTGAGGTTATAGGCTCGGTAATCACAAACTGAACAGAAGTGTGTTGCCTGCTTGTCATGAATGCGTTGGTGGTGCAATCGTAGTCTAGATGTGGTACCGAAGGTTTGGCCACAGAGTTCACAGCTATGCCTCCCAACACCTGTGTGCATGGACTCATGGGCTTCTAGCCGGTAGCGACGGACTGTGCTGAATGAACAGAAGCGGCACTGATGAGGACGAACTCCCTCATGCTTCACAGCAACATGCTGCATCAGGCACCGCTCTTGTTTACAGGTAAAGGAACAAAGATCGCACTGAAGGTTACTTGACCTTTTACCTTTGGTAGCCTTATCTTTCTTGTGACCTAGGATATGATGGCTGAGAGATTTGTCTGATTTGGCAACAAATGAACAGTGTGGACACTGTATTTCACCTTGTTTTAAACAGCCCTTTAGCTCATGGCTTGCTAGAGCTCTTTTTTGGTGGCACAGAAAAGGACAGTTGGGACAGGAGAATCGGGGTTTGGAGTTTGGAGATCTCTCTTCTTCTGTCGAATCCCCTTTTGAGTCATTTGCCTCATTCACATCCTTATCTTCCTGGTCTGAGTCACTAAGAGTATCCTCTTGCTCAAACTGCCCTGCCATTTCAGCCAGATATATCTTTGGTGCACTTCCACTGCACGTGGCACAATGACGATCTATTGTGACTTTCCTGACTGATGAGAAAGAACATTTTCTGCAAGTAAACCTGCCACCTTCTTCAGTGTAGCCAGAGATCTGATCATTTATAGATACCTCCACTTCCGCTAACTTGTTTATACTCCTGATAGTTGCCTGCCCTTCTTCAGAAGTGCTTGGCAGCGAGTCAGTCTCATTTATTTCATCAGTAATGATTGGAGACAATGACCCTTGAGGTTCAGCTAAACCCTGTAATCTTGAATCTGTGACTTCAAGAGATTTAGTTTGAATTGTGGGGGTTCCTGATTTAAGATTCGTACTCCAGGAATGACCTACACGACTCCCTGATTTTCCTATGGCATTTGTGAAATCAGACTTCTTTCTGCCACTCAGGAGTGACCGGCACTTCCTGAGACGATGGGTGTGCAGAGAACGTTGCTGTTTAAAATGCATACCGCAGTCCTGGCAGTGTATTCCAGTTTTCATGACGCGGCAGGATGTCTTGGAGTGCCGAATTAATGCTGCCTGCTTTCTGGTCACATAGGAACAGCGGCTACATTGATACATATTGTCCTGCGTCTGGACAACAAGCATCTGTACTTTGCCTTCTAATACGAGGGCTTTAGCCTGGTCTTTATCCTGTTTTCTCAAGACCTGCAGACAAGTCTCAGAAGTTGAGGGCTCTACAAAGCTGTCCTGGTGAAGTTCAATTCCTGTCAATTGTGTGAGGTCTTCAGAGTCACTCTGAGCCCTACAATAAACTCCATCATCATCATCTTCCTCATCTGATGGTTCTGGAATATTCTGGTGAATTGAATGTAATGTGTAAGATCCAGAAAATGCAGTGTTGTGTATGTTTACTGTCTCAGCAAGTATCATCTGTGTGCTTTCCATGCTGGTTTGGGAACTATAAAGCAGGGTGTTGCAGTCTTCTTCATTATTTGGATGTCTTTCAGAAAGATTGGCTGTCATTTTATCATTTTGTCCAATAGTGGCTTGTTTTTCTTCATCTTCATTATCATTTAGAGATACATTGTGTGAGTCACCTATTGTCTTATTAGACTCTTCTGTTTGACCCGTTTCTTCTCTATATTCTGAATTTGAAGTTTGAGGTGCTGCTGTCTTAGAGAAGAAGTTGTGTGTCAGATCCGCAGAGCTTTGCTCTTTTTCTTTCTCTGCATACTTCTCAAGCCATCCCACATCTCCGGGCACATATCCATGGGACTTCTTTTTGTGCAAGAAGAGGCCAGTGTTGCTAAATGTGGTGTATCGACAGAGCGCACAGCGAAACATGCGTGTCCGTGTGTGCCTGCAGTTCTCATGGCTGTGCAGGGCTTGCCGATACTTTGTGGTGTATGGGCAAAACTTGCACTGGTAAACAGGAGGTTGGGCATCTGCATTTGTGGAGTGCTTGAGCTGCATATGGCTGCGTAGTTCAGTCTTTCTCTTGCAGGAATATGCACACACCTCACAAATCAGGGATTTCTCTTGGTGACGGAGTCTATGGCTGTTCAGCTGGTCCATGCGGTGACAACGATATGAACACTGATTACATTTGTACCTGAGAGAGATGAGAGGCAGGTCAGTAAACCAAAATGTTTCTTGTAAATAACATTTAAATTCCATTCAAGGTACATACCTTAAATCTCCTGCATGTTTACGCATGTGGACACTGAGATAGTGTTTCCATTTTGTAACATATCCACATTCTGAGCACATGTGTTGCTTGTCACTGGAGTGCGTCAGCATGTGCTTTGAAAGGTATGTTTCATCACGACATCTGAACTCACATAGCGTACATTTGTGGGGCTTTTCACCTGTAAATACAAGTGTTTAACTAGTCTACCCATGGGCAATGAGAATGCTCAAGAAATCACTCGTTCAGAAATGAAAATAAAGTTTTTATATGCTATAGTATTTTTTCTGTGAAACAAAGACGTAACATAGAAAATCTAAGCTGCACTTTTACTGCAAGCTAAAAATAACAATAATATATTAACAACAATAACAAAAAAGAAATAAATATTGACTGATTTTTGTCATTTTTAAAGCAGTAAAAATTAAATCATCATTCAATTGTTTGTGCATGGAAAATTTCCTGATGTGTTCTTTTTAATGGCAAAAAACTAAACTATACCTGACAAAAGTCTTGTTGTCGATTCCAGTTGTAGGAGCAACAAATAATAACTTGACCTCTAGTTGATCATTTGGAAAAGTGGCAGAAGGTATGAATGATGAATCATCTGTTGAACTGCATCCCAATCACAAACACTGCAGAATACCTATTGGAACCTGCATGGACCCAAGATTCTCACAGAACCATTCAAGTTTGGTGAAGGAAACATCATGGTTTTGGGTTACATTCAGCATGGGGGCGTGAGAGAGATCTATAGAGTGGATGGCAACATCAACAGCCTGAGGTATCAAGACATTTGTGCTGCCCATTACATTACAAACCACAGGAGAGGGCAAATTCTTCAGCAGGAGAGCGCTCCTCATACTTCAGCCTCCACATCAAAGTTCCTAAAAGCAAAGAAGGTCAAGGTGGTCCAGGACTGGCCAGCCCAGTTACCAGAAATAAACATTATTGATCATGTCTGGGGTAAGATGGAGGAGGCATTGAAGATGAATCCAAATAATCTTGATGAACTCTGGGAGTCCTGCAAGAACGCTTTCTTTGCCATTCCAGATGACTTTATTAATAAATGATTTGAGTCATTGCAGAGATGTATGGATGCCGTCCTCTAAGCTCATGGGAGTCATACACAATAGTCATTCTTATTCCACTGCACAATAACTTTATATTCTATACCGTACATTATTTCTGTTAAGTGACAAGACTTTTGTTTAAGCAAAGTCAGACCTTACTGTCCTAATTAAATAATAAAAAATCAAGGCATGATCATATTTTATTCTGGTAAAATAAGCGTAATCTAGAGGCCTTTGCCTTTCATATAAGCCACTTCAGATACCAAATGATCAACTAGAAGTCAAGTTATTACTTGTTGTTCCTAAAACTTGGATATGCGACAACTTTTTTCAGGTTGTGTACATGGTTGAGATGACCAATGTGTGAATAATTCTGCTTTACTTCATTTCTGCTTTAACTTTACCTACATAAAGAACAATGTAAAAAAAAGTGAATATCTTACCAGTATGCATAAGCATGTGTCTTTTTAGGACTCTTTTGTGAGCGGTTACAAAGCCGCACTGTGAACATTGATGTGTTTTCTCACTGGCATGAAAGTGGCCGACATGTTGATCGAACTCTACAGGGTTGAGAGTGGAAAAAGGGCAAAAGCTACAGTTCAAATCTTGCTTCCCTGGATGTCCTTGTCTTTTGTGCTTCAGAAAACTGCTCTTATTTGAGCACGAGAAGTCACAGTGAGGGCAGTGATAAGCCTGATGAGTACGAAAATGCTTCTCCATGTCTTCTTGGCTGCCAAAAAATGCCCCACAGGCGTGATGGCGGCACTCTGTGGCCTCAATTTTGTGAGCATCTAATGCATGCTTGTAAAGCTGCTTCTTTTCTGTACACTGATATGAGCAGCCTTTATGGAAGCAAAGCAATGGCTGTCCATCTTGTGTCTTGTTATGAGACTTCATATGGCTCTTTAATGCCTGACTCTGACCAAATGTTTTTTGGCAAGTTGGACACTTGAACGGCTCTCCCTTAGGAGCATCGTCCTCTTGATGTCCATGCACACTGGCAAGGTGCCGACGTAAAGAGTTGCGTTCCACTGCTCTATACTCACATAGATGACACTGGTGCAGCTTCTGTCCCATTTCTCTTAGCATGTGGACACGTAGCTTACTTTTGCTGGTGAAGTGGTGTTTACAGGTGGGACATTGCAGAGTGGGGTCAGGAAAATGGATTCGTGTGTGTTCTATCAGATGGGAGCGAGTCTTGAAGCAGCGCCTGCATTCGGAGCATATGTGTGTGCGAAATATGTGTTCAGTGCCCTTCTCGACATGTCCCACTAAATGGAAAATGGCACAAGTCAGACCTGGCATTAGAATTAATCATAATATTTTGAAACATTAATCGTATTTACCTTTAGATGGAGACTTTACTTGACTACTAGTAATGGATATTTTCCCCTTTTCCTTTTTTGCTGATGCTTCACATTTTTTTCTATTTTTCTTGCCTCTAGGTTGCACAGGCGTGTCCATTCCCTTAAACTGAGACAAAACTGCAACAGAATGTAATACACTTGTTATATATGTGAATATGACTTTATAATAACTGATATTACTGGGATAATACACTCACCAGCCACTTTATTAGGTACACCTGTCCAACTGCCCATTAATGCAAATTTCTAATCAGCCAATCACATGGCAGCAGCTCAATGCATTTAGGCATGTAGACATGTTAGATAGTAACTCAAATAATCACTTGTTACAACTGAGGTATGCAGAAGAGCATCTCTGAACGCACAACACATTGAACCTTGAGGCAAATGGGCAGCAGCAGCAGAAAACCCACCGGGTGCCACTAGAACAGGAAACTGAGGCTACAATTCGCACAGGCTCACCAAAAGTGGACAATAGAAGATTGGAAAAACGTTGCCTGGTCCGATGAGTCTCGATTTCTGCTGCAACATTCGAATGGTAGGGTTAGAATTTGGCATTAGCACCATGAAAGCATTGATCCATCCTGCCCTTGTATCAACGATTCAGGCTGGTAGTGGTGGTGTAATGGTGTGGGGGATATTTCCTTGGCACACTTTGAGCCCATTAGTACCAATTGAGCATCGTGTCAACTCCACAGCCTACCTGAGTATTGTTGCTGACCATGTTCATCCCTTTATGACCACAGTGTAGCCATCTTCTGATGGCTACTTCCAGCAGGATAACGTGCCATGTTATAAAGCGCAAATAATCTCAGACTGGTTTCTTGAACTTAACAATGAGTTCACTGGCCCCCACAGTCACCAGAGCTCAATCCAGTAGAGCACATTGGTATGTGCTGGAACGGGAGATTCATATCATGGATGTGCAGCTGACAAATCTGCTGCAACTGCGTGATGCTAACATGTCAATATGGACCAAAATCTCTGAGAAATATTTCCAGTACCTTGTTGAATTGATGCCACAAAGGATTAAGGCAATTTGGAAGGCAAAAAGTGGGTACAACCTAGTACTAGTAAGGTGTACATAATAAAGTGGCTGGTGAGTGTATACTGTAAGCCTTTTATTAAGCCCCTTCGTGTCATAGAAAATTTAATCTGGGATTTCTGCTGTAACAACTGATTAGAAGTTACATTTATATACAAACACACAATCATGACACATTGATCTGAGTTCTAATTATTTCATTAGGAGGAAAAAAGTAACACAAAGTGACATGAGTTATCAATCTAGCACAGGGGTGTCCAAACTCGTTCCTGGAGGGCCGGTGTCCTGCATAGTTTAGCTCCAACTTCCCTAACACCCCTGCCTGAATGTTTCTAGTATACGTGGAAAGAGCTTTATTAGCTGGTTCAGGTGTGTTTAATTGGGGTGGGAACTAAAATATGCAGGACACCAGCACTCCAGGACCGAGTTTGGTCAACCCTGATCTAGCAACTAACCAATTAAAATGAAATATTTCAGAGATGTCTGAATGTCTAAATATCTATGCTAGAATATATAAGCTGAGTTTTATGAGTATTATTTTATTTTACCTTCAGGCGTATCTGTTGCATCGTTTTTCAAATGCTCGAGTTGTTTTGCAGCACATCCAGACTCTTGCTGATCCATGTTTTAATTGTGTTTGAACTCCACAGGAGCAGTCAGTGAGGGATAATGTGAACTCTCATAAGGGACTAAACTCTATTACAGCATCAGGACCATGAAGTATTCTGTTCCCTAAGGCGAAATGACACTGCAACATCAATGTGACGAAAATGTCTAATTCATTTCTGGAAATAATTAAGACCTCTAATTCAAATAGCTTATAAATCAGGGCTCTCGCCTGCTAACAGCATAAAGAAGGGGTTAACGGCTTATGTAGTTTATAATACCAAAGGTTTAGAAATATTTTTGTTAGTCGGAAAATCAGTTTCTATTAACTGTTTGTGCCTATTAGACCTCCTGCGCTTAAATCCGTGCTTCATTTGCTCTGATAAACAAATAAACAGCGCATTCTCAAGGAGCAGGAGATGTGTTCATATTAAACAAAATGCCTGCGAATGAATATCACCAAAATCCCAATAATAGAAATAACACCGTAAGTTAAAAGCTTGCATGTTTACACTTAAATTATATAAGAAATTACCTTCACTTGTGAGGATGAAAATAGCGAGAGTTCGAGGCTCTTTCTGTTCAAAGAGGAAGTTAATTTTGTATAGAAACCACACATTTGTATACACGGTGGATGATTATTATTCTGAAATACCCCAAATATACAGAAAGCGGTTTATGATAATACGTAAAAGTGTCATAACGCCACCCCGTCGTAAACAGTGACAGCGGAACTATCAATGTGAAGCATTTAATACGGAACTATTTTTCTGAACAACGGAAACACACAGAGGTCGCCATGTGATTTGCCCATTTGATTTCAGCGAATCGATTCTTTTGAACAGTTCGCCTAAATGAACTCTTTCAACACGAACCGCAGTTAAAGCTGTATTCACCCAGAACTGAAAGTTCTGTTATCGTTTACTGACCCTTCACTTGTTCGAAACATATTTGAGTTTTCATCTTTTGGTAAACAAAAAAGATACAGTGTATTGAAGAAAAACGGGAAACTAGTTGCCGATGAAAGTCAATGGCTTCTGGTATCCAAAGTCTTTCAAAATATCTTCTTTTGAGTTTAATGGAGAAACAAGAAACTGATAAAAGGTTGGAACCACATGCGGACGATGAGTAAATTGTATTTTTTGTGTGAACTACCTCTTTAACGTAGGATTCACGTCTGAATCGGTTCAACCGAGTCATTGTGAAGATTTGACTCACTTAAGTCATTCATTTGCGCTCCAACGATAGAGAACGCTCACTGACATGCACTTCTGTTTTAATGGCATCTTTTTCGTTTGTTTTAAGTTAACAGAAAAAAAGGTTGTTTGTAAATGCGTGACAATATTTACACTATCGTAAGTATAGTGCTGTTTAATTCTGTGTTCATTTAACTGATAAGAAATACATCATCGTTGACAGCTTGATGTGTAGTTCTGCCAGTCTTAAGAATCTCTTGAAAATGAAGATAAAAACGTGTTCGCCTTTGCTGTGAAAGCAGGATGCATATTTTTCCTGACTGAAAAAGAGTACCTGAAGACACCTTCATCATGACCCTGTCAGATTTTATTGGAGCCCTGAAGGACAACCCTTATTTTGGGGCAGGATTTGGACTAGTTGGTGTTGGCACAGCACTTGCAGTTGCCAGAAAAGGGGCACAGGTTGGCATGATTTTCTTTCGGAGACATTACATGATCACTCTGGAGGTTCCAAGCAAAGATAAAAGTTACCATTGGCTTTTAAGCTGGATCACCAAACATGCCAAACACACACAGCATCTGAGTGTAGAGACCTCATACATGCAGC
The DNA here is from genome assembly GCF_903798145.1 of Danio aesculapii. NCBI lineage: Eukaryota > Metazoa > Chordata > Actinopteri > Cypriniformes > Danionidae > Danio > Danio aesculapii. Next base: position 39,484,187 of record NC_079443.1, read on the forward strand.
ACGAGAGTGGAAAAGTCCACACACAGTTTGACTTCCACCCAAGCCCAGGCAACCACATCATTTGGTAAGATTTGGTAAGCATCAATCGCCATTGATGCTCACCCAGTTTGTCATCTCTTTAATTGAGGCTCTTGTGTTTTCAGGTATGGAAGGAAGTGGATCAGAGTGGAGCGGGTCAGGGAGAAGCAGATGATGGACCTGCACACTGGAACACCCTGGGAGTCTGTTACTTTTACCGCTCTGGGCAGAGACCGACAGACATTCTTCAACATACTTCAGGAAGGTTTGTTTTTGCTCGTTTGTTCTTCACCATGTGCCTGCTGTCAGTTGTATATTAAATGAATAGTTTATTATTCACTCTCCCTTTAATTATTTTAAAACTCTGCGTTTCTTTCTTCTGCTGAACACAATAGAAGATATTTTAGAAGATTATAACCTTTTTTTTCTACTATGGAAGTCAATGGTTACAAGGTTTCAGCTTTTTTTCTGAATATCTTCCTTTGTGTTTATTCATTCACTCATTCATTTTTTTTATTTAGTCCCTTTATAATTCAGTGGTCATTACAGCGGAATGAACCACCAGCTTATCCAGCATATGTTTTACACAGTTGATGCCCTTCCAGCTGCAACCCATCACTGGGAAACACCTATACACACTCATTCAGACACATACACCAAGGACAATTAAGCTTACCCAATGCTTACCCAATTCACCTGTACCACATGTCTTTGGACTTGTGGGGAAAACTGGAGCATCTGGGGGAAACCCACAGGGAGAACATGCAAACTCCTCACAGAAATGCCAACTGACCCAGCCGAGGCTCGAACTAGCGACCTTCTAGTTGTGAGGTGGTTGTGCTACCCACTGTGCCACCGTGACACCCCCTTTGTGTTCAACTGAGAAAGATTTATAACCACTTGAGGATAAGTGTTAGGATTAGTAAGTAGTGAGGAGGACATTTAAAATTTTGGGGTGAACTATCCCTTCAACTCAAGTGTGCAGTATTAACCCATTTAATGCCAAATTTTCTTTCCTTGCTGTTTGAGAATAAACATTTTATTTCCTAGAACTCCCTAATATACAAACTTTAAGCCTCCTCTGAAGTTATGTTGGTCAAAGGGACAGTATGTAAGAATATTGTCATTAAAATATCCAAATACCACTAGAACAGTGTTATTTATTTTGCAGACCTATGTACTTTTTCAAGTTTCAAGTTTCCCCCCCAAGTCCAAAGACATACGCTATAGGTGAATTGAATGAGCTAAATTGTCCGTAGTGTATGTGTGTGAATGAGTGAGTGTGTATGGATGTTTCCCAGTACTGGGTTGCTGCTGGAAGGGCATCCGCTATGTAAAACATATGCTGAATAAGTTGGCAATTCGTTCCGTTGTGGCGACCCCTGATGAATAAAGAGACTAAGCCGAAGAAAAATGAATGATTGAATGTACTTGCTTTATCACAAATGTTTTGAAGTATGTTCAAATCCAGGGAAATAAGCAATTTTAACTAATGACATAGACTGTACCACCATGCTAATGATCACACACCCTCAATCGCTGGTCAGGTTTTATTGAAAACAGGAAACACTAAAGATGCTTAAGTTTTATTAGACTACACACAGCAGAATTATAACAGAACTTTAAAAAGCACTCGCAAGTTTGTGGCATACGCTTGTTGTAGAAAAATGTATGTAAAGTGTTTTATTTTAATGTGTACAAACTGAAAATAAAAATATTATGGCAAAAAAGTAGCATACGCGTGTTTCCACCCCATTTGTGCATACACCACATTTATAAATGAGACCCCTGGTCATTTGACATTGAAACAATTTAATCAAAGCAAACATTTTTCATTTAAAGTTTGAATGGTTAAGAACTCTTTTAAAACTTTCAGAAATAAGAGAAATGAGGCGGGATTAAATGGGTTAAAGAGGGACGGCAGATGAACTGTTTTGCAGCCTGATTGATTTCTGTCTCTGTGCAGCCCGTGAACTTGCTTTAAAGCAGGAAGAGGGCCGGACAGTGATGTACACTGCAATGGGAGCGGAGTGGAGGCCCTTTGGCTTTCCAAGGCGAAGACGGCCTCTGTCCTCAGTAGTGCTGGAGATTGGAGTGGCAGAGAGGATTGTGGATGATGTGAAGGAGTTCATAGGCAATCCTAAGTGGTACACTGACAGAGGTGAGATAAATATCAAAATTTTTTACATATTTATCAGCTTGAAAAAATATCATAATAAATTAAAGGATTGTTGTTTGTTCTGTTGATGAATGTGTTTTAATCAGGCATTCCATACAGGAGGGGGTATTTGCTGTATGGCCCACCAGGCTGTGGAAAGAGCAGCTTCATGTAAGCTTTCTTTATAGTTTATCTTACTATGAATTAGGGTTGTAAAGTTGATCCATGATCTATTCACAGTTTATATAACTTCTGTGGTAAACATTACTTGACAACACTTTAACGTTTTGCTCTTTAACTTAAATTATTCACACGAAGACATGAATTCGAGGCTGTTGTTTGTTTTTTACAAAACCAGATTTTACATTCAGTAATTAGATATGCAAGTTTGTGGAAGTTTTATGTTGATGTAGATATTCCATGTGGTATTTTCAAGTCATGTCTAGATCAGACCTTATTTTACTCATTGATTGAAAATCCCCATTATAAAACTTTATAGAGAAATCCAGAAGGAATCCACAGTAAACTCATCTACTTATGACATTAATCCTGCACCGCTCTATGAAAAAAAATGAATTAGCCCACAATTTACTCACCTTAAAGGCAACCAGAGTTATTGTAATAATTATTTTGTGTTTTTTTCTGCTCTACAATGGCAACTGTTCTGTTTTCTTTTTTTTCGTCGTCTTCTTCTTCCTCTTGTTCTTCTTTCTTCTTCTTGTTCTTCTTCCTCTTCTTCACACGTACATATTTTGGTGCACCGGCAGCTTGACAGGAGCTTGTGATGCACATTTGCTATTGAGAAAAAAAATAGAGAGAAGTCGGCGCCAATACCCTTGTGGTTAGTGCGTAGACACATGGCGACCCGAGTTCGATTCCGGGCTCTGGGTCCTTTGCCGACCCTTCCTCTATCTCTGCCCCCAATACTTTCCTGTCTCTAAATCTCCACTGTCCTATTACAATAAAGGTGAAAACCCCCCAAAAAATAATTATAAAAAAATAGAAAGATGCAAAAAACATAATTGAAACAAGTCTTCTCATTTTATATAAAATCTTATTTTTTCTTATTAAAAGAAATCGTATTAAAAATACAAATTATTATTATTATTTTTATTATTAATTGTTTTTTAACAAATTATGTCACTACTCTACTTCAATGTCCCTATGTCATCTGTAACGCTTCATGTTGCTGTACAGCTGGTGGTGCTGAATGCACAAAAAAACCCTGCAATCTAAAGAAGAAAAATTTATCTCTCACAGAAGTTCCGCAAAAATGTATCTAAAAGTTTCAAATATAGATATCTTTCTTAAAATAAAATAATAAATGCACCAGTTTGCAACTGGAGACCATTATTTAGCCATGTGAGAAGATGCTTTTTATTCTGGATGTATGCACTTTATTGCACTTGTTTTGGACCCTTTCAGAAAAACACCCCTCTTCCTTGTAGAGCTGGAAAAGCACAAGATAATTAATAAAATAGCTAATAAAGTAGAAAGTCATATACACACCATGTTATGGGTTCATTTTTGGGTGAACTAATCCTTTAATTTAACATAAAGTACAATGGGGTATATGCACACAGACTTTTCATTTTTAGTCAGCCAGCCCAAGCGCTTCTCAGTGAGCTGTCCTGCCATTACAAAATCGCCACATTTAAGATCTGATTTCTTTAAAAATAAGTGATCTTTACGGCCTGATTGATATACGATATAACGTTGGTTTCAGACTAGACATGAAGCACTGCATTAAAGTCCTTTTTTCCTTGCCATGTCTTTAAAATATAAAAATGTTTTTTACCCCAATATCTTTAATGGAGTTTCTGCTCTAGCCTACTGCTTTTATCTCATGTTATGCTTGAACAACAAAATGAATGCTTAAGTCTATTTAACTGAATGGATTTTAAGTACATTACAACATCAGTGCTGTAAAAGAACCCTCAAGAAATTGAAAACAGTCCCGTTACCTTTCACTGTAAATTTATCGTTGGCTGAAGAACTCTAACTGTGCATACAGCCCATTCAGAGTCTCAGATCTCTATATACTTATTGTACTTGTATGATTTTTATATTTTCAGAACTGCTCTGGCAGGTGAGTTGGGCTACAGCATCTGTCTGATGAGCCTGAGTGACCGCAGCCTGTCTGACGATCGCCTCAATCACCTGCTGAGTGTCGCTCCGCAGCAGAGCATCATCCTGCTGGAGGACGTGGACGCAGCGTTCGTCAGCCGGGAGCTGCTGCCCACTGAGAGTATGTCTTTCCGTTGTACTTCTGAATTATACTGTAACTAATCTTGATGACGCGATTTTAATCTTCTTTCCATGTGTTCTCACAGATCCACTGGCCTATCAAGGCATGGGACGGCTTACATTTAGTGGACTTCTGAATGCTCTGGATGGAGTGGCATCTTCAGAGGCCCGAATTGTGTTTATGACTACTAATTTCATTGAGAGGTAAGACTTGTTTTTCCCCATGATGTTTTTGGTTTTTGAACTTTAGAATGTGAAATCCTGGCTGTCTTGAGCTTTTTCCTATAATAACACAAGGAATCTGAAGATTAGTGACAATAAAGTGTGTTTTACAGTGCGATGATGGTCAGATCCTGGCAGATGTTTGAATATTATTCAAATGTTCATTAAATATACTTTGTGTTTATTATATTCAATAAATAAAATATCAACATTTCATAAAATGAAAATGCTATTTAAAGTATTTAATGACATACAGTGTAGATGTTTTTTTATTGTATTTTATAATATTTTATTGTTAAAAAAAGGAATATCCTGATTTTCATTGTACTTTTACATCCTACATACTGTCATGTGTATTCTCAATGAACATACTTGCATAAAAAAACTGCATATAATGATCAAGTTTCTCTTAAAATCACATTTTACTGGTCTTTCTGTATTAAACAAATATTAAATATTTCTAAATATTTTTTTTCAGTCATCACATAGTACTACAAAAGTCCTAAGAGTCCATGGGTTCAAATATTTTTTCTATTTTGTTTCTCGTGATCAGGACTTAATTTTTTTGGCTTTTTGTCTTCCTCATGTAACTTAATGCTCGTTTATGTTGAAAAATAGGTCATAAACTTGAGAAATTAACTCTTTTTAGGTTGAGATAACGCATGGCCTAAAGACTTCCATAAAGTTATTTATATTTATTTATATATATATATATATATATATATAAATATATATATAAATATACACACACACACACACACACACACACACACACACACACACACACACACACACACACATATATATATATATATATATATATATATATATATATATATATATATATACACATATACATATATATATACACACATATACATATATGTATATGTATTTGTCAAATGATTCTGCATATATTTGTATATTATATTTTTTCCCCTAAAATAAAATTGTGCTATTGCAAAATCTGTTTTTTTTAATCTCTTAATATATAATGCATATCAAATTTAATTTCTAAAAGAGATATTCTGTGATTAAAAAAAATCTGTACTAAATATTAATCTTAGTTTTCTTCAACCATTTTTCAAGCTCAATATTTTCTTTATATTATTTAAAGATAATAAATAAAATTAAATATTATCAATTCATAAAATATATTTTCAGTCATTATAACTTCTATTCAATCGTAATTACATAATTACTCTTTCTAAGTGCAATGCTTATTAATTAGTTCATTAATTATCAGTTAATAATCAATATAAACTCCATTAATAATCAATTAAGTACCCAGTGGTCATTAAGACTTGGGACTCTGAACAGTCTTTGATATTGGTAAAATGGTATTGTTTTCTTTTCTTTCTCATTATCTTCTCCTCGATGTAAAGACTCGATCCGGCTCTCGTCCGTCCTGGCCGTGTTGATCTGAAGCAGTATGTTGGCCACTGTTCGCACTGGCAGCTGACTCAGATGTTTAGGAGGTTTTACCCTCAGGGGTCTGCAGCCGAGGCAGATCACTTCTCTGAACAAGCACTGGCAGCTCACACAGATCTCAGCGCCGCTCAGGTACAAGGACACTTCATGCTCTACAAGACTGACCCAGCCGGTGCTATCAAAAACGTTGCAGAGATTAAGGACTGAAGAATTTCTTAGACTTTTGGATGATGCGCAATGAAGAACAACAGTTAATGCGCAGAAATTAATGCTCACAAATTGGAGTAATAAAATCAGACTTGTGGAATATTTGTGTACTTTGCTTGGTTATTATGGCTCTATATCGGTGATTTGTTTTGTGTATATTGAATTATGCCTTATTATTTCGTGAGTGGGACATAAACTACCTGAAAAAAGTCTTGTCGCCTATCCAAGTTTTAGGAACAGCAAATAATATGTGGACTCCAAGTTGATCATTTGCTATTAGAAGTGGCTTATATGAAAGCCAAAGGCCTCTAGACTATGCTTATTTTCCCAAAATAAAATATGACTATTATATAATGCCTTGATTTTTAATTATTTAATTAGGACTGTAAGGTCTGACTTTGCTTAAACAAAAGTTTGAAGTATGAGAAGGAGCGCTATCCTGCTGAAGAATGATCTCTCTCCTGTGGTTTGTAATGTAATGGGCAGCACAAATGTCTTGATACCTCAGGCTGTTGATGTTGCCATCCACTCTATAGATCTCTCACATGCCCCCATACTGAATGTAACCCCAAACCATGATTCTTCCTTCACCAAACTTGACTGATTTCTGTAAGAATCTTGGGTCCATGCAGGTTGTGATGATTGGGATGCAGTTCAACATATGATTCTGCCACAAATGATCAACTAGAAGTCAAGTTACTATTTGTTGCTATTACAACTGGGATCAATAACAAGACTTTTGTCAGGTAGTGTACTATTTCCCTCATTTTTTGCTCATTATTAATATTTATACAGTTATTAATGCTTAAATTCTTAACGTTCAGAATTTTGTTTTTCTGAACAAGAGAATGTGGTTTTGTATCATTTTTTGTTTTGTTTTGTTTTGAAGTCTTTTCCTTCCACCCTGTAGGAACTGGATGAAAGGTGAATGTTAAAGGCAGAGTTCGCACAGGTTGAAAATGGCCCTTATTTTTATCGTCCCCATCTCATTCCAAGCCTGTACTTAGTGCTATACCAGAAATATAACAGAATGTTTGACGCAAGAAGTGACGCAAGAAGATTATGAAATAGTATCTTCTGATTAAAGGCATAGTTCATCCAAAACTGAAAATTCAACTATCATTTCCTGTCACTTGCCACCAACCTGTTAGAGTTTCTTTCTTCTGTTAAACACAAAAAGAAGATATTTAGAAAAAAGCTGAAAATCTGCAACCATTGACCTCCTTATTTGTTTTTCCTACTATGGAAGTCGCACGTCATGATTTTGCCAAGTATGATGTGATCTTGGATTAACATCTATGTTGATCCTGGAACATCATTTTTGTTGAAAAATGCAATCCATACCTATTCCCTACCCCTAAACTCAAGCATAACTGTATATAATAGCTGGATAATGATCATATAGAATTGCATAAGCATAAACTGATTGGCTGATTGTAATGTTGGTCCAGGATCAACATAGATTTTAATCCAGAAACATGTCCTACTTGGTGAAATCAGGTTGCTGTATGGAAGTCAATGGTTACAGGTTTCCAGTATTTCTCAGAATAACATTTTGTGTTCAACAGAAGAAACAAACTCATAGAGGTTTGAATACACTTGACGGTTAGTAAATAAAGAGTAAATGTACATTTTTGGGTGAACTATCCTTTTAATATTAAAATTCCTACAGTGTCATTTTGTGCATGATAATGGACTTTCACCTTTCAAAACCGACCCACACGCTATACAACATAACATCAGATAGTGAAGAGTTAACTAGACAGTGTTTTTGCCCCACCTCCCTCTCCCTCCCATGTGAAACCGGATCGGTTTCCCTCACTGTTCGCCCTGCCTTCATAATGGCTGTTTGTTTTGCTTTGAGCTCTGCAGAAAGGCTCGGATTGGGTTTTCTGAGACCCACAGCAGCGACCACAGGCTTCAGGAGAGCAACAGGAAATGCTGCGGCTGCTTCTGTCAGTGTCCAGGACGGCCACAGAAAGCTGAAGACTGAGGCTGACCTTCCAGAGATCAAAATCTTTACCATGTTGTACAGACTGCTTTTTAAAGGCTACTTGAGTCGCATGCATGAGCTACAGGTACAGAGAGAAACCAAAGCTGTAGTTTGTTTACTGTGTGACTTTAACAGCTCTTGATATTATTTTTCACCTCTTTTATTTTCTCAGACTGTCAGGTGGTGTTCGATTTAAAGACACTGAGTAGAAAGGAAACGGTTGTCTTGTATAATTGAACATTTTTGAATAATTCAGAAGTGTTGTTTATTTTCGTTCTTGGTCAATGGTTACAGGTTTCCAACATGTTTCAAAGTATCTTCTTTTGGGTTCAAAAGAGGAAAGAAAGTCATAAATGTTTGAAAGAAGTAAATGATGAAGAAAGCTGAAAACCTGTAACCACTGACTTCCATGGTATTTCTAGTTCCTTCTATTGAAGTCAATGGTTACAGGTTTCCAACATTTTTCTAAATATCTTCTTTTGTGTTCATCAAAAGAAAGTAACTTCTAAAGATTAGAAAGAAGTAAATGTTTAAGAAGGCTGACCAGTAACCATTGACTTCCATAGCAGGAAACAGAAATACAGTGGAAGTTAATGGTTACAGGTTTCCAGCATGTTTCAAAATATCTTCTTATGTGTTCAACAGAAGAAGGAAACTCATAAAGGTTTGAAAGAAGTAAATGATGAAGAAAACTGAAAAACTGTAACCATTGACTTACATAGTAGGAAACAGAAATACAGTGGAAGTCAATGGTTACAGGTTTCCAACATTTTTTCCAAATATCTTCTTTTGTGTTCAACAGAAGAAAGAAACTCGTGAAGGTTTGAAAGAAGTAAATGATGAAGAAAACTGAAAACCTGTAACCATTGACTTCCATAGTAGGGAAAAATACCATGGAAGTCAATGGTTACAGCTTTCCAACATTTTTCTAAATATCTTCTTGTGTGTTCAACAGAAGAAATAAACTCATGAGGGTCTGAATGAAGTAAAGGATGAAGAAGATATTTTGAAAAATGTTGGAAACCTGTAACCATTGACTTCCATGGTATTTCTATTTCCTTCTATAGAAGTCAATGGTTACATGTTTCCAGCATTTTTCAGAATATCTTCTTTTCTGTTCAACAAAAGAAAGTAACTTCTAAAGATTAAAAAGAAGTAAATGTTTAAGAAGGCTGAAAACCAGTAAGCACTGACTTCCATTGCAGGAAACAGAAATACAATGAAAGTCAATGGTTACAGGTTTCCAGCATTTTTCAAAATGTCTTATTTTGTGTTCAACAGAAGAAAGAAACTCATAAAGGTTTGAAAGAAGTAAATGACGAAGAAAGCTGAAAACCTGTAATCATTGACTTCAATAGTAGGAAAAATAAATACTATGGAAATCAATGGTTGTATGTTCCAACATTTTTTAAAAGATCTTCTTTTGTGTTCAACAGAGGAAAGAAACTCATAAAGGTTTGAAAGAAGTAAATGACGAAGAAAGCTGAAAACCTGTAATCATTGACTTCAATAGTAGGAAAAATAAATACTATGGAAATCAATGGTTGTATGTTCCAACATTTTTTAAAAGATCTTCTTTTGTGTTCAACAGAGGAAAGAAACTACTAGTGGTTTGAAAGTAGTAAATGATGAAGAAAGCTGAAAACATGTTTTCATTGACTTCCATAGTGGGAAAAAGAAATACTATGGAAGTCAATGGTTACAAGTTTTCAACATTTTTCAAAACATCTTCTTTAGTGTTCAACACAAAAAAGAAACCCATAAAGGTTTGAAAGTAGTAAATTATGGCAATTTTGGTAAACAATTTTTTTAAGGGATGCAATGCAAGGTTTTGTCTTTACTAGCACACTATGTTCTTAACCCTTTGTTTTTCGTCTCCCCAGTTATATGAAAAACAGCTTTATGGCCCCTTGTACAAAATCAATGCTGGAAACTTCCAATCCGTTGCATTAAACAGTGTGGACTTACTGGAGGAACTCCTTCGAAAAGATGAGAAGTTTCCTTCCAGGGGAGACATGACTCTGTGGACAGAATATCGGGACATGAAAGGCATCGGCTATGGCCCTTTCACAGAGTAAAAGCATTTGGCATAATGGTTTTGTAATATGTTTTGCAACTTTATGTAAGACTTGTCAAAAGTCTGGAGATTTTATGAGGACAAAGTACATTTGGCTAATGTACAGTAGCATGTTATGTAAACTTATGAACTCTTATCAACATACAGCGTTTTTGTTGCTCATCTGAAAAGAGACTGTGTTGTTTAACAGAGAAGGAGAGAAATGGTACAAACTGCGAGCGGTGCTGAACAAACGCATGCTGCATCCAAAGGACTCAGTTCAGTATGCAGATGTGGTGAATGCAGTGATCACGGACTTCATCAAACGCATTTACTATCTGCGGGAGATGAGTCCTACAGGGGATCTGGTCTCTAATCTGACCAATGAGCTTTACCGGTTCTCCCTTGAAGGTATTTCCACTCCAGTTTTCCACTTAAATTTTGTACAATTGCTTTTATTCTTAATTTCCACAATTGCTTGAAAGGCAATGATCATACTGGAAACATTTTTTGGAGAAAAAAATATTTTATTTTAAAGATATTACGCGTCCACTACAGTGTGAAATGGAACCATAATGTAATATCTAAAATTATAAAAATTTCAAATAAAATACCAAAGTCAACTTTGGAATTATGACTGACGCTACCACCTTACTGTAAGTGTAGTGTATGCATCTTGGAAATGTAGCCTTTTTGGAACTATTTTAGCCTTTTTTAAAATTTATATTTCCAAAAGAAATTCCCCTTCTTTGAAACTCAAAAGGGGTCAGCATGGTGGCTCAGTGGTTGGCACTGTCGCCTCACAGTAAAAAGGTTGTTGGTTCGAATCCAGGCTGGGCCAGTTGGCATTTCTGTGTGGAGTTTGCATGTACCCCTGTGTTCGTGTGGGTTTCCTCCTGGTGCCCCGGTTTCCCCCACAGTCCAAAAACATGTGGTACAGGTGAATTGAATAAACTAAATTGTCCGTAGTGTATGTGTGTGAATGTGTGTATGCATGTTTTCCAGTACTGGGTTGCAGCTGGAAGGGCATCCGCTGTGTAAAACATGCTGCATAAGTTGGTGGTTCATTCCGCTGTGGCGACCCCGGATTAATAAAGGGACTAAGCTGAAGGAAAATTAATGAATGAAACACAAAGGTATCTTGCATGTAGTACACCTTGAGTATGAGCAATTTGACTTCAAGGAGCTTAAATGATTTCTTTCCAAGAAGGTGTAGCTCAGTCTTGTGCTGAAGCCATGCATTGGTGATCGCTATTTTTTTAAAAATTAAAAAAATGCACACACGCTCTAAAATTCTCTCTGTAAACAAATGGTGCATTTTTAAAGGTGCACTAAGCTAATTTTGCCAAACCTAGTTGGTATTAAGAAACTCTTTATTACAGAGTAAATATGTAAGGAATAATTGACAACGAGGTGTTGAGTTATTAGAAAATTATCCTGCTGAATGATTTCCGTTCACAGCTACATCTGTCAAAACAAAACAGAAGTTTAGACAAGGCAAGTTTATTTATATAGCACATTTCATACACAATCGTAATTCAAAATGCTTTACATAAACAGGAATAAAAGAAATAAGAAAGGAATTTCTAGTTTATATGATTCTAAAGATCTGAGTGATCTGTTGGGTTTGTATTCAGTGAGCATATCTGTAATGTATTGAGGTCCTAGGCCATTTAGTGATTTATAGACCAGTAATAATACTTTAAAATCTATTCTGAATGTAACTCGGAGTCAGTTTAAAGACTCGAAGACAGGTGTGATGTGCTCTGATTTCCTGGTGCTGGTCAGAATCCTGGCAGCAGCGTCCTGGATGAGCTGCAGCTGTCTGACTGTCTGTTTTGGAAGGCCAGTGAGAAGTCCATAACAATAATCCACTCTGCTGGTGATAAAAGCATGAGCAAGTTTCTCTAAGCCCTCACTAGAAACAAAGCATTAAATTCCTGATATGTTTTTGAGGTGATAGTGTGCTGATTTGCTTACTGCTTTGGCATATACTGAAACTCAGATCTGACTGAATGTAGTCCTTAACCAATAAGGAGGCAATAAGTAGATCTGAATGTCATCAGCATAGCTGTGGTAGGATATTTTATTCTCTCATTTTATGACTCCGTATGAGCATATTAATTTTGAACAGGAGAGGTGCCAGAATTGAGCCTTGTGGGACATCCACATGTCATGGGTTTCCACCTCGACCTATGAAGGTCTTTGAATCAGATGTGTAAGAAATTAGTCCTACACACAAGGGAAAACCTGACAAATGGCTTAAAATACAAAATCAAACAGTGTCATTAGGTGTGGTAACCGTAATATACAGTGCATCTGGAAAGTATTCACTTTTTCTACTTTTTTTTTTTTAATGTTCCAGCCTTATTCCAAAATGGATTAAATTCATGAATAGACTCAAAATTCTACACACAATACCCCACAATGACAATGTGAAAAGATTTTTTGGAAATTGTTGCAAATATATTAAAAATATCAAACCTGTGCCTCAAGACAATCCTGTCTACAGACAATTCCTTTGTCTTGATGCTTGGTTTGTGCTTTGGCATGCACTGTCAACCCTGGGACCTTATATAGACAGCTGTATGCCTTTTTAAATCATGTCCAATCAACTGAATTGACCACAGGTAAACACCAATTAAGCTGCTGAAACATCTCAATAATGATCAGTGGAAACAGAATGTACCTGAGCTCAATTTAGAGCTTCACAGTAAAGGCTGTGAATGCTTCTGTACATGTGATTTTTCAGGTTTTTCATTCAATTTTAATAAATTGCAACAATTTCAAAAGCTCTTTTTCGCATTGTCATTATGGTGTATTGTGTGTAGAATTTTGAGAAAAAAATAAATTTAATCCATTTTGCAATAAGGCTGTAGCATAAAAAATATGGAAAAAGTGAAGCGCTATGAATACTTTACATTACAAAATAACGCACAATCAAGGTGATTTTATTTGATTGTTGTAGTTGTGAAATAACCGAAATCATTTAAAGTAATGATATGAAATGATGCCTGAACCTACTTTAGCTATGAGGTTATCTTAAAATAATGGCACAACTTGAAAGTTTGATCAACCAATCAGAATCAAGCAATAAATAGTAAATAAGTTATAAGATCTCAAAAATTCTATTCAATTCATGTTTATTTCTATAGCCATTTTACAATGTAGATTGTGTCAAAGCAGCTTACCATAGAAGATTATAGTAAATTGAAACTGTGTCAGTCCAGTTTTCAAAGTTGAAGTTCAGTTCAGTGTGGTTTAATTTTCACTGCTGAAAGTCCAAACAAACACTAAAGACCAAATCCATTAATGTGCAGCTCCACAAGTCCTAAACCAAGCAAGCCAGTGGTGACAGTGGTGAGGAACAAACTTCACCAATTGACGAAAATGAAGGAAAAAAAAAAACCTTGAGAGAAATCAGGCTTAGTTGGGCATGACTATTTCTCCTCTAGCCAAACTTCTTATGCAGAGCTGCAGTCTAGTCACCGGAAAACGACTAGGTGTTTAAAAACAATAATCTGCTATTGATGTTGCTATATATAACTTTCAAGCAGTTGATGATGTTTATAATAAAAGTATAGCATCAACTGATCTATAGAGAACAACTGAAAATTATTTATATTATTGTTATTATTATACTATTCTATTCTCTTATTCTGTGCTCTCTTATAAATCAGTGACTGTATCATAAATTTTAACATGGCTAAATTCATGTGTGAGTTTTATTTTGTCATAAAAGTTAATGCTCATACTAATTCATCACTAATATTTAACATGTACTCCATTTGCAACCATTTTATTCACAGGAATCTCCTCCATTCTGTTTGAGACACGCATTGGCTGCCTGGAGAAAGAGATTCCTGCTGAAACGCAACATTTCATTAATTCTATTGCACAAATGCTCACCTACAGCATGCCCGTAGTGTTCATGCCCAACTGGACCCGCAATTACTTGCCATTCTGGCAGAGGTACATTGGTGGCTGGGATGGCATATTCAAGTTCGGTAAGCTTGTTAGTTCTTACGTTGTCTTGCAGACTACAAGAGATACATGCATGATGTGTTCTATAATGTTGTTGATTGTACCTCTGGATTATGCATAGCTGGAAAAATGATTGACATGAAGATGGAGGCCCTTCAGAAGCGTGTAGATGCGAATCAGGAGGTTGCTGGGGAGTATCTCACATACCTGCTTTCTAATGGCAAGATGAGCAGCAAAGACGTTTATGGAAGTGTATCTGAGCTGCTGTTGGCTGGAGTCGACACAGTAAGACAACTTTTCTGTAGTTTTCTGTGTAACCGGAAATTACTGAGACTTTTATCTTAGTATGTTGATGTATTTCCAACAGAAACTGAATATTAAGTAGGGGGTCGGATTTGTAATGGCCATTAGTTTGCCATTCTCTCATGGCAAACTAATGGTAAGTGGTGCGTGGCTAAGGATATTGATACACAGTTGCTATGTTAGTCGTCAACAGAAGAACCGCTACTCCAAATGCAAAAGCTAAAATTGAAGATCACCAAAAGAAATATTTCATTTTAGTTTAAAAACTAATTATTCATTTTAAGACTAACAATGTGAGCTAGCAGAATAAACTTGGTAAATTTGGATTTCAATGCAGCCAGCAACTTTTTCTTGCAGATATGCACACATAACATGAGACTCAGTTAGGCATGGGCCGGTATAAGATTCTAATGGTATGATAACCTTGGATAAAAATATCACGGTTTCACGGTATCACGCTATTGTTATTACTGCTCCCAAATAAGTTCTTTTTAAATGTCTGGGTAAAAACCAACAAATTTTTCCCCATTAAACACTATATATTTTATTTTAAGAAACATTTAAAATATTTTGGACCAGTAGCTTTTGATGTACTGTAAATTTCCCTTTTCTGCTGATGATACTGTTGCCCTTAAAAATAATAAATAATAAATAAAATAATTGTGAAAAACATGTAAAAAACAAAACAAAAAAAAAACATACATATACCTTAGGAACGATATAACAGATAACTTTGGCTGTTTTAAAACCTTGACTTTTCCAAACCGTGATAAATCTTGAAATTGGTTATCGTCCCATGCCTAGACTCAATGTGATTAAGTTTTTCAGTCAGAATGTGATATACTCATAATATACTCTTAGTTTTTTTTTTCATTTACAGAAGCAGCCTACTGCAATGTTTATTTGATGATTAATGAATATTATTATATATATTTACTTTTTTGTAATAATCTTGAACATTCTTCAGATTTTTCCTAGAAAAAATGATTTATATAATTTATAAATCAGTCTAGTTATAATGGGTTACAAATTAGGCTTCCATACACAACCTGGGATGTTTATTAGCTGTTCACACATTTGCAACGAATTTCCATTCATTAATAGAGCTACTTTAAAATAAAAATCACAATTCTTAGTATTTTATGGAAAATTATAGTAATTTTAATAAATAATTTATTTGTGCACATATATTTTTTTGCTCTCATATAAGAGACATTCTACCAGAAGCATTATCTGCCCCTGAAATAAAAACATTAATACAGTGAATAAAAAGTATTTCATCCCAAAAATATCTAAAATGGACTGATGGTTGAATTCTGTGAGTTGTTCTGTAAAGGAATATACAAACTCTGTCATTGTCCTTGTCCTCAGCTCAATTGAAACTACACCTTTAATAGTTTTGTTATCAGTCGTTTAAGTCGTTATCATTCACATCAATTGATTAAAAAGATGAAATTATAAATAAATTCTACAAATATATAATACAAATAAATTTACAACTGTGCCCATGTTAACTTAAAATACATGCAAAGGCTGACTCGGAAATTACATCATTTGACGGAGAAGAAGCTGACATTGATCAAGGATGCATTCTATCATTGAATCGTATGACTTTATGCTTGTTTTTGTATGATTTTTTTGAGGACGACAAGCTTAAGTCAGGCCCTGTCACAGTGTTTATGAGTGAAAATGTTCGTTTCTGGTTTCTGGTAGAATGTCCCATAATCTTTTCAAAATAACTTCCCTCCTTGATAAATCACTTACTGATATTTTACCCAAAACTGAAAATTCTGTCATCATTTACTCCCCTCTTCACTTGTCCCAAACCTGTTTCTTTCTTCTGTTAAATGTAAAAGAAGTTGTTTTGAAAAATGCTGAAACCTTTGAATTACATGGTATTTGTTTTTCGTTCTATGAAAGTCAGTGGTTACTCAAATGATCTTACTTTTGTGTTAAACAATAAAAGTAAACTCATAAACATTTGAAACCACTTGAGGTTGAAAGTAAATGGTCAGTATATTTACTTTTTTTGGGGTGAACTATGCCTTTAAGATCAGTGTTGTGCAAGTTACTTTCAAACTGTAATACGTTACAGATTACTTATTACTGTTATTTAAAAGTAATCCCTTACCTTACAATATTACTGTCTCAAAATTGTAATATGTTACATTACTCTTATATTACTTTTTAGTTACTTTCACCAAAATAACTACAGAACTAGAACTTAACATTCTAAAATGACTAAATGTACTGCAGAGCATTTTACATCCAGTAGAAAGCGATATGATGTAGCAGAATGACGGTGACCTATCCAGGCTACTAACAATATAGTATATATTTGGCAACGTGAAGGCTCAAGACAATGCAAGAAAGGATAAGAGCCAGAATCACAAATGATCAAAGTCTGTTGAAAGTATGGTAAAGGTAAAGTGATTATCTGGCAATATCTGTGAATAGCTTGGCTATTTTCATATTAGACACAACAGGCCTATATGTAAACTCCAATGCCATGACGAGATGCATTTTTTTCTTAATCTTGCCATTATTCTATTCACTTTAAATTCAGGTTCACAACACAAAACTGTCATGTTCAAAGTGAGCATGATGAACATAGCTTTCTCAATATAATGCTCGTGCACCGATTTCCTCTGTAGACAAAACTGCTTGTGAGCTCTCAAATATACGCTGCTCGCGTGCAAATTCTCATGCTCTCTCAAATATGCACTGCTCACGCACAAAATTTCTTGTGCGCTCACAGTACACTACTCGCTCAGTGAGATTATATGCAGACTCACAATTTGTGTCTTGTGTTCCCTCTTCCTTTCATGCTTTTTGATATAATTTATATTTGTACACTATTTATTAACAATAACCAAAATACTAAAATAGACTTACATATAAAATTTTTAATCTAATCCACTATAACCTTTTTTGTTGTTTGTTATATGATGAAATATTTTCAATTTCAAACACTTAAGACACAGAGAAAAGAAGTTGAATGCAAAGAATACATTTTTAAAAAACATTTATTAAACATCCAAAAGGTGCACCATACTAATCAAATAAAACAACATTTAAACAAAAATATAACGAATGCAAGCAGAAATGTAACCGATAAAAATAGGGGAAAACTTGATGAGGTATTATAGCCTACTGAACTATTCACTCCTCAAATAAATCTCACTATCAATCCCATTTTATCATGGCAACTAAAATAAATTGAACACGTCTCTGTTGTCTTCCACATTGCTGATGAGATTGTGGAGGACATTTTCCCTGTCATGTACAGTGTTTTGAACAGTTCTACAGTAAAGTACTTCAATTAATCAGTTGTGCTAATACTAGTTGCTATGGTAACACAAGCGTAATATAAACAAATTACCCAGTGCTGTAGTTTTTTTTTTAATATAGGGTATACTATATTACAATTCACCACACTTTACTGTAGTAAAACTACACTTTGTATTTAATTTTATCAGTTCACTATTCTTAATACTACAGTATGCTGAAGCATTCATTAACTAATTGTAATTAATACTAGCCTAAAACATAGGCAGTATATCTAACACTCAAAAACACAAGTATTTATTATAGAATTTATCATAACCTTTTAGTGTTTCGTGTATTGCTAATAAATACCGTAGCAATATATAAACCATATCAACATTCTTGGGATAAGCAATTGAACAGGAGGATCTCTGGAGAGCAAAAGCACGAAAAGAAGAGGAAACACGAGGTACAAATTGTGAGTCTGCATCATCTGACGGAGCCAGAGCAGATCATTCGCACGTGAGCAGCCGTGTTTTGAGTGCATGCGACTGCGAAAAAAACAATTGCGGTCGAATTGTCCACGAAGAGAGAATTACATGAATGCGTTCTTGTAAAATTGCGCTTACGACTGTTGTCAATGAAATAACGCCATATGCACATACGTCCATCTCGCGAATGTACTGTCTTCTGCTCATCTATTTTGCCGCTCTTCCGCTGCACGTCAGGGCTTGACCTTACTGTGAACCGGGCTGAGCCAATAGCCTCGGACCTCGAGCTCAGAGGCTGAAATCATTCCGCGTTCAAAGTAAAAAAGTTCCAATAGCCAGAGGGATATTAATGACAACACGCGCATTTATTCACTAACCACGAACAGAAAATAGAACTTACTTGCGGTATTTTTTATTTGGTAATGTCTTGGGGGCGAAAAGTTTGTTGTAACGCACGCGTTACTGAACATGTACCGAGTAAAATATTACTGAAAATGTATAAGTAATGCCTTACACTACTGCGTTACTGGAAAATGTAATACATTACTGTAATACATTACTTTTGTAACGCATTACTCCCAACACTGTTTAAGATACAACAGCAGCAAATGGCAACAGTCAGTAGTTGAAATAGAAAAAAATGTCTCACCTTTGGATTTGAAGCTTGAGATTGCTGAACTTAAAATGAATATTTTAATTATTTATTCTGGGTGTTCTGAGTTCGAATCTCAGCTCGTGTACCTTTCCCGATCCTGTCTCACTTAATTTACTGTCATCCTATTGTCTAATCAAATAAAGGCAAAAATGTTTAAAAAGATCTATATTTACATATGTTTTCTATATTTGTTCTGTTCTATGTTCTAGACCTCCAACACCATGTTGTTTGCACTGTATCACCTCTCAAAAGACCCAGAAACTCAAGACATTTTGTATCAGGAGGTAGCCAAAGTCTTAAACGATGACAGAATCCCAACAGCACAAGAAGTGAATGGCATGTCCTACCTCAAAGCTGTCATCAAGGAAACATTAAGGTTGTGTAATGTGATCTTTGAAAAACCTAACAAAAACTGACAGTGGCCAACCCAAAGGGCAAATTCTGCTCTACCATACAATTGTCAAATCTTTGAAAAATGTATTATGGAGAGAAAGAAAGAATTGTCAATTATTTTATCAAAATTACAGCAAAACCAGTAAGATTGTGAAATACTATTACATACAATATTTGAATATGCTTCAAAAAGTCATTTATTTGGGTCTCAATACATTTCTAATTGTTAGTCATTTTGAAGAGCGTGCTGCTTAATATTTAGTGGAAACCTGTAATATAATATAAATTCATATACTTGGTGTAAGATTTATAAATAAATAGATTAATCAAACTTTTATTGATCAAGGAGACATTAAATTGATCAAAAGTAATCATAAAGACATTTGCAATCTTATAAAAATGTAAAATAAATAATGTATTTTTAAAAACTTTCAAATCATCAAATATTAAAGTGTAACATTTTACCAGATGTAAGCACAGGTGGAACTACCTGCAAGGCAGGTCCAGCAATTTGCTGTGGTAACTTCAACTGATGCTCAAGATCTGCTCTCAGCTCCCAGTTGCCTCCAGGTGACAGCAGCGACCACATCTTTGTGGTGCTGTTCAGAGCCCCAAAAAAACTAATAATAAGAATAAGAACTGTATAATTCTTATATATAAGTTTATAACAATTATATTTATTACAATACAGCGGGAAAAATAAGTATTGAACACATCACCATTTTTATCAGAAAACATATTTCTCAAGGTGCTGTTGACTTGAAATTTTTCCCGGATGTTGGTAACCACCATAGAAATCCTTATATGCAAAGAAAACAAATATAATTAGTTTGCAATTAAGTTATGCGTAATAAAAAAATGAAATGGCGCATGGTAAAAGTATTGAACACATGAAGAAAGGGAGGTGCAGAAAGGCAGTGAAAGCCCAGGCAGCAGCTGAAATCTCTCAGTAGTTCTTCAGCAACCCTCTGCCCTTCATCATTGTAAATGAACATTAGCTGCTTCAGTCCAACATCTACATTAGCAGGATGATAAAGATGAAACCAGGGTGGACATTTCAGCAAGACAATGATCCAAAACACAGCCAAGGAATCTCTCAAACGCTTTCAGAGAAAGAAAATCAAGCTGTAGAATGGCCCAGCCAATCACCTGACTTGAATCCAATAAAAAAATACAAATTAAATACCAGATTTGAAAGACGAGACCCACAGAACCATCAAGATTTTATCACTCTGTTGAAGTCTGTAATAAAATTCACCTGAGCAATGCATGTGACTTCTTTCTCCATAAGAGAGGCGTGTTTAAGCTGCCATCACCAAAAAAAAAACCTTTTTATATTTTTAAGTATTAAATATATTTCAGTAGTTCAGTGGGTAACACCTTTATTTTGATGTTTGATGGTCCATTTGAGTATTAGTAGACTGTCTGCTTTATATCTGTTGATACGGCTCCTTCAACAGACATTTAACTGACAATAATGTCAACTTACATTAACCCTTACCCCAACCTAACAGTCTACTTATAATCTAATGAGGATTAGTTGGCATGTAGATGCAATGTAACTTAAATTCAACAAACGGACCATCAAAATAAAGTGTGACCGTTCAGTGCTTTCTCCTTGTGTCATTTCACATATTACACATAACTAATTTTTCAGATTTGTTTTGTTTTATTTTTATGTTTGGATTACTTGGGATTTTACTAAAATCTGGTTCAATTCCATGTCAACAGCTCCTTTAGAAATATTATTCCCAGGAAAGAAACATGACGTGTTCAATACTTATTTTCCCCGCTGTATATAAATTTGTAACAGTTGAGCAGAACATTTCCATATTAGAATAATTTCAGAAACATCATCTGACATTAAAGATTGAGTAATGGAAGTTGAAAGTAGCCTGCCAGTGCAAGAATAAAATACATATTTCAGTGTATTTAAATAGGAATTTAGCCTCTTTGGGAATCTTTTTTAGCTTTATAGTGCATATTCTAATCTGTTTGCATATGTAATTTCCTGAGCAGGTTGTATCCTGTGGTGCCCATGAATGCTCGGCTTATTGCAGAAAATGAAGTTGTTATTGGTGGACACCTATTCCCTAAAAACGTAAGCTGGCCTCATACTATAAGGAAGTTAAAAGAAAACTTTTTAATCAGCTTATTCACTTAATCAGATGCTTTTTATGAACAGACAACATTCACTCTGTGCCACTATGCAATCAGCCGTGATGAGAAAGTCTTCCCAGAACCACAGAAGTTCAAACCTGAGCGCTGGCTGCGAGACGGCAGAACCAGACCAAACCCATTTGGGTCAATCCCATTTGGATTTGGAGTCAGAGGCTGTGTCGGTCGTCGTATTGCTGAATTGGAAATGTATCTGGCTTTGGCTAGGGTAAGACCGTTTTGTTTGTCGTTTTGTGCCAGACTAATATATGACATAAATAACTGTGTTTTTGTAATATCATCTTTTCATTCCAGCTAATCAAGTTGTTTGAAATTAGACCAGACCCGACTGTAGGTGAGGTGAGGTCACTGAATCGTACAGTGCTTGCTCCAGACAGAAAAGTTAATCTGCATTTTGTTGAAAGAAAGAAGACTGAAGCATAGCTAAAGAAGACATCATGTTTCAACAAGCTGCATGTACATTTGAAAAGCAATCTGCTGAAGTGAATTATGTGAATGTCACGTAATATTCACTCTTACAAAAATTATCCTTGGTTTTATTTTACATTGTAAAACCCAACAGTCACCTGTATCAAATGAGTGTAGTTAACTCAACACTGACTGAAAGTTAATTCTACTCATTTGAAAGTTTTTAACGTATTGTTGAAGGTAATGAGTTATTTAAATATCTCATTACTTCAACTTAAATGAAGTAAGTTCACAGTACTCATATAGATTAGTTTTTAACTCAAATGTTTTGTAGCAATCGATTTCCTCAAACAGTTTGAGTTGCCTTATTGGGTTTTACAGTACTCAATTGATTTGAGTTCTCTTCATTTATTGGGTTTAACTGTGCTTAAATTGCTTCATTTTCTTAAATGGATTAAGTTCACAGTACTCATTAGGATTAGTTTTTGAACAGTGTACACTGTGGAAAGTGATTATTTACTTAAAGCCAATTGCCAGTTGCCTTAAAAGCAACAAGTTGAATTTACAAAAATAATGTACTGTAAGTAAACCCATTGTAACTTAGAACTTTTAAGTTGACTTAATTTTTTATAAATATGCAAATTGTACTTTTTCTTAAGTCAATTAATGCCTTTTTACAGTGTCAGACTATTTTAGCTCGTCTGTTTTCTAATAATTACTCTAATTATCACAGTATTGCATATTTGGTGCTTTATTACGTCTATAAAATCTAGAATTATAGCCTGTATTGAGTTAGAAGACACACTGGAGTCTGGAAGAGCAGATTTATTTAGCTGTATGTCATTTTGCTAGATACAGAAAAGCAAAAGAACAGAAAAGAAAAAAAAAAACAAATATAATAAGGGTGTATTGGGACTGATTAGTTTACTTTTGTTTTTAACTACAAAACACAGTCAACTTAACAGTTCCAAGTTACATATGGTTTACTTACATTATTTTTGTAAAGTCAACTTGTTGCTTTAAGGCAATTGTTTTACTCACTTTAAGTAACTAATCACTATTTACAGTGTAGTAAACATGCTGTAATCATGTTTTTTTTATTTTATTATTATTATATGTTTAACAACCATTTAACTAAAATACCATGGGTAATTAGTAGTCACCATGGTTTAACATCAAAAACCATATTTTTGTAGTAGTAGTAATGAAACCATGGTTGATTTTTCTTAAGGGTACCACTGTCTAATTATGATTGCGTTGTGCTTTTGAAATATGCAACATGAAGGACCATGTATATATAACACTGTGAAAAAAAATCCTTTTTTCCTCATCCAGATTTAAGATTTATTTTAAATTGTTACTGTGCATTTTATTCCATTGTGCAATAATGTAGCCTATTTTATAAAGCTAAACATCAATTAAACTTTTTAATGAATCCAGTATCAGTGTTGTGTATTGTTGGTCAGATTATGAATGGGAATTGTTAATATTTCTAATTTAGCACTGCATTTTTAGCACTATTTTTTAGAAACACTCAATGGATCTATGACTGTAGTTTATTCTGTAGCCTGAATATGACTGCGCAAAACAATTGACTTTTTTTATTCTGTTTCTTTTCATTCATTTTCCTTCGGGTTATTCATTACAGGTCACCACAGCGGAATGAACCGCCAACTTATCCAGCATATATTTTACACAGTGGATGCCCTTCCAGCTGCAACCTATCACTGGGAAACACCCATACACTCTCATTCACACACGTACACTGCGGACAATTTAGTTTACCCAATTCACCTACAGCACATGTCTTTGGACTTTAGGGGAAACCGGAGCACTCGGAGGAAACCCATGCAAACATGGGGAGAACATGCAAATTCCACATAGAAATGCCAACTAACCCAGCCGGGACTCGATCCAGAGACCTTCTTGCTGTGAGGCGACAGTGCTAACCACCGTGCGACCCTCCTTTTTTTTTTTGTGTTTGAATTTCGTATGTTAGATTTTGAAACATACAAACATAAGAAGCCTTTATGTTAGTTTAAAAACGTTATGCTAGTTTTAGCCTGTTTTCTAAGCTTGTCATAACACAAACAAAAATACATAAATGGCATGAGGGAACGTCTAAAAAGACAAATTAAAAACAACATCTAGGCTAAAAATCAGATGTCTCACTGATATAATATTATAATATTAAACATCTGTTATGATGTGTCGGACAGATGTTGTTTCAACGTTTGACAAGGACATCTATACGATGTATTAAAGATGAGCATATGCCCTAAACAGGACATCTCCTAGTCTCAAATGAAAATGCACACATCCAGCAGACATCTCTGCTACGTGTGCTATTTGTCCGTTTTTGGAGCACAAAAATTACACTTTTTTTTTTATTTTAAGTTCAACTTTGTGCTCCAGAAAAGAATAAAGTTGAATATGGACAATTATTTTAAATGTCAAATATTTGACATAACTTTATTATCAATAATAATACCATGCACCTTTTCAAACTCCTCACACTATGTTATTTCAACAGATAGTGAAAGGGTTAACTAGTGAGCCTTTTTGTCCAACCTTTCCCTCCCTCCCATTCTGGTGTCGTTAACCTCATTCTTCTTTCTATGTCCATAATGGCTGTCTGTTTTGCTTTGAGCTCTGCAGAAAGGTTTGGATTGGGTTTTCTAAGACCCACGGCAGCGTCCACAGGCTTCAGGAGAGCAGCAGGAAATGCTGCGGCTGCTTCTGTCAGTGTCCAGGATGGCCACAGAAAGCTGAAGACTGAGGCTGACCTTCCAGAGATCAAAATCTTTACCATGTTGTATCCAATGCTCTTCAAAGGGTACCTAAATAGGGTACATGAGCTGCAGGTAAAGAAATAACGCAGCAGTATTTGTTTATCATGTGATTGTATCTGCAGGACTCTTGACATTATTGTTATTGTTTATGTCCTCAGACTGTCAGGTGTTTAACTGAATTGAAAAGAAACAACTGTCATTTAATCTCTCCAGTTATATCAAAAACAGGTTTATGGCCCCTTGTGGAAAATTAATGCTGGAAACCTCCAAGGCATTTCAATAAGCAGTGTGGAGCTACTGGAAGAACTCCTTCGAAAAGATGAGAAATATCCATGCAGAGGATACATGACTCTGTGGACAGAGCATCGGGACTTAAGAGGCATTAGCTATGGCCCTTTCACAGAGTAAAAACAAAGGATTTGTATAAATAACACATGTTTTACAGTCCAAACATGCAGAACTAATCAAGTCTGGAGATTTTATGAGGCCAAAGTACATTTGGCTAATGAGGCAGTTTCGTGTTCTATAAAGTTATGAACTCTTATCAATTTCCGCTGTTTTGTTGCTCATCTGAAAAGAGACTGTGTTGTTCAACAGAGAAGAAGAGAAATGGTACAAACTGCGAGCGGTGCTGAACAAACGCATGCTGCATCCAAAGGACTCAGTTCAGTATGCAGATGTGGTGAATTCAGTGATCACAGACTTCATCAAACGCATTTACTATCTGCGGGAGATGAGTCCTACAGGGGATCTGGTCTCTAATGTGACCAACGAGCTTTACCGATTCTCTCTTGAAGGTACACTTCATTAAACTAATTCCCTTAAGTAGAAGTACATATTCCAAAAGGGTAATTAGCGAGCAACCTGTAATGTTTTATTTTATGATATGATTTTTTTTTTTCAAAATTAACACATTCAATATCCAATTTTGGTTCTTGGAAAACATTTTTTAAAAAGTAAAGCATTTGCCACTTTACTTTTTACTAAAAGTAAAGCATTTGCCACAGCAGTAAAGCATTTACCAATTTGTAATTTTGCCATTTCTTTTCACAACATTTAACAGATATTTAGCATATAATTTTGTCCCATTCTTCTTTCAAATAAACCTTAAGGCGGGCAACAGTAGGGGTCTTCGTTGTTGCATTTCGCACTTAAAAATACGCCACACATTCTCTTTCAGAGACAGGTCGGGACTGCAGGCAGCCCAGTCAAGTACCTGCATCCTCTTTCTCTGCAGCCAGGACTATAATGTGTGCAGAATGTGGTCTTGCATTGTGTTGTTGAAAAATGCATGGGTGTCCCTGGGAAAGAAAGCAGCATATTGTGCTCTAAAATCTCCATGTACTTTTCAGCATTAATGGTGCCATCACAGAAGTGCAAGTTACCTTTGCCAAGGGCACTGACACAACCCCATACGATGACAGACCCTGGCTTTTAGACTTGTTGCTGGTAACAATCTCGATGATCCTTTTCTTCTTTGGTGCGGAGCACATGGCATCCATTTCTCTCAAAAAATACCTGAAATACTGATTCATCTGACCACAGTACAGGTTTCCACTGTGTGATGGTCCATCATAGATGTCTCCGAGCCCAGAGAAGTTGTCAGCACTTCTGGACACTGTTAACATAGAGCTTCCTTTTGGCACAATACAGTTTTAATGGCATTTATGGATGTAACTACGTAATGTGGTACTTGACAAAGGTTTGCTAAAGTAGTCCTGAGCCCATGTGCTGATATCGCTTATAGATGAATGACGATTCTAGATGCAGTGCCACCTGAAGGATCAGAGATCACTGTAGTTCAGCTTTGGCTTGCACCCTTGTCCTTTACGAACGGAAATTTCCTTGAATATTTTAAAGATGTTATGCACTGAAATATCCAAGTATATTCCTATCTTTCTTTGAGGAACATTGTTTTTATACATATTTGTTGGCAAACTGGCGACCCTTGGCCGATCTTTGCTCCTAAAGGACTAGACCTTTCTTAGATGCTGCTTTTGTACCAAATCATAATTACAATCACCTGTTTCAAATCACATAATTTTTTAACCAGTTTACCTGATTATTAGCCCTAAACTGCTCCTGTCCCAATATTTTTTTAAATGTGTTGCAGATCTGAATGACAGGAAAGGATCCATATTGACATAGTGAAGTTGACCAGACAAAACATGTAATATTTTGTGTTTATATTATCTGCAATGAAAAACAAGTCAAAGTAAATTTGGAAAATCACTACTTTTTTTTTATTTGCGGTTTCCTTACTGTCCCAACTTGTGCTGATTTGGGGTTGTATAATGTTATGAGTCATGTTATAAGCCCTCCATTAAATGAAACAAATTTTTGTCTTTATATTATAAAATTGGTATGCAAATTACCATAATAATATTGGTCTGTTGCATATCAATTTATCCCCATTTTTAACATGTTTTAATTTGCCCACAATAATTAGGATACTTTTCTTCACAGGGATTGCGTCCATTCTGTTTGAGACACGCATTGGCTGTCTGGAAAAAGAGATTCCTGCTGAGACACAAGAGTTTATTAATTCTATTGCTCAAATGTTCACCTACAGCATACATGCGGCCCTTCTGCCCAACTGGACACGCAATTACTTCCCATTCTGGCAGAAGTACATTGATGGCTGGGATGGCATATTCAAGTTTGGTAAGCTTCACACATCAGCTTCAGACTGACTTCACCAGATTTGTTGTGTAGTTTAATAATGTTGTTTGATCTAATGGACTATTCATAGGCACAAAAATGATTGACATGAAGATGGAGGCCATTCAGAAGCGTGTAGATGTGAATCAAGAGGTTGCTGGGGAGTATCTTACATACCTGCTTTCTAATGGCAAGATGAGCAGCAAAGAGGTTTATGGAAGTGTATCTGAGCTGCTGTTGGCTGGAGTCGACTCAGTAAGACACTTCAGCTATAGATTTGACTATGTAAAAAAAATGTGTAAGAGTTTTAAATATTGGTAATTGTCAAGGTTTGGGTTAGGGAAGGATGAGGATTCAAACGCAGGACTAAAAGATGAGATTATTAAATAAAAAATTATATAAAATGCAGCAAAAACAACCCCAAAGGGGGAAACCATTAACAAAAACAAAATTGGCTGGGCTGGCAGGGAAGAGCAGGGATAAACACAACACAACAGGACAGGACTGGATACTAGGAGAATGACGTATGAACTGGCACAGGACAGCGGACATAAGGGAGCTTTAAAGGAGAAAAATTAGCAGACAAACAGGTAAACAAAACTAACTAATAATGGGTATATTTATAATAGATTATATTTTCACACCACATCAGTTACAAAAAACACACACACATATGTCACTCAGTCCTATATATATTCCCCAGGACTATGAATAATTTCAGCCTTGAATGTACACTTGACAAAATTCAATCTTGGTGCACATTTTGTCTTGCTTGAGAAGCTATTTCAGTCTGATGCTAGTCATAATAGGGATGAAAAGGTCATCACAACTACCATTTCAAGATGATTTT
Source organism: Danio aesculapii (assembly GCF_903798145.1). Taxonomy (NCBI): domain Eukaryota; kingdom Metazoa; phylum Chordata; class Actinopteri; order Cypriniformes; family Danionidae; genus Danio; species Danio aesculapii. Next base: position 39,512,501 of record NC_079443.1, read on the forward strand.
TGATTTTAAAATGATCTTTATTGATGTTCTAGACCTCCAACTCCATGTTGTGGGCTCTTTATCTCCTCTCTAAAGACCCAGCAGCTCAGGAGACTTTGTATCAGGAGGTAATCAAAGTCTTAAAGGATGACAGAATCCCAACTGCAGAAGAAGTGAACAGCATGCCTTTCCTCAAAGCCGTCATCAAGGAAACATTAAGGTGTTGTTGAATGTGATATATTGCTTTAAAATTGATGGAATACCTTTAATAAAATGGTCAGATTTTCTAAAATATTTTGAAAGAAGGGTATTATGCTTACCATGGCTGCAGTTATTTGATCAAAAATACAGTAAAACCAGTTAGTTTGTACAAGAACTGTTTCTCTGTGTAAATATTTTGTCTATGCTGAAGATATTTTTTATTGTATTGAAAACATAATGGCAGCACAGTGGGTAGCACAATTGCCTCACAGCAAGAAGGTCGCTGGTTCAAGCCCCGGCTGAGTCAGTTGGCATTTCTGTGTGGAATTTGCATGTTCTCCCCGTGTTCATGTGGGTTTCCTTTGGGTGCTCCGGTTTCCCCCACAGTCCAAAAACATGTGGTGTAGGGGGGGAATGTTGTGGGACTGCTATACAGGAGTTATTGTTAGGGATTATAGATCGCGAAAAATTTTTACCCGTTGGTTTCGAGTGTGGTCCTGATCTCTCTGGAATCTCTGTTTGAAGGGCTATCAACCCCCGGCATTTAGCCCTAAAATTCTGACATCAACTGTATATATAATTCCTAAGAAGTATTGAATTGTAATTTTAATCCTTCAGTATGGATGTTTCCCACTGATGAGTTGCAGCTGGAAGGGCATCCGCTGTGTAAAACATATGCTGGATAAGTTGGCGGTTCATTCCGCTGTGGCGACCCCAGATTAATAAGCCGAAAAAAAATTAATGAATAAATGATGAATATTTAAAATAAATATTTTATTCAGCTTGAATAAACATATCATTAGGGATCATAAGAGACATCTGTAAAAATAATTTTAAAAAGTTAATTATTTGTACATGTACTGTCAAATTACATGGTATAATGTGTTTGCATATGTAATTTTTTGTGCAGGTTGTATCCGGTGGTGCCTGTAAATTCCCGTCTTATTGCAGAAAATGAAGTCATCATTGGTGAATACTTTTTTCCTAAAAAGGTGAATTGGCCTCTTGTTAGGATAGGAAGTAAAAAAAAACATTTGTCTATTTTGAAATTAACATCACTAAATCCAATTCTTCTTTTTTCTTTTTTTTTTTTTTTTTGCAAAAGACAACATTCACTCTGTGCCACTATGTAATCAGCCGTGATGAGAAAGTCTTTCCAGAACCACAGAAGTTTAAACCTGAGCGCTGGCTGCGAGACGGCAGAACCAGACCAAACCCATTTGGGTCAATCCCATTTGGTTTTGGAGTCAGAGCTTGTGTCGGTCGTCGCATTGCTGAACTGGAAATGCATCTGGCTTTGGCTAGGGTGAGAGAGAACAACAGATTAATTATAAACTGTTCTGGCAGACAGTGACATTGCATTATTAATTGTGCTGTTTGTGATTGTGTTTTTTAATTGCAGCTAATCCAGTTGTTTGAAATCCGACCAGACCCGACTGTAGGTGAAGTTAAGGCAAACTTTCGTTCAGTGCTTGTTCCCAACAAGAAGGTTAATCTGCACTTTGTGGAGAGACAGAAGACTGAAGCTAACCTCAACTAGACATAAGCTGTATATGTACATAAGGAATTATCAGCTGAAGTGACTCATGTGAATTTGTCAATGGCTTTAACTGAATATGATTCTTCTGTTCTTTGTGATATGCTGTGTAAAAAACCTGTACAAGAGGATGAATAATATATTTTGTCACCCAATAATATTTATTTCATTGTGATAATAGATAGATATGAATATATTTTATAGATGTAAAAGTCAATTAAACTTTATAATGAATTCAAAATATCTGTTATTGTTCATTATTGGAGAAGCAGGATTTGTGGATATTTGTTTATTTCACTGCAATAATTTCATTTACGTTCTCGACAATCTGCTATTAACTGTACTTTGCAAATGCATTATAAAACAAAATGATATTTTTGAAGACTTGCTTGAACACAAATTTATTGTTAAGGGACAGCACTAATTTACAGTTTTTATTTCTTTTCATTTTAAAATGAATATATTTTGAAACACATACAAACATATATATTAGTTTAAAAACTGCTTTTGTTTTCTCAGTCAATAACGCAAATTAAAACGACATCTATGCTGTAAATCAGTCTCACACAGACATATTTATTAAAAGTCTGTGATGATGCGTCGAATAGGCTACTCGTCGACTGAATGTCTCGGGACGTCTATACTATGCGGTATTACAAATGAGCAAACGCCCTGAACGTCTCCCAAATGAAAACGCGCACATCCTGCAGTCACATCTACGTGTTTTATTTATTTTCTTGAGCACAAAAACATTTTTTATTTTCAACTTTTGTGCGCCAGAAAAAGCCCGACAGTTTGTAACGACATAAGGGCATGTGCTAGACAGTATTTTAAATGTCATCCTCTATTATTAATGGTACTAACAATTCACATTTTCAAAACAATTTTGAATTACAAAAATTTTTATTGAATTTTTATTACAACAGCTAGTGAAGGGTTAACTAGTGAGTCTTTTCGTCCCACCTCCTTCTCCCTTCCGTTCCGATCGGTGTCGTTAACCTCATTCTTCTTTCAATGTCCATAATGGCTGTTTGTTTTGCTTTGAGCTCTGCAGAAAGGATCGGATTGGGTTTTCTGAGACCCACGGCAGCGTCCACGGGCTTCAGGAGAGCAGCAGGAAATGCTGCGGCTGCTTCTGTCAGTGTCCAGGACGGCCACAGAAAGCTGAAGACTGAGGCTGACCTTCCAGAGATCAAAATCTTTACCATCTTGTATCAAATGCTATTTAAAGGGTACCTAAATAGGGTACATGAGCTGCAGGTAAAGAATGCAGCTGTATTTGTTTATCATGTAGCTGCAGGACTCTTGACATTATTGTTATTGTTTATGTGCTCAGACTGTCAGGTGTTTTACTGAATCGAAAAGAAACAACTGTCATGTAAAACTGAACACTTTTAAATAGCTAGTTGTACTTGTTTGTTACCTGCTCTGAATCCGGTTGGAGATGTGTAATTATCTGAAGGCTAATAGATGTGTAATAATTGCAATTTGTATCAAGACCACACGGACATCTTGGTTATGTTTTACATCTTTTTATCTCTCCAGTTATATCAAAAACAGGTTTATGGCCCCTTGTGCAAAATCAATTCTGGAAACCTCCAAGGCATTTCAATAAGCAGTGTGGAGCTACTGGAAGAACTCCTTCGAAAAGATGAGAAATATCCATGCAGAGGATACATGACTCTGTGGACAGACCATCGGGACTTAAGAGGCATTAGCTATGGCCCTTTCACAGAGTAAAAACAAAGGATTTGTATAAATAACACACGTTTTACAGCCCAAATATGCAGAACTAATCAAGTCTGGAGATTTTATGAGGCCAAAGTACATTTGGCTAATGTAGCAGTTTCGTGTTCTATAAGTTAATGAACTCTTATCAATTTCCACTGTTTTGTTGCTCATCTGAAAAGAGACTGTGTTGTTCAACAGAGAAGGAGAGAAGTGGTACAAACTGCGAGCGGTGCTGAACAAACGCATGCTGCATCCAAAGGACTCAGTTCAGTATGGAGATGTGGTGAATGCAGTGATCACAGACTTCATCAAACACATTTACTATCTGCGGGAGATGAGTCCTACAGGGGATCTGGTCTCTAATCTGACCAATGAGCTTTACCGATTCTCTCTTGAAGGTATTTCCACTTCATTTGTGTGTGAAATTAAATTCTTAAGCAGAAGTACATATTCCCAAAAGAGAAATTGGGAAGCATCCTGATATTACAACATGAAGCAAAGTGCAAGTAATTAAAATGAGTCATATTTAAAAAAGTGACAATTGTTGGACAAATGCAACATTAGCAAATATAGTAATATGTTGTGAAATAGCTTATGTTTAGTTACATTTAAAATTTCAAACAATTTTAGTACCACGTATGCAAGATCAGTACCATTTGTTTTTGATAGAAGTCTTTTATGCTCTCCAAGACCTTTTTTAAAATATAATAAAACAGTAACATTCTGAAATAGTATTACAAAATAAAATAACAGTTTTGTATTTTAAAATATCCATGTGATGGCATATAAATATGAATAAAAGAATAAAGAAGAAAAAAAAACAACTTACTGTAGGGTCAGTTTTTTTTTTTGTTTCTTCGTATTTTGCTGCAATGTAAAAGATCTAACATTTGCCTAATGTACACAATGTATTTGTTAAAATGTAATATATTTAAGTTACAAGAATGTTTGATATTATTTATTGAGAAAGTTAATCAAGTGGCATCCTTCTGCTGTAAGATCCCCGAGTCATTTTATAAGCCTTATGTTTAATAAAACAATTTTATCTTTATATTATTGTGGTCAATTTGCACACCAATGTATCACCATTTTTAACATGTTTTAATTTGCCCACAATAATTAGGATACTTTTCTTCACAGGGATTGCGTCCATTCTGTTTGAGACACGCATTGGCTGTCTGGAGAAAGAGATTCCTGCTGAGACACAAGAGTTTATTAATTCTATTGCTCAAATGTTCACCTACAGCATGCACGTGGCCCTTCTGCCCAACTGGACCCGCAATTACTTCCCCTTCTGGCAGAAGTACATTGATGGCTGGGATGGCATATTCAAGTTTGGTAAGCTTCACACATCAGCTTCAGACTGACTTCTCTAGATTTGTTGTGTAGTTTAATAATGTTGTTTGATCTAATGGATTATTCATAGGCACAAAAATGATTGACATGAAGATGGAGGCCATTCAGAAGCGTGTAGATGCGAATCAGGAGGTTGCTGGAGAGTATCTCACATACCTGCTTTCTAGTGGCAAGATGAGCAGCAAAGAGGTTTATGGAAGTGTATCTGAGCTGCTGTTGGCTGGAGTCGACACAGTAAGACACTTCTGCTATAACTTTGAACATTTAAACCAAAATTGTAGGAGTTTTAAGTATTGGTCATATGTAGAATTCAGAAAGCTGTGTTATTAACAACACCTGTGGCCATTAAGTGATCTGCTGCAATGTATTAACAGCAGGTGTTCATCATCAGTGCTCAATCATCTCCTAATTAATCCTTTCATTGTCTCATTAACTTGAGTAACTTTAACTCAATTTTAATTCAAATCCTAACTCAAATTTAAAGAGCTCTCTCATCCTCCGTAGACAGCAATGGTCCAGAGACATGTGTACTCACCCTAGGCACAATTGTCTTGAACCGTGCCAAGGCACGATTGTCCCAACAGCAGAGAAAAGGTGTTTACAGCCTGGTACAAAGAACGATTTTGGATCATATAGCTAATATAACCTTTCATGTCAACTGTGAGGCGGTGAATTTTTTAGAACTCCTCCGTTTCCTTTGTATTAGATTTTATTAAGTTTGCATAATTAAGGACGTGGCCACTTGAGTGACAGCTAGGTCTCGCTGGTCACCATCACTTCACCTCAGCTTATTTCAGCTGATTAGCCGCTGAACTTGGCATATACAGTTGAAGTCAGAATTATTAGCCCTCCTGTTTATTTTTTTTCCCTATTTCTGTTTAACAGAGAGCAGATTTTTTCAACACATTTCTAAACATAACAGTTTTAATAACTCATAACTAATAAATGATTTATTTTGCCATGATGACAGTAAATAATATTTGACTAGATATTTTTCAAGACGCTTCTATACAGCTTAAAGTGACATTTAAAGGCTTAACTAGGTTAATTAGGTTAACTAGGCAGGTTAGAGAAATTAGGCAAGTTTTTGTATAATGATGGTTTGTTCTGCAGACTATCGAAAAAAATATAGCTTAAAGGGGCTAATAATATTGACCTTAAAATGGTTTTTATAAAATTAAAAAACGCTTTTATTCTGGCCGAAATAAGACTTTTGTCAGAAGATAAAATATTATCAGACATACTGTGAAAATTTCCTTGCTGTGTTAAACATCATTTGGGAAATATAAAAAAAAAATTCAAACAGGGGCTAATAATTCTGACTTCAACTGTACATTTTTGTTTTGTTTTATGTGGCACTTTACACAGTCAGCTGCCTTTTGGAATTATTTCTTACAATTATCAGATACTATAGCATGCTGTGTGCACTTAATTGTGCTCACAAACCATTCACGTGGCCTCCATTTCTCATGTGAGTAAAGTTATATACTTGTATACCATATCTATAAATGTATTTGTTTTAAGGTCATTTATCAGTTACATTTTTCTTTAGAGCTGTAATTTGCTCCAGAATCTGACAGATTAATTAGCTGTAGGCTCTAGAACAGTCATCTGAAATGTTGTCATACAGTTTTATGCCTGGATTTCGTAAATAGCCTTGCATTTACAACACAGACTATATTTTAAGTGTTTAGAAGTGATTTGCGTTTTCCTCCTGTAGAAAATCATCATAAGAACAATGTTTAGTGGCTCAATGTATTACAGCAGTGTTTTTAAAAGACTAAACAATTTATTGATATAGTGTACAACCAAGCACATGTGGTCAGAACATAAACGTGAAAGCAGGTAATGAAGTATTAAGCGTTTCTCGCATAGGAAAGCCCATCTAAGCAAAATGATAGCAGGTGTGTGTAGCTCCACTCACGCTCCGCCTCTTTGCCCTTGTTTGGTATCCCCCGGTTGGTGCGATGACGTGCGAAATGGCGACAGTTTGCCATGCCTACTGGTAGTTTCTTTTGGGTTCTTCAGAAACCTATGGGTGACGTCGTGAGCCACTGAAGTCACATGGAATAGTTTGACGGTTTTTGTTTCCTATGATAGTTGACAGTTTATTGCTGTCTATGGAGGATGAGAGGGCTCTCAGATTTCATCTAAAATTTGGGTTCTGAAGATGAACAGAGATTGGAATGGCATGAGGGTGATTCATCAATAACGCAATTGTTGTTTTTGAGTGAACTAACCCTTTAGGTTTAGAGCAAACATGCATGCAGAAGGGACCACTGATAGCAAATGTGAAAGATTTTTTATATTCATAATAGATTATATTTACACAACATACTTACTACTAAAATACACTAATATACGCCACCCAGTCCTGATTACATCAGACAACGTGCAATCTTGGCACATATTTTGTCTTGGTTGAGAAGCTATTTCAGTCTAATGCTAGTCATAAATAATAGGGAAGAAAAGGTCATCACAACTACAATTTCAAGATTATTTTAAAATGATCTTTATTGATGTTCTAGACCTCCAACACCATGTTGTGGGCTCTTTATCTCCTCTCTAAAGACCCAGCAGCTCAGGAGACTTTGTATCAGGAGGTAACCAAAGTCTTAAAGGATGACAGAATCCCAACAGCAGAAGAAGTGAACAGCATGCCTTTCCTCAAAGCCGTCATCAAGGAAACATTAAGGTGGATGATTATGTTGTTGAATGTGATGTATTGTTTTACAGTCTAGGATCTATCTATTATAAAATAGTTAAATGTTATAAAATATAAAATTTGAAAGAAGTCTATTATGCTTACCATGGCTGCAGTTATTTGATCAAAAATACAGTAAAACCAGTTAGTTTGTACAAGAACTGTTTCTCTGTGTAAATATTTTATCATTCCTAAAGATATTTAATTTTACTATATTAAAAACATTATAATGAAAATAGTGATATACTACAATTCAAATAATTGAGGAAGACATAAATAATAAATAAATTAACATTTTTATCAAGACTTTTGTCAAAATCATGAATTAATTATTTCACACATAAACACATGCTCACATGCACTGTACTATTACTTTATAATGGATCTGCATATGTAATTTTCTGTGCAGGTTGTATCCGGTGGTGCCTGTAAATTCCCGTCTTATTGCAGAAAGTGATGTCATCATTGGTGAATACTTTTTTCCTAAAAAGGTGAATTGGCCTCTTGTTAGGATAGGAACTAAAAAAAGAGAGTTGTCTATTTTGAAATTAACATCACTAAATCCAATTCTTCTTCTTCTTCTTCTTTTTTTTTTTTCTTTTTCTTAAAGACCGCATTCAATCTGTGCCACTATGCAATCAGCCATGATGACAAAGTCTTTCAAGAACCACAGAAGTTCAAACCTGAGCGCTGGCTGCGAGACGGCAGAACCAGACCAAACCCATTTGGGTCAATCCCATTTGGTTTTGGAGTCAGAGCTTGTGTCGGTCGTCGCATTGCTGAACTGGAAATGCATCTGGCTTTGGCTAGGGTGAGAGAGAACAACAGATTAATTATAAACTGTTCTGCCAGACAGTGACATTGCATTATTAATTGTGCTGTTTGTGATTGTGTTTTTTATTTGCAGCTAATCCAGTTGTTTGAAATCCGACCAGACCCGACTGTAGGTGAAGTTAAGGCAAACTTTCGTTCAGTGCTTGTTCCCAACAAGAAGGTTAATCTGCACTTTGTGGAGAGACAGAAGACTGAAGCATAGCTCAACTAGACATAAGCTGTATATGTACATAAGGAATTATAAGGTGAAGTGACCCATGTGAATTTGTCAATGGCTTTAACTAAATATGATTCTTCTGTTCTTTGTGATATGCGCTGTAAAAAAACCCTGTACAAGAGGATGAATAATATATTTTGTCACCCAATAATATTTATTTCATTGTGATAATAGATAGATATAAATATATTTTATAGATGTAAAAGTCAATTAAACTTTATAATGAATTCAAAATATCTGTGTTATTGTTCATAATTGGAGAAGCAGGAATTGTGGATATTTGTTTATTTCACTGCAATAATTTCATTTCTTACGTTCTTGACAATCTGCTCATTTTGTATTAACTGTACTTTGCAAATGCATTATCAAACAAACAAAATAATATTTTTTGAAGACTTGCGTAAACACAAATTCATTGTCATGTGACAGCACTAAATAATTTACAGTTTTTATTCCTTTTTTTTAATATGATACACATATAAAATAATACATTTTGAAACACATACAAACATTATAAGTATTGTGTTAGTTTAAAAGCTGCCTTTGTTTTCTCAGCCTGTCATAACACAAATTAAAACGACACCCATGTTGTATAAATCAGATGTCTCACACAGACATACTTTAATATTAAACCTTTGTGATTATGCGTCGCATAGACGTCAACTGAATGCCTCACAAGGAGGTCTATACGACGTATTACAAATGAATACGTGCACATCCATCAGTCGTAACTGGGTCATTCATTAAATAATGAAATTCTGATGTTTTAATATAGTTGGTTAAACCTTTACACACATGCAGGTAGGATTATAAGTGTTTTGAAATGTTTTTGTCAATTTTTAACATATTCTTTAATTAAATTGATGTGATTTTGCCATGTTCCACACACTGCTCAGCCAGCTTCAGTGAGTCTAAAAAATGAGATAAAATTAAAAAGATTTTTAAATATTCTTATTGTCTTAACAAGTTATTTGACAAAAAAGTCATTTTAATAACTTTTATTTTGTTTTCGTAATTTTAATCCTTTTGCATGTGTCCTTTAAATTGCTGTCCACCCTGTCATGATGTGGTAAATGCCCCTTTAAGAAACCCTCTGATGTACTCATTGGTATCCCCATGCCCATTTTGCCTTTCTTCAGAGGAGGTTAAAATATTTGATGAGCACACATTAAGTATCTACACTTATGTTTCCTATTTTTCCTCATATTGTGTTTGAAACTGAATGTTGTCAAGTTTAACATGTCCACCCTGTCGTAGTGAAATATTTATTAACATAAAAAGAAAAATATTAACAACATATTAACAAAAATAGAAAAAAACACTTTACCAGCTACAGGTACAACCTGTGTTGTATAAATATCCACCCTGTCACAAATCGTCCATTGACAGGGTGGACATATGCATTGTTATTGACACTTTATTTATTTAATATTTTATTGTTAATTAGTTATTGTTTTTTTGTTACAGCACTACAAACCCTTTGGCCATATCTGTCTGAGTAAACATAAAGAATATCCTTTTAAAGTATATATAATAGAGCTCATTGACTGTTTGAAATAAAGTATTTGTACATTTATGTGAACATCTGTAATCTAATTATTTACCTTATTCTGAAAAAAACAGCATTATCAAGGTGTTTAATTTGAGTTGCTTCCACCATTCCCTTCACTCCTCCAATACAATGTAAAGATTTAAATTCATTAGCAGATTTTGTTTTATTTGTAGGACAATCATTGTTTATTTTCCCATTAATTTGCATATTAATAAAACCTAATTGATAACAGAAGAGGCAGCATGGTGGCTCAGTGTTTGCAGTAGTTATAGTGAAAACAGAATTTGAATTCTTGAAAAGTTTTATAACCCTTTTATATTAACCCTTAAATATTTCTTGTTGTACCTGTTGTTTTTCAAATGCTCCTCCATTTAGTTCAGTGATTTAGGCCTTTGTCCACCCTGTCATGCCAATGTCCACCCCGACATCTTGTTTTCCACCGTCATGTTCAACATTTATGAAAATAAACAAATAATTTATAACTTCAGCAAAATCTTGTGTGATTTCTTAATTAACCAATAAGGGCCAGTTAATAATGTTTGACTAAGTATTTTAGGCCTTTGGGATTTATTTTGAAAATAGCGTGCAATGATTGCTTATTTAATTGGGAAATAAATGTTTTGTCCAGTATTTCTTTATTATAAATAGACTTTTTCCATAATCTATAAAGTTGGGTTGGTAAAGGGACACATTACCGTTCTGAAAATATACATTTTATAATCACACTGCAATGAAAATATACTTATATATTACTTTGAATTTGTCTATGACAGGGCTGACACAATTTGAGGTTTGTTTACTGTTTTCTGCTTGCAGATTATTTGTGAAGACTGCAGGAGCTTGACCAACATTAATTTCTTACAGCCGAAGGTCCTTTATAATCCAACAACTATTTTAGGTTAAATCAAAATCTCAAAAAAAAATTAATGTCTCAGGCTGATAATGTGATAATGATAATGACCCAGCTACATGTTCTATTTGTTATTTTCTGGAGCACAAAAACTACTTTCTTTAAGTTCAACTTTTGTGCTCCAGAAAAAGGCCGACAGTTTGTAACGACACCAGGGCGTGCGTTAGACAATATTTTAAATGTCATCCTCATTATTAATGACAATAACAGTTAACATTTTCAAAACAACAACTCACGTTATATTATAGTACAACAGCTAGTGAAGGGTTAACAAGCAAGTCTTTTCGTCCCACCTCCCCCTCCCTCCCATCCCGATCGGTTTCGTTAACCTCATTCTTCTGTCAATGTCCATAATGGCCGTTTGTTTTGCTTTGAGCTCTGCAGAAAGGATCGGATTGAGTTTTCTGAGATCCACGGCAGCGTCCACAGGCTTCAGGAGAGCAGCAGGAAATGCTGCGGCTGCTTCTGTCAGTGTCCAGGATGGCCACAGAAAGCTGAAGACTGAGGCTGACCTTCCAGAGATCAAAATCTTTACCATGTTGTATCAAATGCTCTTCAAAGGGTACCTAAATAGCGCACATGAGCTACAGGTATAAAGCAATAACGCAGCAGTATTTGTTTATCATGTGATTGTATCTGCAGGACTCTGACCAGTACATTGAAATGTATTTTAAAATAAAAAACCAAATACCACAGTTTTACGTGTATCAAAATACAGCAGCCAGAAATGTATCAAAATTAAATACTGTATTTTGAAAATACTACAAAATACTTTTACAAGGGAGCATGATATTTCTTCGCAAACCTTCAATCAGGCCTATTAGATCATTCCCTTCACCATTAAATTGTACGGACTTTATGATGTACATTATCTCATAATGTGGATAATGAGTTGGAACACATATCTCTTTATTGTGTTTCCATCCAATGTGTTGCCAGTAAAATTAACACCATCTCTTAACAGTCTTATATTTTAAAAGGGTGATGTATGAAGAGGGGATTTTTGTTGTTGTTGTTGAATAAATGTTTTTTTTTTTTTTTTTTGTAATTAAAATCTTTAATACCTAATGTAAAAACATAATTTCTGAAAACTTCTAAAATCTCCAGTTTTAGTCATCTTCATAAATCATGTTTTTTTTTTTTTTTTTTTGCAATTGTACTCTTCAAACATGATATCTCTAAAATATTGAGTTATCAGTTTTTGCCTTGCAAATAAACTCTTCATACAGTATATATCCTGCTGCTGCCTTGAACCGGGAGTCTGGAGTTTTTGACCAGTCTGTAAGGACTGGAGTATTATTAAATATTTGTGTCTCATATATTGTATTGTGCCACTTTGGCATCTCTTCATTAACTGTACACTGCATCTGCAGATCATCTACTGGCATTTGAAACAGCCGATACAAAGTATTGTAGGAATCACCACTGTCGGATTTATGTTTTTGTCTTTTCTTGGCATATACATCAGAAATCCTTCCAAAACTACTATTATTTGTACAGTTTACTAATTTTCCCAAGATGTTTTCAGTTCTTCTTTAACTGGAAGAGTCTCTGTTTACCCCCTTAGTGAACACCAATACACAGTCTTTAGGTGTTTTATATTTCTAAACTTCCTCTGCATTTCTACCTGCAGCACTGAGACTGACAATGATTATGTGTTGAAGGCTTTACATCCTGTTCTTATGGACTGAGATTTTATTCCATCTCATTTCTTAAGCAAAGATGCTGATGCTGAATTGTACACTATACTGCCTTTATATATTACTGGTCTTAGCATTGTGCAATATACTATTTTTCAATGATTGTTGACTTTTGTTGCCCTTTGTCTGTTATTTTGTTTGTTGCATAATTTCCATCCAGACTCTAAGCATTGACCACCTTCTTAATCAGTTTTCTGTTCTGATCTCAAGACTAGGCAAATAACTGAGAAAGCATCAATCTGAAGCCGCATTATTATAATGTCATCATGTAGACTCCTTACAAAGTATTTTACAGTATTTTAAAAATACAAGACACTAAAGTAATTTGATATATATACTATATATATATATATATATATATATATATATATATATATATATATATATATATATATATATATATATATATATATATATATATACTAGCATTTGAAATATAAACCCGTTTTCATAAACTCCATAAAATACAAATGACAAAATACTAGTTTGTATTTGAAATACGTCTTTGAAACACATGTATCATAAATACTGCCCATCCCTGCTCTTGACATTATTGTTATTGTTTATGTGCTCAGACTGTCAGGTGTTTTACTGAATCGAAAAGAAACAACTGTCATGTAAAACTAAACACTTTTAAATAGCTAGTTGTACTGTTACCTGCTCTAAATCCGTTTGGAGATGTGTAATTATCTGTAGGCTAATAGATGTGTAATAATTGCAATTTGTATCAAGACCACACGGACATCTTGGTTATGTTTTACATCTTTTTAATCTCTCCAGTTATATCAAAAACAGGTTTATGGCCCCTTGTGGAAAATGAATGCTGGAAACCTCCAAGGCATTTCAATAAGCAGTGTGGAGCTACTGGAAGAACTCCTTCGAAAAGATGAGAAATATCCATGCAGAGGATACATGACTCTGTGGACGGAGCATCGGGACTTAAGAGGCATTAGCTATGGCCCTTTCACAGAGTAAAAACAAAGGATTTGTATAAATAACACGTTTTACAGCCCAAACATGCAGAACTAATCAAGTCTGGAGATTTTATGAGGCCAAAGTACATTTGGCTAATGTAGCAGTTTCGTGTTCTATAAGTTAATGAACTCTTATCAATTTCCACTGTTTTGTTGCTCATCTGAAAAGAGACTGTGTTGTTCAACAGAGAAGGAGAGAAATGGTACAAACTGCGAGCGGTGCTGAACAAACGCATGCTGCATCCAAAGGACTCAGTTCAGTATGGAGATGTGGTGAATGCAGTGATCACAGACTTCATCAAACGCATTTATTATCTGCGGGAGATGAGTCCTACAGGGGATCTGGTCTCTAATCTGACCAATGAGCTTTACCGATTCTCTCTTGAAGGTATTTCCACTTCATTTGTGTGTGAAACTAATTCCCTTAAGTAGAAGTAAAGTACATATTCCCAGAAGGGTAATTAGCGAGCAACCTGAAATTACAACATGAAACAAAGTCCAAGTAATTCTTTTAAAAAAGTGACAATTGTTGGACAAATGCAACTTTAGCAATTATAGTAATATGTTGTGAAATAGCTTATGTTTAGTTACATTTAAATTAACAAAACTTTTTAGTATGTATCCAAGATCAGTACCATTTTTTGATAGACGTTTTTTATGCTCTCCAAGACCTTAATCAGATTTTTAATAAAGTAAAAACAGTAATATTCTTCAGAAATAGTATTACAAATAAAATACCTGTCTTGTATTTTAAAATGTAAACGATTTCTGTGATGGCAAAGCTGATTACTGTATTTATCATCATTTCTCCAGTGTCTGTGATCGCATGAATCATATGGACTTTTTATTTGAAATAAACATAGTGTATTTGTTTTAGGGTCAGTATTTTTTGTTTCTTCGTATTTTCCAGTAATGTAAAAGATTTAACATTTGCCCAATATGCACAATTATATACACAGTTTAAGTGTTCCAAGAATATTTTCTATTGTTTTATGGAGAAAGTTAATTAATTGTCCTCCTTCTGCTGTAAGACCCCTGATATAATGTTATAATGTTAAGAGTCATGTTATAAGCCTTACATTAAATAAATAAATACATTTTTGTCTTTATATTATTACACTCAATTTGCACACCAATGTAACACCTTTTTTAACATGTTTTAATTTGCCCATAATAATTAGCATACTTTTCTTCACAGGGATTGCATCCATTCTGTTTGAGACACGCATTGGCTGTCTGGAGAAAGAGATTCCTGCTGAGACACAAGAGTTTATTAATTCCATTGCTCAAATGTTCACCTACAACATGCACGTGGCCCCTTCTGCCCAACTGGACCCGCAATTACTTGCCATTCTGGCAGAAGTACATTGATGGCTGGGATGGCATATTCAAGTTCGGTAAGCTTCACACATTGGCTTTAGACCGACTTTAAGAGATTTGTTGTGTAGTTTGATGATGTCGATACATATGGATTACTCATAGGCACAAAAATGATTGACATGAAGATTGAGGCCATTCAGAAGCGTGTAGATACAAATCAGGAGGTTGCTGGGGAGTATCTCACATACCTGCTTTCTAGTGGCAAGATAAGCAGCAAAGAAGTTTATGGAAGTGTATCTGAGCTGCTGTTGGCTGGCGTTGACACAGTAAGATGCTCCTTCTATAGATTTGACTAGTAAACAAAATTTGTAGGAGTTTTAAATATTGGCTATATGTAGAATTCAGAAAGTCATGTCATTAACAACACCTGTGGCCATTAGGTGAACTGACAGAAATACATCGCTCATTCCAGAAAATGTACACATGTAACATACAGTATGTGTAACGTGTTCTCACAGTAAAGTTCTTTCTATTGGAATTATTCGCAATTTTAATTACTCTGATTACCCCGTTACGATTGTCACTGTACACTTGCTGCTATAATAACAATACATTTACTTGAAGGTGTAAAATATGGCATTTATTTTCCAACAACAAATATTTTAGCCATTCATTTAAAAAAGGTTTAATTCACTCAAAAATGCTGTTAATGTAAACTATATTGTCCCCTTTTGGGATGATTTGTTGTGCAGACTAATAGATTTTGACAATTCACAACAAATATACAAGACTTTACACAACATCAATAGTACTTCAAACAGTGACCACCTCTTCTCATTAAGAGTAAGCTAGTCAATAGCACGAGAGACAAATGAAAATGTAAATCTAATTATCTTTGCTAAAGAAAGCGTATACTGAGAAGAGTTTGAAATTAATAAAAAAAAAGAAAATTCTGTTATTAATTACTCACCCTCATTCCAATGTCATTCCAATCCCCTGAGAGCTTCATTCATCTTCAGAACACAAATTAAAATATTTTAGATGAAATCAGTGAGCTCTCTCATCCTCCGTAGACAGCAATGGTCCAGAGACATTTAAAGTCCAGAAAGGAACCAAAATGTCATTCCATGTGACTTCAGGGGTTCAACTGTGGTCATAGGAAGCACTTTTGTGTTACAAAAAAAACAAAACAACAACTTTGTTTGCCTGTGTCTTTCACTTCAGGTCAGGGTGCACATTACCAGTGCATCCGGAAAGTATTCATAGCACTTCACTTTTTGCACATTTTTTGCTACAGCCTTCTTCCAAAATGGATTAATTTTTAATTTATTTCCTCAAAATTCTACACACAATACCCCATACTTGTTGAAAATTTATTAAAAATAAAAAAGCTGAAAAATCACATGTACAGAAGTATTCACAGCCTTTGCCGTGAAGCTCTAAATTGAGCTCAGGTACATGTTTCCACTGATCATTCTTGAGATGTTTCAGCAGCTTAATTGGAGTTCACCTGTGATAAATTCAGTTGATTGGACATGATTTGAAAAGGCATACACCTGTCTATATAAGGTCCCAGAGTTGAGAGTGCATGTCAAAGCACAAACCAAGCATGAAGACAAAGGAATTGTCTGTAGACCTCAGAGACAGGATTGTCTTGAGGCACAAAGCTGGGGAAGTTTACAGAAAAAATTCTGCTTCTCTGAAAGTTTCAATGAGCACACTGGCCTTCATCATCCCTAAGTGGAAGATGTTTGGAACCACCAGAACTCTTCCTAGAGCTGGCCGGCCATCTAAGCTGAGTGATCAGGGGAGAAGGGCCTTAGTCAGGGAGGTGATCAATAACCCGATGGTCACTCTGTCTGAGCTCCAGCGTTCTTCTGTAGAGAGAGGAGAAACCTACAGAAGGACAACCATCTGTGCAGCAATCCACCAATCAGGCCTGTATGGTAGAGTGGCCAGACAGAAGCCACTCACCTCCTGGAATTTGCCAAAAGTCACCTGAAGGACTCTCAGACCATAAGAAACAAAACTCTCTGATCTGATGAGACTAAAATTGAACTCTTTGGAGTGAATGCCAGGCGTTACGTTTGGAGAAAACCAGGCACCGCTCATCACCAGGCTAAAACCATCCCTAGAGTGAAGCATGGTGGTGGCTGTATCATGCTGTGGGGATGTTTTTCAGCAGCAGGAACTGGAAGACTAGTCAGGATAGAGGGAAAGATGAATGTAGCAATGTACAGAGACATCCTGAATGAAAACCTGCTTCAGAGTGCTCTTGACCTCAGACTGGGGCGAGGGTTCATCTTCCAAAAGGACAATGACCCAAAGCACACCATCAGAATATCAATGGAGTGGCTTCACAACAACTCGGAGAATGTCCTTGAGTGGCCAAGCCAGAGCCCAGGACTTAATCCTATTGAACATCTCTGGAGAGATCTGAAAATGGCTGTACACCGTCGCTTCCCATCCAACCTGATAGAGCTTGAGAGATACTGCAAAGAGGAATGGGCAAAAACTCCCAAAGACAGGTGTGCCAAGCTTGTGGCATCATATTCAAAAAGACTTGAGGCTTTTTATTTTTAATAAATTTGCAACAATTAGAAAAAAATCATTTTCACATTGTCATTGTGGGGTATTGTGTGTAGAATTTTTAAGGAAATAAATTAATTTAATCCATTATGGAATAAGGCTGGAACATACAAAATGTGAAAAAAGTAAAGCGATATGAATACTTTCCGGATGCACTGTACTATGGGCTTTGTATTTGTAATTATTAGGTATGTCCAGATCCGTTCACATGATAGGAAATCAGACCCAATCATACAGTTTCAGACTTGATCAGAATCAGACATTATCTCCCGATCAGGACTAGAATATATGAAGAGTTCAGATGCAAAAACCTCTAAGTGCCATCTGAAATTTTCTTCTAAAATTTGCATTTTTCTGAGACTCCTATTATTTATGTTGACTATTTTCACATTCAAGGCAATGAAAATAACATAATAATTGACATCAAAGGGAAATTACTCAACTTATACATAGTAGCCTGAGAAAAATGCTAATTTTAGAAGGAAATTCAGTTGGCACTTGGAGGTTTATATATATATCTTATTATTTTAACACATCTATAGTTATGCGGTGGCACAGAGTTAGACCTCTTTCTTGACTTCACACAGAAACAGCAACGCTTGCAGCATGACATCACTTTGTTGCAGAGACACTATTGGTTAAATGCCGGCAAAGTAAAATACGGAAGTAGCTTAAAGCGGAAATTGCGAGTATGTCTGTGGTCTGGAGGCATTATAAAGTTGATGATAACAACATTGCCATAGCAAACTTTAAGATATGTAATCTTGGGATTGCCTGTCGGGTATTTTAAGTTAAGGAGCTATTTGTTTTTATATTTGATTATTTTTATATTTACTGTTGTGCTAAAGTTCAAAAGTGAAGGATTGATGTAATTTATTAATTGATTGTTTAAGCTACCTCACAGAAGTGCTCTGTTTGTTTTGCTCTAAATGTTTAAATAAGGTAGATTAAATAAAAAATAAGAAACATCCTGGATCTGTTTCTTCGCTCTTCTTTATTCTTTTTTTTTTAAGTATTATAGAAGTATTGGATCAAGTTTCGATATTGGTAGATAGTCAAAATGAAATGACTTTGACTCAAGGGCAAAAAAAACCTGATCGGGACATCCCTAGTCATTATAGTCAGCAGTGGAACATACTGTACGTTACTGGGACCTGATTCCTTTTTTTTGTTTAATTTTTTTGAACTTCCCATGACCGCCACTGTATAGAGAAGTTAAGAGAGCTCTCAGATTTAGTTTAAAATATTTTAATTTGTGTTCTGAAGATGAATAAAGGTCTCAGGGCATTGGAACCACGTGAGGGTGAGTAATTATTACAAAATTGTCATTTTGGGAGAACGAACCATTTGAGTTTAGTGCAAACTTACGTGCAGAAGGCACCCCTGACAGCAAAATGGAAATATTGCATAGATTCAAAAATAAAAAAAGATATTAGCACTACTGATATATACTGATATATGCAAGCCAGTCCTATTCTTATTTTTGAGATTGACTACAATTGACCAAATCCAATCTTGGTGCACATTTTGTCTAATTTGAGAAGCTATTTCAGTCTGATGCTAGTCATAATAGGGAAGAAAGGGTCATCACAACTACCATTTCAAGATGATTTTAAAATTATCTTTATTGATGTTCTAGACCTCCAACACCATGTTGTGGGCTCTTTATCTCCTCTCAAAAGACCCAGAAGCTCAGGAGACTTTGTATCAGGAGGTAACCAAAGTCTTAAAGGACGACAGAATCCCAACAGCAGAAGAAGTGAACAGCATGCCTTTCCTAAAAGCCGTCATCAAGGAAACATTAAGGTGTTGTTGAATGTGATATATTGCTTTAAAATTGATGGAATACCTTTAATAAAATGGTCAGATTTTATCAAATATTTTGAAAGAAGTCTATTATGCTTACCATGACTGCAGTTATTTGATCAAAAATACAGTAAAACCAGTTAGTTTGTACAAGAACTGTTTCTCTGTGTAAATATTTTATCATTCCTGAAGATTTTTTTTACTATATTAAAAACATTATAATGAAAATAGTGATATACTCAATTCAAATAATTGAGGGAAGACATAAATAATAAATAAATTAACAAATTATCAAGACTTTTGTCAAAATCATAAATTAATTATTTCACACATGCACACATGCACTGTACTATTACTTTATAATGGATCTGCATATGTAATTTTCTGCACAGGTTGTATCCGGTGGTGCCTGTAAATTCCCGTCTTATTGCAGAAACAGAAGTTGTCATTGGTGAATACTTTTTTCCTAAAAAGGTGAATTGGCCTCTTGTTAGGATAGGAAGTAAAAAAAATTGTCCATTTTGAAATTAACATCACTAAATCCAATTCTTCTTCTTCTTTTTTGTTTGTTGAAAAAGACAACATTTAATCTGTTTCACTATGCAATCAGCCATGATGAGAAAGTCTTTCCAGAACCACAGAAGTTCAAACCTGAGCGCTGGCTGCGAGACGGCAGAACCAGACCAAACCCATTTGGGTCAATCCCATTTGGTTTTGGAGTCAGAGCTTGTGTCGGTCGTCGCATTGCTGAACTGGAAATGCATCTGGCTTTGGCTAGGGTGAGAGAGAACAACAGATTAATTATAAACTGTTCTGCCAGACAGTGACATTGCATTATTAATTGTGCTGTTTGTGATTGTGTTTTTTAATTGCAGCTAATCCAGTTGTTTGAAATCCGACCAGACCCGACTGTAGGTGAAGTTAAGGCAAACTTTCGTTCAGTGCTTGTTCCCAACAAGAAGGTTAATCTGCACTTTGTGGAGAGACAGAAGACTGACTTTAACTGAATATGATTCTTCTGTTCTTTGTAATAGGATGCATAAAAGACTCACAAGCATAAAATTGTTTGTTTGTCATCCAGTAATATTTATTTCATTGTGATAATAGATAGATATGAATATATTTTATAGATGTAAAAATCAATTAAACTTTTTAATGAATCCAAAATATCTGTGTTATTGTTCATTATTGAAGAAAACTGGAATTGTGGATATTTGTTTATTTCACTGCAATACTTCCATGTATTTCATGCATTTCTTGACAATGCTTATTTTGTATTAACTGTACTTTGCAAATGGATTATCAGACAAACAAAATAATATTTTTTGAAGACTTGCGTAAACACAAATTCATTGTCCACAGCTTGTCTTATTTTATTATGGAATGGCTTAAGCATGCCATGACATTGTATCTTCCAGAAAAAAAGTACAATGTGGTTTTTATGCTATCATGTTTGCTCAGTATAAAGTTGTGTTTGTATATATTGTTCAATTTAATTATTTTAAAAGTTGAGTGTGTTTAAAGTTGAGTGCATTTCGCCTTTTTTTCATTTTTTAAAACATATAATACAAAGTCTCGTAGAGATAACAACATAGCAACATAACAACATAACAAATCAATTACAAAACGTTCAGCAATAAACCTAGGGGGTTCATATTACAGGTAAGGCAATGAAATAATAACAAATAAATAAATAAAGCTCAAAACACAAGAAACTTATGAATGTCCGATGATAATTTTTGGGCACGAAAATTTTTAAGTAATTTTAGTGAGGGATAATAGAGTTTAAGTTCGTTTTGGAAATGTTCAAAGTATGGGGGACAGTCTCTCCACTTACAGCAGTGTCTGTGATATTTAGCAAATAGGAAAACAAAATTCACAATGTCTGATATTGATTTATCTAATCCATCAACATAAAACAGAACAGTGGATGTTAAAAACTGTTTGACATTTTTAATGCCAGCCATTCTCTAACATCACTCCAGAATTTGCATGAAATGGGGCAAGCACAAAATAGATGTTCTAAAGTTTCATCCGTAGATTCACAGAAGGTATATATATATATACTGCCTTATCAAATTCAAATCGCTTGTGTAGAAAATTAGAAACAGGATAAATCCTATGACAAATTTTGAAATGCGTTTCATTGATTTTAGGTGGAATTGGCCATTGAATGTATTAAGAGAAGCCTTTTTCTATCATACCTGAAAGGTTTACTGGCACGTGGCCTTTTATCATGAAATGGAGAAACGCGCTAGTCTGCTAATGTTGTCATGTTCCTGCCTGCCTGTAGAGGCCGTAGTCGCCCGAGACTCTCGTTGAATCGAGGCGCCAATTCACGAACAAGAGAAATAAACATCCGGTCTGAGTAAGAAGAGGACACAGCTAAAGTATTTACAGTTTTTACTCCTTTTCCATTTGAAGTGCGCTTGATTTTTGTGTACAAAATGTATAGACTTGAAACACATACACGTATTAAATGTATTTAGGTAGTTCATTTTGGATTTGGACACGTAAGCGCCGCTCAGCACTCAGATCGCCATTTGTTTTAACGATGCCCCATTTGAGCTTTTAAAACTATTTATATTTAGGAACTTCTGTCGTGTAACTTCTATTAGATAAAATCAAAACATAGGTAACTTTTCTGTCTTTGTTTTACAGGATTCATAGGACATGGTTTACAGGATTTGTTGGTCATGACTAGCTCACGATCACATCAGTAACGTTATATCTTAACGATTGTTTTTCTTGCTTCATCCATCATGAATCCTTCCAACATCTTTGGCAGACCACAAGCTGCCTTTCAGGCACCGAACACTAATCAGTCTGGAAACCTATTCCAGTCCTTTTCCCAACAGAACCCAGCACAGGGTGTTAGTTTTGGCCAACCCTCTGCTTTTAGTCAGCCTGCTTTTGGTCAGCCAACACCACAACCTCCAGTCTTCGCTCAAACACCCACTTTTGGCCAAACCGGCGGGTTATCACAAGGATTGGGGCAAACATCGTCATTCTCCTTTTTGGGAACACCCCCTGCCTTTGGGCAGTCAAGTTTGGGTCAGGGGGGCACACTTGGATTTGGACAGCCACCACCACCTTCATACTCTCAAGCTACGGGACAGATCCAAAGCTCAGCTTTCGGTCAGCCGTCTGCATTCAGTCTTTCCTCCAATGTTTCGCAGTCCTCCTCAACCAGCTTCAGCAGCACTGTTACCAGTCAGCCTAGTTTTGGTCAGCTCTCTGGTCTTCCTGTACCAGCGGCAACATCCATCTCCTCAATAGGCAGCAGGGCTGAAAATCCCACAGGTGGAAATCAGTTTTCTTTCAAGCCACCAAACGAAGCAGTCTTCAAGCCTATTTTTAGTGTCACTCCAGAACCAACAAGCGCAAATTTGTCTTCTGCCTCAGAAACTGCTGGATCCTCCAAAGTCATGGATAATTCCTCTGGTGGTTCACTGTTTTCATGTGTAAAGCCAAGCCCTCTGGGCTTCAGCTTCTCACAGCCGGCTGCGGCTCCTTCTGTTTCTCTCTCCAATTCTAATTTTTCACAAAAAGAGACAGTTGGTGTGGGCGGCAGCATTCAGTTCACCTTCTCTCAACCTGCCAACCCGTCCAGCAGCAGCACATCTGCTTCTCAGCCCACGACTCCCTCCACCTTCAGCTTCACACCGCAGAGCCTTCAACCTCAGTCAGACAACAAAGTGCCTGCATTTGGTGGTACTGGGATTGGACCCTTTGCATTTGGTGTCCCAAAAACTGAAAGAGCCGAAGATAAAACAGAGCAGAGCAGTGGAGGGGAAACAGCTTTTGTGAGTTTTGGTATGAAACGTAAAGAGGAGCCAGCAGATGCAGCTAAAAGTGATACAAGTGAAACTGGAGCAGACGGGCCGAGACAACCCGCCAAACGGCCACTTCTGAGAAGCCGTGTCATGGCTGGAGGGCTCTTCCGCGTTGCAATGTCTGACGTCCTAAAATCCAAAGTGAGCCCAGTCAAGAGAGAAGATCATCTTCCTGAAAGACCAGATCCTCCTGGTCCATCTAGTGATCCGGCCACTGCACTTCTGAGACCTCAGGCTCCCTTAGTTTTGAAAAAAGCAGAAGAAGTCTGTAAGTCTTTTCTTGTGATTCAGGTGTTAAATTTAACTAAATGTAAATTTTGATGTTTAACAGCAGATTGCAAATAACAATTGTTTTATAAAAATGAGAAGTTCTTAAAAAGCATTTTCGGAGATGGTAAACATAAGTTAAATGTTAAAAAGATAAAAAAGACACAACTAAATAATATCAATTTCAACTGTCATAGACAAAAATAAAAATCATATATAATGGCACTGATATGCCATTGGATATTTAAAAAATCATTTTTTTACCTTTTGAATAAGATAAGGAATTTTATGTTTTTAAGGGGAATGTTTTTTTGTGAAAAATGTTTGCAAATCACAGAATTTATAATGTTCTGTATGTAAAATGGATCACATTTTTTGGTTTATTTGTTTTAGACAAATTGCAGAAATGTTAATTTTTAGATTACAGATCAGGGATCAACGCTAAGGATTTTTTCTACGGGCTAATTGTTCAGATTTTTACTTTCCCTGCCAAAATTTTCACTGGCCCCATCAAAAAAAAAAGAAAAGTTAATATCTCTCTCTTAGCCACATATTATAAATAATGTGTCAAAAGTCAAACATAACTGTATACAAGGGTTGAACAATTAATCAGAAAAAGATTGCGACCTTGATTCAACCCTACACATGATCTTAAGTCAGCTTTTATACGATTCAGCCAATTACATTTTCAAGGTCAGAAGAGAAGCGTAAAGCAGACGCACAAGTCTTCACATTGTTTTATATATGTTGCTCAGCAACATGAACACCTTCAATTTGTGTTAAAAGTGTGGCATGCTCTATTTATAAGGTATAATTCACCCTATAATATCATTTCTATCTTAATGTAATGACATATTCACCACCCCAAAATCACGCATGAGCTGACGCACTGTTTGTACATAGACCTAGTTTGCTCTGTTTACACACAAACCTAATATTATTATTGTTAATTTTACCATGTTTGAAAATATAACAAAAATACTACTCATATTAATCTTTATTTTACATCTACAGAATCGTGAGAAAATTGTAATCTTGATTTTAACCAAAAATAAAAATAAAAATCATGCAGCCCTACAGTATACATACGCTTTTTATTCAGCATAACTTTTTCTTTAAATGCAACTGACAATTTTGAAAAATTGCAATTGTGATGAAACTGAATTTCCCAAAGATAATCTAATTTAATAATCTATTCCAGTGACTTTAAAGATGAATTTTCAGCTTAATTACTCCAGTCTTCAGTCACATGATCCTTCAGAAATCACTCTAATATTAATTATTATTATTATTATTGTTATCAATGGTAATAGTAATAAAAGCAATAATGACTAGACTAATAATTTAATTTGAAACTACTTAGAATAAGAAATAGGGCTGGGCAATTTGGCCTAAAACCAAAATCTTGATTAATTGAACATTTTAACTTGATTACACTTAATAAACAATTATTTATTTATTTTTTATTTTTTGCCCTCGTAGTCACTGACAGATTTTGTAATGTGATATGCTCACATATTACAAGAGAGAGATTTTTGAATGAAGGTTGCATTGCTTGATTTTAAAATAATTAAAGGAAACACACACTATGTACTATCTATGATTATTTATTGAACATCAACATCAAAACAATTTAAAGTCACTTTCTTTAAAAAAAAAAAAAAATAAATAGCTTCTGAAAACAATATGAATTACTTTCATTATTTTCATATTAAAAGTAGAAAATAAGCAGTATCTCCTCTAAATGAAATATCTCTTGCATATCCTGTAAATAATATTTTAATCAGTGCGTTTCTCACATCTTCTGTAAACAAATATTTTAATGTAAATGATAATTTAATGTAATGGAAATATGCCGTCTCAAGGCATCTCTGGTGCAGCTTTCAATCATCGTCCAAAGACTCAATAATGGGTCCATCGTCCTACTTGACCAGAGATCAGATGTGGCTGCAAAGTGTGGCTAACAGAGCGGGGTCATGTGACTCCACAGTAGTTAAAGTAGTTGAAAAAATTGACCTGGGAAAATTTGATTGATTTTAGGTTCTGAATGTCGATTTCAATTACTTTTAGATTAATTGCTCAGCCCTAATAAGAAAGCAGTTATTTAAAATTTGAATAAGTATTTAACAATTTACTTTTTTTTTTTACATTTAATAAATGCCGCCTTGAACAGAATAATAATAAAAAACAATAAAAACATAATAAAAAAAAAACAAGAATAAATAAATAAAACTGACCCCAAACATTTGACAGGTAGTGTATAACGAGCAAAATTCAAGGTGTTGTTATGCAAACAAGAAGAGAAGTATGGAAAATGTGTATGTATTTTATTGCAGTTCTAAATTATTTAACAAAAGCTCACTCACGTAGCAGACTTTTTTTATTTTATTGTTTTTATTTTTCTATTTTTTTTATTTGAATATGCGAGTACACAAAATGGGATCACATACAAAGAAAACAAAACAACAACAAAAACATGAAAGAACAATGTGTGTGTGTGTGCGTGCATGCAAAGGTAACTAGGTGGCCGGTCAGAGTACATACATAAGGGAAAAAAAATTATATATGCACATATATATATATATTTATATATACACATAACATGTATAACCGTCATTAAATGAAGCAAATAGCATATATATATATATATATAAATAAAATAGGTAGTAGATAGTAGCTGACTTTTTTTAAACAAATCAATACACTGGAAATGACAGGAAAGAACCAGAAAGCAGTATGGTGTTTATGACTTCACAGAGAAGGTAGCATTTAAAGGCTTAAAAGCACAAACTGTTTCTTGATTCTAAGGTTGTATGCGCACGCAAATGACAAACAGTCGCAGGCAAATGAAACTTTAGTGACAAGGCAGCACTGGCCTGATTGGACCAATAACAATAACAATCCAGTCTACTGTACCGGGTATCTCACATGCTGGCTCCGCGGGCCATTGGGCAGTCCTTATTGTTGAGCTCTACAGACATTTCTTTGTACATTTTCTTTTTATAGAGAAATATATAGAGGTCTGAGCATTTGGAAGTCATTTGGAAGAGTGTGATGAATGCAATTATCATGAGTCTTTAATTTTCATCTGCAATATTGCAATGACTTTTCTTGCTAACATTGGTGTGATTTCTTTTTAGCAGTCCAGCCTGAGCCACAGACACGTACTCCTGGTAGACGAGCTGCTCGAAAGGAGAGCACAGACAGTTTGGGTGGTCTCTCTCCTACTGATGCCACGGTCATACAGTGCAAAAACATCCCATCCAACCTCAACAGGAAAGACCTCCTTATGCAGCATTTCGGCCACTTTGGGAAAGTGCTCAGATTGTATTCTAAGCCTCAGAAGAATCTGGCTATTGTGCATTTTCAAGATCATGTGAGCATGTCCAGTTAAATATTTAATAAAAAATGTTCATTACCAGCAAAGTGGATACACTGGATGAAAGTGTTTGTGATTAAATAAGTGAGCATTCTTTTTTCTTCTTCTTCTTCAAGGCTTCAGCAGCCAAAGCCAAAAAGAAAGGAAAGATGTTCCAGAGGAATGAAATCCAAATATTTTGGCAAAGAAAAAAACAAAGTGAGTAGCAGAACTTTTAAGAAGTTTTTTTTCCATGTATACATAGAGGTTTAATTAAAGGATGATCACATGGTGCTGATGATCACATTTAAAGGTCCCATGAAGTGAAATGAAGTAGTTAGTATCTGTATTGTTAGTTTATAGGATATCTATGAGCTAATGTGCACCAAACAGCAGCTATGTTTCCATCCAAAAACGCGAGTTAACTTTATGCTCAAAACTGGATTATTGCATAAAAGACGTGCGAAAAAAGAAGCGTTTCCATCCAACGAGTCAAAGCGAATAAAATCATCACTTCCTGATTAACTGGCGCCAAATATCAACAGTAAAAACCGAATTTGCTGCAGTAGGGGAAGCTACGTCAATCTTTTATTAATTTAATAAATGACTTCAGAAGACACGCAGTGAACACGCGGTGGCGTTTGAAGGTGTCAGACGCGGAGCACAGATGCTCTTGATTCTAGAGGTCATTATTAATATAATAACACTAATAATAAAAGCGTTTTAGAATGACCAAAACCACATTTCAGATGTTTTACAGTGTGCTCAGCCTGCTGGTTTGTCCATTTACAAACATTTTTATCATCACATGATCTCTTATAACAAAATCACATGACCTTTTTTTAATGCGCATACTGGATTTTGTGCGGTAAACTTTTTTTCCATCGCAGTTTATGTGCATCTTTTCTTTATCTTACTTTTTCTTTATCCTACTAAGTTTATCCTACTTATGCGCCTATGTTTTTTATGCAAATTTTTACAATTTATACGCATCATGCCGTTTGCATCAACCGGTTTTTAATGCACATATTCAAAATGAGCATAAAAATAGGTGGATGGAAACATAGCTAGTGACACAGTTCACGTTTAGAAGATATGCACCTGATATAACCATACAAAGTTGGCAGTCTGTCACTTCTGCTTTAATGGATCCTCAATTTTATTAGTCACCTCATATTCAGATTCTCATCAAATCTTGACCAATGAAATGCTCTCTAGTATCTCACATGCCCCGCCCCCTAAAAGACACTTTGCATTTGATATGCTTGAGCTCATCCACTCCCACTGGTAGAGCTGTAATAAAACAAAACACTATTGGCTGTTTTTAAAAAGGGGAGGAGCTATACATTGTCCCACCCTCCATGTTTCGGTTGAGATTAAGTCAAACATTGAATAAAAATGCACATTTCGAAGCACGGGAACAGTAAATGTGATTTTATGCTGATTTAATCTGGTCTTTTATCCATTTTCTAAGCAGCAACTGTTTTTAAATTAAAAACTCTGAACTAATTTTCACACTTTAAAAATGAGTACACGTTTTTTTCGTTACCAAATGGTGCCTAATGTTTGCTAGTGTTAAAAAAAAACATACTGTATGCTCATTAAAGTGTTTGTAATTTACAGGTCCAGGTGATAAACCTGCTAGACCCTCGGAGGTCAAAGATGTCATAGAGGACCCAGAGTCTGCATCTGCATTGCTGCAATCTGTCCCTATTCACAAACCTCTTCCCAGAGCAATTCCCATCAGCATGTCTGGTTCTCTTACTAAAGGGTAACTTTTAAAAAAGTAATATGTAGAACATGATAATAAACATCCCTGCGTGATGATCTTTTTTTATATGATGATTTATTGATGCGTGTTATTTTATTTTTGTTATAGCTCTCCGATAAAAAAATCCTCTATTGCTAAAACTCTCCAGTTTGAGAATGAGGGATCGCTTGAGTCTGTCTCAGAAGAGCGGAGCATAGAACGACCCATATATATCTTGCCCTCAGTTCTGCAGCCGCTGGTTGGTCAGGTGGCTGAATGTGCAGAAGAGAGATATCGCCTCCTTGAGCAGAGAGATAAAATTTTACGTCAAGGTAAAGCCTAAAGTTGCTTTGATACTTAATTTTATTATAATAACTTCAATATAAAATTGTATCTCATAAATATGTATAAACTGTTACTGCAAATAGTAAGATGGTGTTTTATTTATTGTAGCCGAGTACAAATGTCTAATAATAATCTTTTGTCTCTGAAGCTCGACCCAAAAGAACAGACCTGGATATGTCTAAAGTGTTTGTGGGAACATGCCCTGATATGTGCCCGGAGAAGGAGCGGTATATGAGAGAAACACGCAACCAGCTGAGTGTCTTTGAGGTCGTTCCAGACACTGAAAAGGTTTGTGACAATATACAGTGTGTAATAATGACTCTATTCACATTTTTCTCTAAGGATTAAGATTTAGTGTCAGAGTTTGGACATTTATTAAGTAGTAGGTAATATTAATTAAAGTGTTAG
Organism: Danio aesculapii; assembly: GCF_903798145.1. Taxonomy (NCBI): domain Eukaryota; kingdom Metazoa; phylum Chordata; class Actinopteri; order Cypriniformes; family Danionidae; genus Danio; species Danio aesculapii. The sequence continues at coordinate 39,541,875 of NC_079443.1, forward strand.
TTGACCCAAAAATGAAAATTACTCACCCTCATGTCATTCCAATCCCCTGAGACCTTTGTTTGTCTTTAGTAAGCAAATTAAGATAATTTAGATGTAATCCAGAGAGTATGGTTCTCATCTCAGTCAAAGTTTAGAAAAGAAATCAAAAACCATCCTCAAAACAGTCCTTTTGTTTTCAGTGGTACAATATTTTCAAGCTACAAGAATACTTTTGTGTGGACTTTAAACAAAAACAACAATTTTATTCAACTGTTTCTTCATGCCTCTGACATATTACCTACGATGTGCTCGTGCTTAGTTTCAAGAACAGGCAGTATTCTGACACAGAGGGAAAAAGCTGTTGAATAAAGTTATTTTTGTTCTATGTGCACACAAAAGTATTAATACTGTACTCGTTTAGTATGTTTTGAGAGTATTTTTTGCTACGTTTCTGGACTTTTTAAAAATGTTATTGCTCAAAGGTGAAGACCCTATTGTTTATACTGCACAAATACAGTAAAACGCATTCTACTGGACTGCCCTGCTTTTAACGATTACAGAAGACTTTTTTATGACATGAACTCTCTTAAGGACATTTTTAGCAAAGTGACATCGGGACAAATGTTAAAAATCTTCTTTAATTTATGTATTCATTTGTTTGTTGATATTTAATTGTATATTTATTGTTCAAATGTTCTTGCCATGATAATAGTCTTGGTTGATGACATGGCATTAAATAAAAAACATTACATTAAATATTATATTAAGCAGATACTTGAATAACAGTGAGTGCATGACAGATGAAATGCAGGTCATGCTTTATTTTGATGGTCCGTTTGTTGAATTTAAGTTACTTTGCATCTACATGGCAACTAATCCTCATTAGATTATAAGTAGACTGTTAGGCTGGGGTTAGGGTTAGTGCTGACATGTACTTGTTAAGTTTCTTATAGTTAAATGTCTGGTAAATGAGCAGTATCAACAGATATTAAGTAGACGGTCTACTAATACACAAGTGGACCATCAAAATAAAGTGTTACCGAAATAAGTATAATCTGCTTGTTTTGAACATACAGAATAATAATGAAATGCAGTTAAGTGAACAACCAAAACATTACCCTTATCCCAAACCAATTTACCCAACAAAAAAGAAATTATGCCAAGTACTAAAAGAAAAAGAAGGGGGAAATTTTTTCATTTACAAAGAAGGTAAGGTCGTGATAAAAGAAATCACAGGGATCCACATGTTATAAAATAAACTGACAGAGTTCCTAAGGGAGTGTTTAATTTTTTTTTCCAAATGTAAGAACGACATCAGGTCTTTCAACCAGGACAGATTTGCATGGGCACACGAAATTTCCAATTTCGCAATATTTGCAGTCTGGCTAAAAATGAGGCAAAAGCGATAATATTGCTAATAATATTGCTATGGCACTTATTATATAAACAGTCAGCAGGAGGTAAAACAAAAAATTGCAATTATTGACAAGGGTTTCACAGAAATATTAAGAGCACTTGACAGTGTGTCAAAGAAAAAAGACCAGAAAGAATTGAATTAAGGGCAGGTGTTAAATGTGTGTATGGTCTGCCGGGGACATAGAGCATCTATTACAACTTGTATTCATTCATTCATTTTTTTTTCCGCTTAGTCCCTTTATTAGTCTGGGCTTGCCACAGCGGAATGAACAGCCAACTTATCCAGCATATGTTTTACGCAGCGGATTCCATTCCAGCTGCAACCCATCACTGGGAAACATCCATACACACAAATTCACACACATACACTACGGACAATTTAGCTTACCCAATTCATCTACAGACCATTTGAATGTGGCAATGTCATTGGCCCATGAACATTTCCTCCTTGTTGTCAAACTATTCCATATAACTGTAACAAGAGGCAATTCAATCATGACCTAACATTAAAACAGCTGTCATATCATTACTTATCAATATGTGGACCTTTTTGGATTTTTGGAAGCTATGGAAATGAAAAATATAAAACAGGAGGTACGTTTGGACCATTGGTATTGTTTACACCCCTTAAAATGCTCTATACCTCATGTTTTTGGACTGTGGGGGAAACCGGAGCACCCGGAGGAAACCTACACAATCACGGGGAGAGCATGCAAACTCCACTGAGAAATGCTAACTGACCCATCCGAGGCTCTAACCAGCGCCTTCTTGCTGTGAAGCGATCATGCTGCCACAACTTTCATCTGCTGTTAAAGAAAGTTTATTTATTTATTTTTTTGTTTTGCTTTAGTGTAGTGGCTTTCTGGACTTCTGTATGACACAATTTGTATGTCATTGGTTACCTTTGAGATGATTACATTTTCACCTTCTGCTTAGGTGGATCATTATGCTGCCATCAAAGAGTATAGCAGGTCTTCAGCTGATCAGGAAGAACCTCTGCCTCATGAGCTTAGACCCCTTCCTGTGCTAAGCATGACTATGGACTACCTGGTGACTCAGATTATGGACCAGGGTGAGGGCAATTGCCGTGACTGGTATGACTTTGTCTGGAACAGAACCAGAGGCATTAGGAAGGTGGGCCTAACTTTAATTGCTTCAGCTACTATTGATTTAATTGCATCATTCATTGAAATATGAAAACTAATTGATCTGATATGAATTACTTTTCTTTAAGTTTGTTACAATTTCTTCTTTTCTTGCAGGACATTACCCAGCAGCATCTGTGCGATCCAGAAACAGTATCTCTCATTGAGAAATGTACACGTTTCCACATACACTGTGCCCATCACCTCTGCCAGGAACCTATGATGTCTTTCGACGCCAAGATCAACAATGAGAATATGACAAAATGCCTGCAGAGTCTAAAGGAGATGTATCAAGATTTAGCCACTAAGGAGGTGTACTGCCCGAAAGAGGCAGAGTTTCGCCAATACAATGTGCTGGTTAAGCTCAACGATGGAGACATTCTGCGGTAAAACAGTTTATTTCTAACCTTTTCTTTTGTGTCTCAGACTTTTAAATCTGGTTTTGAGGGGATAGTTCACTCAAGTCATCCTCTGATTGCATTTATAGTGTAAATAATATAAAGGATTTGTTTGTCTCAATGCAGTGAGGTGCAGCAGTTCCGTAAAGAAGTACGAGAGTCTCCGGAAGTAGATTTTGCAGTGCAGGTCTTTGCAGCACTCAACAGCAATAACTTTGTCCGGTTCTTTAAACTTGTGAGCGCAGCTTCTTATTTAAGCAGCTGCATACTTCACAGATACTTCAATCAGGTAAATGCATCTTCGTTTGCAGCCAGTATTTTTGTAATTCACAACTAACTAAAAAGTCATTTGTAATTCACAACTAACAGAATCTGTAATTAAAACAAATGTTTTGTTGTTTTTGTCTCTGTATGATTAGGTGAGAAGACAAGCACTGAAAATTCTCAATGTGGCCTTTACTGTTGGATCCCAGAGATCAACAATCTTTCCAGTCGAGGACTTTGTCAGAATGCTCATGTTCCGCAATGCCACTGAAGCAACAGAATTTATTCAACAATATGGCCTAACTATCAGTGATGGGTATGTCATGTTTATATTCTCTGCTTATTTTTGCAATAAAAATGTATTAATTTAGGAAAAAAATAACCTTTTTTTTTTACAAATCTTTATCAATATACAGTTAAGGTCAGAATTATTAGCCCCCCTGTTTATTTTTTCCCCCAATTTCTGTTTAATATAGAGATTTTTTTCAACACATTTCTAAACATAATAGTTTTAATCACTTACTTCTAAAAACTGATTTTATCTTTGCCATGGTGACAGTAAAATATATTTACTAAATATTTTTTTCAAGACACTTCTAAACAGCTTAAAGTGACAGGTGACACTTCTATACAGTGACACTCCTATACAGCTTAAAGGCTTAACTAGGTTAATTAGGTTAACTAGGCAGGTTAGGGTAATTAGGCAAGTTATTGTATAATGATGGTTTGTTCTGCAGACTATCGGGGGGAAAAAGCTTAAAGGGGCTAATAATTTTGACCTTAAAATGGTTTTAAAAAATAAAAAAATACTTTTTTAGCTGAAATAAAACAAATGCTTGCTCAAATAAAGCTGAAATAAAACAAACAAGACTTTCTCCAGAAGAAAAAATATTATCAGACATACTGTGAAGATTTCATTGCTCTGTTAAAAATCATTTGGGAAATATTTAAAAAAAGAAATAAAAAATCAAAGGGGGTCTAATAATTATGACTTCAACTATATATAAAAATATGAATATTTTATATATTTTTATATACTGGTACATACAAAGGAACTGTTTGTGCTCAGATAATTAAGTGCTGAAGTTAGGAGGGGTGAGTGGGGTTTTTTTTGAGAGAAGAGTGTTTCTACAGGTGGTTTGTCAAGCCCACTCACCTGTGTAAAGCCCACTTCATAAATGCAATAAATTTTTTTTTGAGTAATTGTAAGAGCGTTTCTGGTGTAAAACTGGTGCACGTGTCGGTTAAAGTGTCAATAAAAGAGTGTGTTTTCTACAGGTGGTTTGTCTAAATATAAAAATATATCACTTTTATTAAAATATTTTACAATATCAGGTCTAGGGGTGTATGAAGTTGACTTAAAAAAGATATAATCGTCTCTTTGATAGAAGATATGAAAATGTTATATTAATGTTAAAATAGGTTTGATCACACAGTAAATGCTTTTGGATTTTTCAGTAAGGATGCTCTGCATTTTTGGCTAAATGGGAAAAAATGGCTGAAGATATGAGCAGAAACATTGCGCTTGTTTTACTCTCCCACCAGCAGTAGTCATTGCACAGTGTGATGCAGTTTTCCCACCAGATGCAGAGGTTGCTGTGCTGTGAAACCCATTCATTTTAGTGGCTTGTACTCTGTAGGGAAGTTTGTTGCTGCGCTGACAAAAGCACAAGAGCAGCAGAGCACACCATCGATGATAACTATGTGTGAATCGCACATGCTTACTAGAAATACTAATTCTGTGCTAACAGGACATTTATTATACTGGTTCCTGCTGCTTGCAATAGTGCTACATTGTTGTCATGGCAGCTCTGGTAAAATGACGCTTCTTGACTGGTTTTAATAGAATTAATATAATAAAAAATAAAAATCTGAATTATACATATTTTTAAATTGGTATAATTTAAGTTGAGTTAAATGTAAAAAGTCCTATAAATTACTAATTTCTTAATTATCCAAATGCATCCAGAAGTTTGGGTTCAGGATATTTTGGTGCATCACTAATCTCCAAGCACATTTTTGTTAGTTTATTTGCAAAGTAAATTACATAATTGATAATGTCAGCTTGCACTTCCTTAAAACAACAATTACAATGTAATAAGGTTATCATAGAGCTTAAATATCACACATACCTATTTAGAATTTATGAAAACTAATTCCTAATGTTCATCTTTCATCCAGGATGGTAGAACTTAGCCGGACAGCCTATCAGGAGCCTGATTACTCCCTGCCGCAGAAGAAGTCTGTGGCGATTGAGAAGAAAAGAACTGTACTAATAGGAGAGGTGGTGAATGGTGGACCACTACCTAACCCACCACAGCACAGTCCTGTTTGTAGCTTTGACTCCAACAACAAATACACTGGAGATGGTCTTTCTTCAGAGCCTCCACCAGCTGTTCTGAAAGGTGAGGAGGATCTTCAGCGCTTAATTTATTACAGGAAATATCAGTATATTTGTGCTTACAAGTTACTTTGTTCTTGGCAGCTCCTGCGCAGAAGACTTTCGCAGAGCCTGAACCCAGGCCTCAGGTGAAAACAAGGCTTCTAGCCGAACCACGGCTTTTCATGGGTTTGCTTGAGCCTGTAAAACCTGACGACACTGAAGAAACTGGAGAGAAGTCTCAAACGGCAGAGTCCACTCTTCCTGTGGTGCAACAGCTGGTTTTCCCACCCATACTAGCACCACAGCCGGTCCGACCCCCATCACCTCCACCCAAACCAGAGCCAACCTACACAGATCAGGTGAGATGCTTTACAGTCTTAACCACAGAATAAAGCAATCCTTCACATTACCAAACTCACCGATGACATCATCTTTTGCAGGATATTATGGCAGAGGTGGATGCAGTGGTTAATGAGGTGGTTGTAGCTGAAGTCTCTGATGTAACACGTTCAGCTGCTGAATATGTGTCTCTGGCCCTCAGGTAGGATGGTATTCTTGCCGCTTTAGGCTTAAAGTTATTGAAGGTTAAAGTCTAGCAAGCAGTTTGATCGTGAGATTTCTTTTTTTTTTTAAATTTAAGGCTTTTTAATTTCCTTAGTGCAGTTCATGCTGACATGGTGTGGTGATTCACATATAACAAAAATGACACTTAACACAATAAATACAAACACTTACCGTCAATTACAAAAACATAAATATTAATAAGTCATCAATTCACCACTTTTATTTTATAACCAAAATGCTGTAGGTACTAAAGTAAGTTTATAACGATTCGTGAAATCCCAAGGGGCATCCAATCAAAATGATAGTTTACGGGGTATGTGATAACTCCTATTATTCTATGTGCCATCCTCATCACCTGTTGTTCGTAGTAAGATGCAAGACTTTGCAGGTAAGCTCTCAGAATTTTTGAGCACAGAATTTTTTTTACACCCATAAACCTACCATAATGTATATCTAACATACAGTTGAAGTCAGAATTATTAGCCCCCCTGTTTATTTTTTCCCCAATTTCTTTTTAACAAAGAGAAGATTTTTTCAACACATTTCTAAACATAATAGTTTTAATTACTCATTTCTAATAATTGATTTATTTTATCTTTGCCATGATGTCAGTAAATAATATTTTACTAGATATTTTTCAAGACACACTAAGTTACTGTATAGGCAAGTTATTGTATAATGATGGTCTGTTCTGTATACAGTCGAAAAAAAAATTAGCTAAAAGGGGCTAATAATTTTGACCTTAAAATGGTTCATAAAAATGTAAAACTGCATTTATTCTAGCCAAAATAAAACAAATAAGACTTTCTCCAGAAGAAAAAATATTATCAGACATACTGTGAAAATTTCCTTTCTCTGTTAAACATCATTTGGGAAATATTTAAAAAAGAAAAAAATTCAAAGGGGGTTAATAATTCTGACTTCAACTGTATGTCTTGCAGTGCAAGTGACAGTGAGCTGGAAACAGTTGTGAGTGAAGTCTTGCTTCAGCTTCTGCGGGAAGTGTCCACATCAGAGATCATTGCAGAGAAGGAGAGAATTGCGGAGGAGAAACGCAAGGAGGAGGAAGCCAGGTGTGTGAGGGAGTCTCTGCATTTGTTTTCTTTTTTGTAATATGATGGTTGTGTTTTTATGTCACGTTGCAAACTCTCATTTTTGTGTTTGATGTCAGGCAAAAGGAAGCGTTTCTACAGCAGTTCAGTGCTGAGCTGTGTGCTAAAATCAGTGATGAGGTACTAACAGAGAGCATTAGAGCAACTGCAGAGGCTGAGATAAGGTACTTAATCCACAGCAAACATCTAATGGAATTGTCCTTGTTTAGTGTATGTTATTTGGCAAACAATCATTAGAATATTAATGATGTGAACATATTAGCTGTACTGTAAGTTTATCAAAACTCAATTTTTGATTATTAATGTGCATTGATAAGAACTTAATTTGCAAACTTTAAAGTGAATTATCTCAGTATTTTGATTTGCTTCAGAGTCCAGATTTTCAAATTGTTGCATCTCGGCTAAACATATACCACAAATCTGTGAAATTATTACTTATTCAGCTTTTAGATTATACATAAATTTCAATTTCCAGATATTGCTACTTATGACAGATTTTATGAACAGGGTCACAGTTTTAGTTAGGCTTAATTTGTGCTAAATGCAGTATATCATATTATAACCCCATGTTATGGCAACAATTGAGAAATGACTTGTTTTTGACTAGTTTTGTAAACTTCACTAGTGAACTTGTGCAGAATTGGTGATTTTGTTGTTCCCTTCCAGACTTGCTTTAGAAGAAAAAGCAGCTTATATTGCTCGCTGCACAGCAGAGGAATGTGAAAGCATAATAGAGGAGACATTAGCCGAGGAGGTGGCCTGTATAGCACAAGAGATCCTGGATGAAGGATTGAGGCACATCCACAAATTCATCAAGAGGTTTAATGACATTATTATTTCCCTTTATTTTTAGCAAGTTGTGTCCTAGAGGAAATATTTGTCCTTTTTTCATACTATTTTTGAAACCTTTAAGGAACAGATGTGTGCATGTACTCTAGGTGGCGTGATGTGGTAGCTGTTCGTCGTCAGCTAAAGAGACAGATGCGTGGTTTCCCAGCAGCCCCTGGTTGTGTAGATCCACAGTTTAAACTGAAGGCGCTCGTCCCCAGTGCTCCTTCAAACCACTGTCTGGACCTCCTGGCTCAGGGCATGGTGAATCTTGGCAACTCTGGCAACATGGCAGTTTCCTGCACAAGGTCTGTAATTGGAGACTTCAGTTTTGGTTGTTTTGAAGTTGTTTGGACTGCATCTCAACCATTGCTCTTTATTACTATAGTTTGCTGAGAATGAGACAGGAGGCAGTTCATCAAATGAAAGTGTCCTATTACTACAATCTCTTACTGAGGTGAGGCTCAGTGATGACACCATTTGCAATAGATGTGCTGAATGCAGATAACTTATTTTAAATCAATGTTTTTGTATGCTTATTTTGCAGTGAGCGTGTATGGATGCCTCTTGACCTGCCCACACTTGTGGCGGAGAGCACTCCTAATGCACCGGACACAATCTTCTGGAAAGCTACGGTTTTGATGCCAAGCAGCTGCGATAGTGACATAACCTTTGCCAGCAGGTGAGTAATGAAATGGTGGGAAAGTTTCTTAAAACATACGAGATAATAACTGACTTGTGTTTGTTTCCATGCAGGATTCTGACAGATTGGCTTGAGGTTAAATTGGGTGGAGGAAATGAATCTGAAGAGAGCGAGAAAGAATCAAAAGGGCAGCTGAAAACGCTGTGTGTCAGTCACAGCCTGACCAATATTAGGGGACAGACTCATGAAGTTTACATTTCTGTAAAGGTGAGTTTATAGAGTAAATATTTTAAAGAGCCCCTATTATGGGTTTTTGAAAATGAGCTTTCATGCAGTGTGTAACAGCACTAAGTGAATGAAAACATCCAGCTGAGGTTTAAATCTAAAAGTGCACCCTGTTTAAAACTATTGATTCTTTAGGGAAATATTTGACTCGGAGTCGAATAAACGAATCGAGTTGAGTTCGGATGTACTGTGTCGATGTGATCAAGCAAAACATCAACAAATATGTAGTTCCAGTTCCTGTAAAATGTGAACAACACAACAGTATAGCCAATCGTGTGCTGTGTTTGTTCCTGTCATTTTTCTGATGGTTGATAAAACCAAGCGGCAACCTCCCGCTCTCCCTCGGGAAGCCAATACGGAAGTAACTGAAACTGCAATTCATCAAAATTCCGCTAGTCCTGGCTCCATAATAGAGCAAATTGCAATTGAGCCCACTGTTAGAATGGCCAACTGCACAGCAGAAAAAAGGTGTTTACTGCCTGGTACAAAGAACGATTTTGGTTCATATAGCTATTATTACCCTCCATGACAACTGTGAGGGGGGTGAATTTTTTTATAACTCATCCATTTCCTTTATAATAGGTTATATTAAGTTTGCATAATTACGGGCGTGGCCACTTGAGTGACAGCTAGGTCTCGCTGGTCGCCATCACTTCACCTGAGCTGAATCCGGCAGATTAGCCACTGATCTCGGCATATTCATCGTATTTTTGTTTTGTTTTATGTGGCTTTACACAGTCAGTTGCCTTTTGGACTTATCTCTTACAATTATCAGATGATATGGGATGCTGTGTGCATTTAATTGTGCTCACAAACCATTCATGTGGCCTCCGTTTCTCATGTGAGTAAAGTTATATACTTGTATACCATCTCTATAAATGTATTTGTTTTATTTAAGCTCATTTATCATTAATATTTTTCTTTAGACCCGTAAAGCACTCCAAAATGTGACAGATTGATTAGCTGTAGGCTCTAGAACAGTCATCTGAAGCGTTGTCATACAGTGTTATGCCTGGAGTTCATCAATAGTCTTGCATTTACTAACACAGACTATATCTGAAGTGTTTGAAAGTAATTTGCGTTTTCCTCCTGTAGAAAAACGTCATAAGAACAATGCTTAGTGGCTCAATGTATTACTACAGTGTTTTTAAAAGTCTAAACACTTTATTGATATAGTGTACAGCCAAGCACATGTGGTCAGAACACAAATGAGTCGCAGGTAATAAAGTATCAAGTGTTTCTCCCAAAGTAAAGTCTGTCTGCCAGGTCTAAGCAGAGTGCCAGCAGGTGTCTGTATTTCCGCTCACTCTCCGCCTCTTTGCCCTTGTTTGGTATCCCGCCGTGGGTGCGATGACGCGCGAACAAAATGGCGACGGTTGGCCGCGCCTACTTGTTGCTTCTTTTGCAGTGTTCAGAAACCTATGGGTGACGTCACGGATACTACGTCCATATATTTTACAGTCTATAGATAAAACAGACTTTGACAGGGACTTCGTCAGTACAGTTTAAATGGACCAGTTTCTTCTTCCTCCGGATCATAACATGTAGGTGTGATTAAAATTGTTGCCTCATTTTGTGTAGTTTGCAAAATATGTGTTTAATTGTGTGTTATGAGTTGTAATCACGTATCTATTATAGATTAGTGCTAGTACTGTATCTCTCAGGTAAAATCTTTATAGGGCTGTTCACATATCGCGTCCAAAACTACGTTAAAAACATGATGCGTGCTTCTTTACCGCGTTTTTGAACTCGTGATCCTCTGCTGTTTGCCTTTGCTATGGCCACCATCAGCTGTTCCTCACACACACAGCGCAGTCAATTTTCAAAATAGTTCAACTTTTGCTATTGTGTGGATTATTACTGAATGTGTGTCGTTGTTATTACTTGGGGTTAGGGTTAAGAGTAGAGTAATATGCTGGTGTTTAACTGCATTGCTTTATTGCATTGGGCTCTCACATACTTTCTGCTACTTAATACTGTAGCCGTGGTGGGCTTTTCTCTCTGTCTCACGCTGAACGCAGTCAACCAATCGCAATAGACTTGGTCATCAGTCCAATCAGCGCAGATTAGCTTCATGCTAAGGAGGGGTTTGGGAACAAATGAATCGCTGAACGAATCATATGGGAGTCGCTGGGATAATTAGGTAAAAAAAATGCATATTATAGGACAATGAAAGTATTTTTTGACCTTGCACGCATATCAGCATGTTGTTGGAGACCCCCAAAACCAAAATATGACATTTTTTAAAGCAAAATAGGGGCTCTTTGACAAATTCTATTATCATTTACTCCGTTACATCAGTCTTACACCTCAGTCACTTGGCTTCAACGTCACTATAATAAGCTTCTGACATTTCTTAAAGTCTTTATTGAAACATGGAGTAATGTTTTAATAATTAAGTGTCCGTGGGGTCTTAAAAAGTATTAAAAGTTGATAGACCAATTATGAGAAAATGAAGGCCCTTAAAAGGTATTAATAAGTCATAATCACGTTTTTATGTGGTCTTACATTTTATTCAAGCATTGTCCAAAGTGTTTGACTCCAAATAGGCATAAATATATTTATAATAAAAATAAATAATCGTAATTTGCCACAAACGCAGGAAAGTGATGTGACACTCTCCGTTTGAAGCAAATTCAAAGAGCGAAACCAACGGCAAAATGGGAAAATGTAAGTTTGCGTTCTCCTGGTTGGAGAAAAACGAGTTTAAACACTGGCTAAAGCCTGTCGCTGAAAACAACCGCAAGGCCTACTGTACGTATTGTTAAAATAAATTTAGTGTATCGTCGATGGGCATAAACACTGTAAAGTCACACAAGCAGGGTGCTAGCTGCAAGGCTGCTGTTGGCCACAGAGAATAGCTGCAGCCGTCCATCGCCAGTTATTATGCACCACCAGCCACACCACTACCCAACACAACAGCTGAATATGTCAAAACAGTTACGACAGCAACCTCTGTCATTCGTATTTTATTTGTTCGTAGATGTAAATGTGTCAGACATTTGAATAAATCTTGCCTTTGGTTTAATTTATTCTTTCAAGCTTTGTTTCTTCCGAGCTTACCTGAGTTCTGTTGCAATGTTGCGCTCCATTGATTTCTTTAACTACAGCTGTTTATTAAGTTTGATACTGATTAGAACTTGAAGTGGCGTCGAGGTCTTAAAATATTCTAAGAAGGTCTTTAAAAAGTCTTAAAAAGTATTGAAATTCATGCATGTATGTATATGTGTGTGCATGTGCACAGGCATGTCATGGACCTCTGAGTACAAAAGACCAGTGTCTGCTGGAGGAACAGAAGGAGCTCCATGGTACCAACGCTCTGCTGATGCTACTTCCCCCTGTGAACAGTGCAGGACAGGAGGATGAAGAAGAGGAGGAGGATGTGCCGCTGCTCTCGGCCCTCCTCCAGCTAAGGCAGGTACAGCAGGCCAGTTGCTGGCACTCTCCTGTACCACTGGCTGTGGTGGTCACTGGCAACCAAGATGGTGATCAGGTTTTGGAAGAAGGCAAGTATTGATATACAAATGTTTAGTATCGAAATCAAGAAAGTTAAGAACACAATTTGATGATTATGTTCTCTCTCTTTCACAGCACTCTTGCTGGATATGTTAGTCGAAGAAGGCCTCATCTCTGAATACATCTTTGTCCATATTCCAGCTACCCTCAATGACCTGCAAGGCTCTGAGCAGGTTGGTCTTCAAAAATGTTATTTGTAGTAAATATAGTTAATAGGGATAGTTTACCCAAAAATTTTAATTTGCAGTTAATTTACTCACCATCAGGTAAACCAGGATGGTGATTTATATTTATCATCAGTAGAACATCAAAGAACATTTTTAGCAGAAGTTGTGGTGTACAAATTGTGTTTGTTGATTAATAAGTTGCAAGTCATTGGCCACTTTGAGTTATAAAAATCTACATACAAAATGATTACACATTACTTTATTGGTCTGTACAAGAAACTAATGTAGTGTGATTAATCGAAATTGAATCATAATCGCAATTGGAAGCGTCATAATTTGCAAATTGCGAAATGGCAACATAAATATACCACAAATGATCAGCCAAGAGCAAGTGCTTAACTGTCCACTTGCTTGCCAATTGAATTAGCACAGTCTGATTCTGCCCAATTAACACTGCTCAAATCAAAAGTACTGCCCACCTTTAAAACAAACAAACAAACAAATAGTGTGGAGTAATGATGTCATCTCCCTAGTAAGGGCTCATATAAACAGATTTCTATTAAATCACAATCAAAATAACAGTCGGAAAAATTATTTGTTCACCCCACTTCCCCAAAATCACATAGACCTACAAGACATTGAACATTAGTTGTAAAAGTAATCAAAAGCCTCAGCCATGTTTACTGGTGAAAGGTTCCTGTTAGGCCTTTATGCAACTTTTACCTGAAAACAATTACGCGCTTACTAACTTTTTTTTTATAATCATTGTTTTTCAGATGAGTCATGTTGTGAGGTGGCTTTCCGCCCGCTCTCCTGTCAGTCCGGCCCTCTCCTCTCAGACCCTGCTGCAGGTTGTTGAATTAGGCCTGTGCCGAGAGTTCTACTCCAGACTACAACAAGACAAGCTGGACAGAAAGAATGCAGATCTTCCATCTCAGCATGCAGAACCTATTGTGGAGCTCTGCAATAGTGTGCTGAGTTTTCTGGCAGGTGTGGTTTCGTCAGAGCACCTGTCCGCTCTCTGCTGGCCACCTCCTGAATTCTCACTCCCAGAGAACAGTGAGCTGATTCCTCACCAGGCCTGGAACTCTCCAGAACACCTGCAATGGCTGAGGAGAAGCATTCTCAGTCGGCAGCTTCCTGAGTGGGATCTCCCTTCTGTTGATGGTAGGTTATGTTTTCTATTTTGCAGTTTGGTGCTTGAAAACGTCCATATTTGACCTCAGTCGACGCTACAACTTATGGTGTGTTTTAGTGTAAAGAATTTGAGAAAATTAAACATTAAATTTAATCTTGAGGGAAAGTCAGCAGTTTATATATTTTAATATAATTACAGTGTGTCTGTGGGGTCTTAAAGTATTATAAGTTTAAGGCCCTTAAAGGGTATGAAAAAGTCTTAAATGCAATTTTACAAGGTATATTTTTTTTCCTGTTTTTGATTATGCAATGTATAGTTGTATGCTAAAGTTTGCCTGAATTTTATCTTTGAATATTGGCAAAGAGCATAGAATCACCAAGAGGCGACACTCGTGCTATTTGGGAAACAGCCTCTAGATGCCACTAGTGTCACGCGGTGGCCATTTTGGAATGAAATTTCCAATAAAACAACAGCACGGATAACTAACGTTAGACAGAATGAATTAAAATATTGAGTAAAATATGAGTTATACTATCATAATATATATATATATATATATTATATGAGTATAAATGAGTACAGCCCCTTTGAAAAGTAACATTTTAAACAATATCTCAATGACAACAAAAACAATTTCCAAAACGTTGACAAGGCTTTAATGTAGTTTATTAAAAGTTTACTATACCATCTGTTTAACTTATAACATGAAAGGTTAACAAAGTAACTTAGATTTTGTTTGTTTGTTTTCATCAAAAACTACTTTATCCTGTAGTGTGTATGGCCTCCATGATTTTTTTATTTTTATTTTTTATAATAATTTTTTTCGGGGTTTTCACCTTTTATTGTAAAGAACAGTAGAGAGTATTGACAGGAAAGAATGGGGAGCAGAGAGAGGGAAGGATCAGCATAGGACCACGAGGCGGGAATCGAACTCGGGTCACCGTGAGCACCAGAGTGCATGTGTCGACGCACTAACCACTACACCACTGGCGCCGACGCCTCCATGATTTTTAATGACAGCACCAAGACTGACATGTCAGATACTGGAGAGCATTTAATGGGTCATGATTTAACAGATATATATTTGCCAGTCATCGATGCGGTACAAACTGTATAATTGCGTTACATTAAAAATACTATAGTAAATACTATAGTGTTTGGAAGCATACTATAGATGCTACTATAGATTAATTGAATTAAACTGTCGTAGGAATTATATTGTTGCTGTGGTACGACAAAACTGTAGTAAACAAATTATTTAATAGGCAGTTTTCTATGCTATAATCACAATGATGCACAGTTTACACCAGGCATGTCCAAGCTCGGTCCTGGAGGGCCGGTGTCCTGCAAAGTTTAGTTCCAACCCCAATCAGACACACCTGGGCTAGCTAATCAAGCACTTACTAGGCTTTCTAGAAACATCCGTGCAGGTGTGTTGAGGCAAGTTGGAGCTAAAATCTGCAGGACACCGGCCCTCCAGGACCGAGTTTGGACACCCCTGGTTTACACCAACGTTACAATATTTATTAAGGTTTATCAGTTTACTATGCTGCAGTATTCTGTAGCATTCATTAGCAAAGAGTTGTACATGTCATACACTTTACTATGTGGTTCAAAAACATTATAAATTACTATAGTTTTTCCCGAAATAGCAGATGAAAGCAGACTAAAGCGTGAACGCATAGTCTACGTTATTATTCATTTATTTAATTTCGTAAGGGGGAAAAGTGCTCCACAATAATAAGCGAGTAGTTTTGTTGCAAGGGTTACGTTTTCTTTTTTGTTCTGTCGTTAAACTTACCATCAACAATCATTCAATGCTGCTTCGCATCTCGATGTTCACGTTACTGATGTTTATTCTGCCAATACGCCAGTAAAGACTTGGATTATTGCAAAACAAGACGGAGATTTCATTGCAGCGATTACATGGCAGGGTACATTATTTATATTCTCTTAGGTTCTGTGTGTGTGGTGGTGTTTGTATCTTATTTTATGTAACACATTAACATTTATTTACATAGCTAGGCCTGTATATAATCTTTATTGGTGCTATCATTTGAATTATCGTGTTCTAAAAAAGTTATTACACATGGATTTATTGAATAAATGTTTATTACATTCCGCCTTTTCTTGCATTTTTCAGCCAGTTTCTTGAACTTTCCCCCCTTTATGAACAAAACCTTTGGAGTTCTATAAAAGCTGTTCGGCATTTCTTATTTTGCCCGATTTAATTAATTATAAACAACATAAAACAAACATTTTGATGTTCTGACAGCGATTCCTTTGTAGAAGAACCACTTCCTGCCCTCCATCTGAAGTGTGCATGTCATCAATGAACCTATAGTGTATGTTTAGTGTAGATTCCAGTACATTTCAGTATATTGTTGAGCCTGAAATAACTAAATAAATTTTATGAATGTCTATATTAACTAAACTAATAAAACAATTTCTTCCATTATTCCACAGCTTCCTGGCCACATTTATGTGCCTCTATATTCCAGTATGTATCGCAGATTCCCACCTCGCCCTTAAGCCAGCCCATTCTAATGTCCCGCTTGGAGAACCTGCTAAGAAGAGTGAACTACCAATACGCAGATGAAGACGACTATGAGAAGGCTGGACCGTCCTTTCATGAAATTCCTTGGGATGACATCATAAGTCTGTGTGTAGAGCATCGCATGAAGGACTGGAGTTTGGAGACTCTGGTGGCAAAGGTGAGAATAACAGATTGGAAACCAACTGTATAACCTTTGGCTTAATTCTTTGTTATTAAAATATATGCTGTTCTTGTTATATCTGCAGATGCTATCACAGATGATGGCGAGATTCTTGTATATTTTAACAAAGACAGCCTGAAGAGTTTTCAGCCCCCTAATATTTGGATTGAGGCTGTGAAACAGACGTACCATGAGAAACAGCAGGCCTCAGAAGTGTAACTATCACGGTTATGCGCATGTATTATTAATGTCATTACAAACGTACAATAAAAGAGTAACAATTTTGAACCTTTTTTATAGGTGTAAAGTCAAGGGTTCCTCTGCGACCAGACTTTACCCCAGACAGAATCTGTTTCAGAGTCACATAGACATAGAGGAACGTCCGTCTGTTGAAGACACTGCACAGATTCCCATAGAGCAGAAGTTTAAACAGATGCTCTCTTCTATCCGTGATATGAATGCTGAGAGCCAGAGGTAAGCTTTAACAGATAATTAGAGTTAAAGGGTTAATTCACCCTAAAATGTTTATTTTACTCACCCTTAAACGTCCCATGAAATTAAACTAAAGTTTTTCAGATGTCAGTATCAGTATTGGTATTTTTTAGGATATCTATAAGCTAGTGCACACCAAAACTGTGACCAAATTTGCGTTTAGGAGATATAAAATTGATATTAGCATGTAAAGCTTTTAATTTGTCACTTCCGCTTTGAGTTTTATTTGTCACCTCATATTTCAGTTTCTTAACAAATCATGACCAATCAAATTCTCTCCAGTATCTGACATGTCCCGCCCTCTTCAAGAAGCTCCACATTTGCTTGAGCTCAACCACTCCCACTGGCAGAGCAGTGATAAACAAAACGCTATTGGCTGTTTTTTTAAAAGGAGAGGAGGCTACACTATATCCCACCCTCTGTTCATGTTTTGTTTGAAATTACATCAATCGTGAAATAAAACTGAACATTTCAAAGCACTTCACTGCACTTTAAGTGGCTGCAAACCCTCAAGACCTTTGTTCGTCTTCTGAACACAATTAAGATAATCCAATAGCATGTACCTAAATGTTTAAAGTACAGAAAAAGAACCAAATACATTGTCAAAACATTCCATGTGACTTCATAACAGAATTAAATTTTGAGGTGAACTAACCCTTTGAATGGTGCCTTTTTGGGATGTTAACCATTACTTCTATCTGTAGGATTGGAGAGCAGACACCGCATCGGATTGGAGAAGATCCTTTGCGTCGTGCTTCTTTTCCCCTTGCCTCAAGAAAACATCCTGCTGCTGGCACTGCACACATACAGGTAGAGTTATACCAGAGATGACAGCTTTAAAAAGTTTTTTTTTCTTTTTAAAAAATCCATCAAGTCTTAACTTTTGTGTTTTTAAAGGAAACAGATGCAGCTGACCTGGTTGGGAAAGTATCATCTGCCAGAAAATGAATAGGATATTTGCTCCAGACAGCACACAGTCTCCCATAATGGAGAGACTTCAACATACACTCTCAACTGTTCAGGAGATGAATGCTGAGGGACAGAGGTTTGCTTTCTTTCTTTCTTTCTTTCTTTCCTTCTTTCTTTCTTTCTTTCTTTAATTTTTCTTTCTTTCTTTTCTGACTTTTGCTTACGTGTTTTTCTTCCTTCCTCCTTTCTTTCTTTAATGTTTCTTCCTTTATTTTTTAATTTTCTTCAAATTTTTTCTTTTTTCTTTTCTTTCTTTCCTTTCTTTCTTTCTTTCTTTCTTTCTTTCTTTCTTTCTTTCTTCTTTCTTTCTTTCTTTCTTTCTTTTTCTTTCTTTCTTTCTTTTCTTTCTTTCTTTCTTTCTTTTTCTTTTTCTTTTCTTTCTTTCTTTCTTTCTCTCATTTAACCTTAAGGGATAATACATTCAAAAATCAACATTTACTCATTGTTAAGTTATTCCAAACCTTAGAGTTTCTCTAGAACACATAAGGAGATATTTCAGAGAATATCAGTAGCCATTAACCATCATAGTAGGACAATAAAATACAATGCAAGTCAATGTCTACAGGTTTCCAACTTTTTTCAAAATATCTTTTGTGTTCAACAGAAGAAATTCTTAACCAGTATGAAACAAGTGAAGAGTGTCTCACATCCTAAATTATCCTCTATAGTTACATTTTCCTCAATAGTAGGGGTGTCCCGATCAGGTTTTTTTTTGCCTCTGAGCCATTTGATTTTGAGTATCTACCGATATCAGAACCCGATCTGATACTTCTATATTACATAAAGAATAAAGAAGAGCGAAGGAACAGATCCAGGATGTTCCTTATTTTCTATTTAATTCACCTTATTTTAACATTCAACAACTCCGTTATCAAACAGCACTTCTGTGAGGCAGCTTGAACAATCAAGTAATAAATAACGTAAATTCTTCCCTTTTAGACTTCAGTACAACAGTAAATATAAAAAAATTTAATATATAAACACCACCTCAAATACCGCAAGTTTACATATCTCACAGTTTAGCTATGGCAATGTTGTCGTCATCAACTTTGTAATATCTCCAGACCACTGACATACTCACGCTTTCCGCTTCAAGCTGCTTCCGTATTGTACTTTGCTGGCATTTAACCAATAGCGTCTCTGCAACAAAGTGATGTCATGTCGCACACGTTGCTGTTTCCGTGTGAAATCAAGAAAGAGGTCTAGTGGTGCCACCACATAACTATAGATGAGTTTTAGTCTATATATTCTAGTCGTGATCAGGAGGTAACGTCCGATTCTGATCAGAGTCTGAAACCTCGTGATCGGGCCCTATTTCCGATCACGTGATTGGATCTGGACATCCCTACTCAATAGTAAAAATGTACTCCCATCACATTCGTCACTCAAGAGGTCGTGAAGCAATCAGTGAATGCATATAGCTGAATGCAAGCATTTTAGTTCAAAGTATAGAGTTCTTTATTTTATATAAAGAATGACTGATTACGCTAAAGAATGAACAAAGAAAAACACTTAATGTTTAATTATTAAAAAAGCTGTCTAAATATGAAGTTTGGACAGTCTACATTTAGACCCATCATGTCAATTAGATGGAGAAAAATCCTGGATTGCTGTCATTCAAAAGTTTAATTTGTTTGCTGAAGATAGGGAGTCATTTGCCTCTTGGATGGTCTGTGAGCGAGTAAATAATTGTTATTTTTTTGTTGATTGCTTTTAACATGCATTATGGGATTTAAAAAAAATGTTATTGTACTGATTTCATTCTTTAACATTCATATCTAGAATTGGAGAGCAGATTCGGCGACGAATTGAGGCGGATGCTTTGTCTTCTGCTTCTTTACCTCTCTTTCTCCCTTCCACCCTCCTGTCTTCACCACCTTTAGTGTTGACCACCAGCAAGAGGCCTTCTGCGGCCGTCCACATACAGGTACAGTATTCCAGGTGAACTAGTGCTAATAACAAACAAAGCTTTCATTATAAAGGCTTTCAAGATGCGTTTCTGTGTGTCATTTGAAGGAAATGGATGATTCGGACAAGATTGCATCTCGTAGTGAAAAGAGCAGGCCGGTGTCTTTATTCCAGCGATTTGAGGACTTGAAAAGAGAGTTATCAAGTCAGCGGGAGGAAGAACGTGCGTGTGGCCTTAAATTGAACTGTCTTTTAGATATTGTTGAAAACTGAAGGTGTTTTAGTTTAACAAAAGCTGCTTTATGGCAGTTCCCGTCTCTTTATTTGAAACAGAATGTCTTTTATTGGCTGCTTAATTAGTCAGCAGTTTTATTTTTGATGTTTTTATTTTGTTTTATTTTGGATTAATTGAAAATACTTGTCATGCATCTCATCCCTAAGTTTAATTGCATGCTAAGTGTGTTTTTCTTGTTCTTAAACATTTAATTTAGAGTTTGTGCATTTGTTTTTTTCAGGTGTACGCGTTTCTGAATATTAAATGTGTTTTGTTCATTGCAATCATTTTGTATTTAAAATGTATATTTTTGACAAAGATAAAGATGTTTTTAGTAAATATTTCCAGCTTTTTTGTTGAATTAATTCCTTTATGCTGAGAATCATTGTGCTTTAGGTTGTTGCTAGATCAGATATGGTTACGGCCTGGAAGTTAACGATAATTATTTGTGATTTCATCTCTGCTTTACTACGTTTAAACTGGTATTAACATGAGATTAATTATTCATAACATTTCCCATGTGGTTGGCGTGTACTCGAAAATCACGCCCATTTCGTTAAGTTTCTTACTTTTGATTGGATGCTTTGTCCTCTGGTCATGTCTCTCCATGCGATATCGCGCTCGGAAGGCAGCGCTAAGTATTGTGGGAAACCTAGTTTGCAGTAGAAGCTCTCGCTGGATTCTGTGGGATGAAGAACTACATTTCCCAGGCAGGTTTAAAGGAGGCGTTCAGCGTCCCGATCAGCTGAAGTATGACCGGTTCTTTTCAGTTTACAAGTTTTGCTCAAGCCTGTCAAAGATGACGGAGGGAACGTGAGTATATTCCGTTTATTGTTTGTTAAACTTGTAGACTAGGGCTACAGAATATAACGTTTCAGCATCGATATTTCAATGTGCGCATCCAATTGTCACATCGCAATGTAATGTCCAGTCTGATCATGATTAGGAGCTACAGAATTGTATATTAATCACTATATTTATAAGATTTATGCAAAAAAAAATCTTAAGTTTTTGTCTTATATTTTTGTGCTGTTTCTAATCCAAATGTCTGCATTTCAAAGTGAAAGCAAGATTATTCCACTTAACGTTACCCCACTGCAGATAATTTCCTTAAAACAAGCAAGAAACAAGCTCCCTTATTTCACTTATTTTTTTTCTGATATTGAAAACTAAACAATATTTTACTTAATCTAAGATATTTTTTTAAATTTAGACTAGAAACAAGACAAAATAATTGCATTGCATTTTTTTGCACTGTAATTCAGTTTCTATACTCGAATACTAAACTATTCATATCGCAATATTTGTCTCAGAAAAATAAAATACTGCAATATCATATTTTTGCAATATCGTGCAGGATTATTACAGACTTTAATTATCATGCAGATGTGAAATGAACACATTTACCCTCATGACGCCTCAAACATAACGACATTTCATTAATTATGACGATTTTGAGGTAAATGTGTTTATTATTTTAGTTCAAATCAATACCCACATAAAACGAGCATCTGAAGGATTTTTTCTATTTCTACTATTATTTAGATTTTTTTTGTTCTGACAAACCTAACACAAGTTGGTATAAAACTGATAATTATAAAAAATCATATGAAACTAAATGATGTTCCCTTACAATTTAAGTATTGTTTGTTGTAATTTTTGTACAAATATCAATAACCTATAATCCACAAACGATCATCTGTACAATTTTAAACGATCCTACATAAATATAAAACTGGTCTTTATAAAAAAAAAAATATTTTATGAAGCTTATTGATGTTCTTTTACATTAAGCTTGCAGAAATGAACTCATTAAAGAAATGTTATTTCACTTCCTCTCACAGGTTTCCATGAAAGATTTGGGTGCACTTTAACAACAGTTTTTGAACAAAAAAGTTAGAGCAGTTGGAAATGTTCGTTTTCTTTGGATTTGCATTTAATTTTCATGTGTTTGAGTAAAATGTCTTTATTTTGTTGTTCAAAATACTGACATTTATTCTAGACCTAAAATAAAAAGGTCATTTAGAGCATAAAATGACACTTGAAATGACATAATCCAACGTCATTTTAATTCCAACACAAAATATCAATGTTTTTATTTTTAAAAAAGCAGTATTTTGGGTTAAATGTGTTTGTTGTTATTTTAGTTCAAATATTAATACCCACATAAAACGAGCATCGGTACGAGTTTTTATATTTCTACTATTATTTAGTTTTTTTGTACTGACAAACCTAACACAAGTTAGTGTAAAGTACTTCTGGAACTTATTGATGTTCTTTTACAATACATCAATAACCTATAATCCACAACCAGCATCGGTACGATTTATTTTTTCTAGAAATTATATAGAAATTTCTTTCTACTAATATATTGTTTTTACTGACAAATCTTACACAAGTATAAAACTGGTGATTGTTTTTAAAAAAGTACTTATGGAGCTTATTGATGTTCTTTTACAGCTAAACTTGCAGAAAAGAGCTCATTATTATTACAGAAATGTTATTTCACTTCCTCTCATGTTTCCATGAAATATTTAGGTGGCCTTTAACAACAGGTCTTAAACAAAAAAGTTAGAGCAGTTGTAAATGTTCATTTTTTCTGGATATGCATTTAATTTTCATGTGTTTCAGTAAAACGTCTTTTTTATTTTGTTGTTCAAAATACTGCCATTTATTACTACTTCTAAAGTAGTAATTTATACTTAAAATGGTAATTTACATCAGTGTTTCTCAACCACGTTCCTGGAGGACCACCAGCTCCTCACATATTCCATGTCTCTTTAACCAAACACACCTGATTCAGATCACCAGCTCATTAGCAGAGACTGAAAGGACCTGGAATGGGTGTGAAAGACTAAGGAGACATCCAAAACATGCAGTGTTGGTGGTTCTTCAGGAACGTGGTTGAAAAACACTGATTTAGAGCATGAAATGACACTTGAAATGACGTAATACAAAATAATCAATTTAATTTCAACACCAAATATCAATATCAATTTCAAAAGAGTTTAAAAAGAGCAGTATTTGGTGGAATGACTCTCATATTTAGGCACAAAAACAACAAGAAAAATTGTTTTCAGACCTTTATAGAATAAATATCTTGCTATAAACATTGTACTCAAACACACCTAATAAGTCCTGTGAATCCAGAAAAACATTTCCAAATGGTTTTTAATTTTTTTCATAGCTGTACTGTTGGTCATTAACAAGTTTGTTAATAAAAATGCCCTTAAGTGTAACACTGAAAGGTTTAAACCAGGTGTTTGCGGAGAAGGGGAGGCCCCTATAAGACGGAGCCTGCGACGGATCTCAGCCGCTGGAGGTTGAGTAATGTGGACGGCAGACAGAGCTGGAGGTACATCGAGGAGACGGACAGCTTGGACAGACAGCAGAGCATGCTGGAACGTCACTCTCTGGGACTGGACACGGTAAGCAAAAATTACAGTCACTAATGCTGATGATACACAGGGCAACTTTGCAAAGCGCTATTGCTTGCCTACTTTTCTATTAAGAATGGGAAACACTGTTGTATCTGTAACCCATTGTCCTAATTAGTTACCCCGTGTCTCACCTGGCTGCTTATTCATGGCATCGTTTCCCAAAGTTGCCCACAAACATTGCTCAAAAAGTTACCCTGTGTATCGTCAGCATAAGTGTACACTAAAATTTTTTTATATTTTACTTCTAATATTTCAGAGCGAGTTCATCTCAGCGTCCCCTGCCGCACACACTGCAGTAGAGGCTGCAGTAAAGGGAATGGACTTCTATAGCCGTCTCCAGGCTGAAGATGGACATTGGGCGGGGGATTATGGTGGACCTCTTTTCTTACTTCCAGGTGATTCATTAAGATATAAACTTAAAAAAAGATGTTACAATAATAATATATCTATTCATAATTAATGTGTATGTATTATTTATTATTTCAATAAAAGAAGATATATAATATTTTTGGTTTTATAGTAATAAAATAATAATTTAAAATAATTTAAAAATGTTACAAGTATCTTTGAAAAACCATTCAATATAATGGAACCATTGTTATATACAAGGTTTCTGTGGTCCTGGAGAACATAGAAATGTAAGATAATTAATTTCTTCTTTTGTCTAATGTTTATTTATTTTTTTTTGGTCTATTTGTATTCCTTAGGTCTTCTCATAACCTGTCATATTGCTAAGATCCCTCTACCAGATGCAGGGAAGAAGGAAATGGTTCGATATCTTCGCTCTGTGCAGCTGCCTGATGGAGGCTGGGGCCTGTGTGTATTAATAAAATGATCTTTAAATATGATATGAATCTCATTAAACCTGTCAAGATAACTTGCAATTCATATTTATGCAAAAATTATTATTTATTTTCTGTCATTGCCTAAATAAATAAATAAATAAATAAATAAATATATATATATATATATATATATTACATATTACATATTACTGCCATCCCAAAATTTGTGTATTACTTAATTCCAATTTACACATATTAGATGTTTAATTTTTTTAATGCAATGAAATAATAATAATAATAAATATTGCTATTAGTATTATTAGAAGTTTTGTTCCTCGCCACTGTCACCACTGGCTTGCTTGGTTTGGGACTTGTGGAGCTGCGCATCGATGGTTTCAATTTCCTAGAACTTCTATATTAAGCTTCTTTGACACAATCTACATTGTAAAAGTGCTATAGAAATAAACATGAATTGAATTATTATGATTATTGTTAACAGTACAAATAGAGTAATGACAATTCTTATTACAAACCTTAAAAAATAAAAGAAATATGGCCAATTACAGAAAATAAAATGTCAACGTGTACTACAACAATGAGAATTTAGAGTCAAACTGGTATTAAAGAAACAGTCTAATATTAGTAATGTTTTTTTTTTTCAGGCACATTGAAGACAAGTCTACTGTGTTTGGAACAGCTTTAAATTACACCACCCTGAGAATTCTGGGAGTTGGGCCTGATGATCCAGATATGGTTCGGGCAAGAAATGCTTTACACAACAGAGGTCTGTGATTGCTGTACACACCGTAATATAAACCATTAAATTAGATTAAACTGTGTTTATCATCAGTATGGTGCTGCTCTGTTACAGGTGGTGCTGTTGGTATACCATCGTGGGGCAAATTTTGGCTTGCCATACTGAACGTATACAGCTGGGAAGGAATGAATACGCTTTTCCCAGAGATGTGGTAAATAAAGTATTAAATATACACAGTTGAAGTCAGAATTATTAGCCCCCCCTTTGAATTTTTGTTTCTTTTATTAAATATTTCCCAAATGATGTTTAACTCAGCAAGGAAATTTTCAAAGTATGCTTGATAATATTTTTTCTCCTGGAGAAAGTTTTATTTGTTTTATTTTGGCTAGAATAAAAGCAGTTTTTAATTATTTAAGAACCATTTTAAAGTCAATATAATTAAGCTTTAAGCTAATATCTAGTAAAATATTATGCACTGTCATCATGGCAAAGATAGAAATGGGTTATTAAAACTATTATGTTTAGAAATCTGTTGAAAAAATCTTCTCTCCGTTAAACAGAAAAAATAAACGGGGCTAAACTGTATATATAATTTTTGGGGGGTATGTTCCATTAGGCTATTGCCATCCTGGATGCCAGCACATCCCTCCACATTATGGTGCCACTGTCGACAGGTCTACCTGCCCATGAGCTACTGCTACGCGGTCAGACTCTCCGCTGATGAAGATCCTCTGGTGCTCAGTTTAAGACAGGTGCAGTTTCACAGTTTTACCACTAGGGGTGGGAATCACCACAGTCACAATACAAAATTAGCATCATTTTAAATATATATTACAATAATCGGCAGCACGGTGGCACAGTGGGTAGCACAATTGCCTCACAGCAAGAAGGTCGCTGGTTCAAGCCCCAGCTGGGCCAGTTGGCATTTGTGTGGGGAGTTTGCATTTTCTCCTTGTGTTGGCGTGGGTTTCCTCCGGGTGCTCCGGTTTCCCCCACAAGTCCAAAAACATGTGGTATAGGTGAATTGGGTTGGCTAAGTTGTCCGTAGTGTATGTGTGTGAATGAGTGTGTGTGGATGTTTCCCAGTGATCCGCTGTATAATGCATATGCTGGATAGGCGGTTCATTCTGCTGTGGCGGCCCTTAGATTAAGAAAGGGACTACGCCGAAAAAAATGAATGAGTGAATGAATTACGATAATCTGCAATATATTGCTATTTATTAACTTTTATTCAACTATGCTCCCAAAGGAAAACATTTGTTTATCTGTTTTAACTAAACAGAAGGATTTCTCAGTTTATTTTATCTAACTAAAAACATGTTCCTGCTAAAAAAAAATTAATTTTAACATTTAACCAAATTGTATAAAAATACATTGTTGTGATTTACCAAGAATGCATGATTATATAGTCCCATGGCTTTGCAATCAAAAATGTCATTATAATAGAAGTCAATGGGACAAAAACAGCCACTAACATAATGAAAGGTTAGTCAATGTTCCCAGAGTGCATTGTTGAATTTAGAAAATTTTCAAAGCATTTTACCTAAATTTGTGTCAAAATAAGATTTGTCAGCACAAATCATTCCATTTGCTAAAGCTCAGAGAACGTTGTGGCCAAATTAAAGACTCCAAATTACCCCAGAGTGGATGAAAACATCTCCAACAGCACACAAGGGTGCTTTCAACATTGTTTTACATTGATTTTAATTATATTACAAATCCCAGTGAACGGCACAGAATATTAACTTGTATAATATTTCAGAATGAACGCTTCCGCCCCAACATTTAGCAAACAGAAAGAACATTTAAAATAAGTTATAAAATAAAGCAAAACACAATATATTTTGAATATTCTACTGATGAAAATGACTCCAGTATCCAGTCCAGACACACCAGTCCAGATGTTGTTCTTGTGTTTGAAACAGGAGCTCTACGTCCAGGATTACTCCACTATTGACTGGCCAGCTCAGAGGAACAACGTTGCAGCCTGTGACTTATACACGCCACACAGCAACTTGCTTACTTTCGCTTATTGTGAGAGAAGTATAATATCACTTTAAAAGGAAAAATACACCCCTTTTGTTTAGTTGTTTTCATTGTTATATCATATAAAAGCCTAAAACTTTATTGTGCAGTTTTCCTGAATATGTATGAAGCTCATCACAGCACTATACTGAGAGAAAAAGCAGTGAAGGAGCTTTATGACCACATTAAAGCAGACGATCGCTTCACAAAATGTATCAGCATTGGACCGGTGAGTGAAAAAGTAATTGTTTGCTGTGTAAAGTCAGCTTGAAATCAATGCATGCTCCTGATTTCATCACGTTCAATTAATCTGTGCATGTTTGGTCAAAAATATTCACTATTTCTTGAACCATAATTCTGTCTCTCTTTTTTTACCCAGATCTCAAAAATGGTTAACATGTTGGTACGCTGGTATGTAGATGGACCCACTTCACCCGCCTTCCAAAAGCACGTTTCAAGGATTCCTGACTATCTGTGGTGAGAAACCTAATTTATTTACTATATACAGTGTATGTTATATCATTATAAGGCGGTGCGATGGCTCAGTGGTTAGAACTGTCGCCTCACAGCAAGAAGGTCGCTAGTTCGAGTCCAGGCTGGGCCAGTTGGCAATTCTGTGTAGAGTTTGCATGTTCTCCCCATGTTCATGTGGGTTTCCTCTGGGTGCTCCGGTTTCCCATACAGTCCAAAGAATGAGTGTGAATGTGAGAGTGTATGGGTGTTTCCCAGTTCTGGGTTGCGGCTGGAAGGGCATCTGCTGTGTAAAACTTATGCTGGAATAATTGGCGGTTCATTCTGCTGTGGCGATCCCTGATAAATAAGGGAAAAGGCCGAAGGAAAGTAAATAAAAGAAAATATCATTATAAAAATGCCTTCTGTGTTCCTTTTTGTGATTTAAATTTTTTTTTCCACTTTGCCCTATTTTCCAGGCTGGGTTTGGATGGCATGAAAATGCAGGTGAGTTATTAAGAATGGTTTTTTTGATCAGAGAATCAAACATTTCATATACATTAATATATTATTAATGTAAATAAAATGAATTGATAATTCATTTTACTGAATTAATAATTCTGAAGTCAGAATTTTTAGCCCTCCTGAATTATAAGCCTCTCCGTATAATTTTTTCCCCAATTTCTGTTTAAAGGAAATATTTTTTAACACATTTCTAATTTGTATAGTTTTTATTTTACATTCTTAGGTGATACAAAACACAGACGTTTCGGCACAATGCCTTCCTCAGTGTGTGACACAATCTTCTCACTATACCCTATTTATCCCACAGTCAATCACATTACGTCATTAGTTAGACAGCCACTCAATAGTTAAAAACAGTCTCATTTTCATTTCAATATACTGTAATTAATCACACAAGAAATATTTGCCTTCACCTTTAAAACACTATCTCCATTGCGCAAGCAAATTACATATTATCATCATTCACTTATTCATGTCTACATCAATGCAATGAAATTCCGACAGTCTAAAACAGGGGTCACCAAATTTGTTCCTGGAGGGCCGGTGTCCTGCAGATTTTAGCTTCAACCCTAATCAAACACACCTGAACAAGCTAATCAAGGTCTTCCTAGGTATACTTTAAACATCCAGGCAGGTGTGTTGAGGCAAGTTGGAGCTAAAATCTGCAGGACACCGGCCCTCCAGGACCGAGATTGGTGACCCCTGGTCTAAAACATTAAAAATACCTTTTCATCTCATTATTTGTATCACTACATGCTCAAAATCCATGATTCACAATATTATAAATAAACAACAAACCGTAAAAGAAACATAGACTGGTCCAATTCCTCATTCATTCCTCTTGATGTACGTATGTGATTTTAATTTATGAATCCAGAACGCTTCTGTTTGTAATAATCTTTTACTCAGATTACCTCTATGTGACTCAAATACTTCTTCAACTCCTATACATTCTAGTTGTTTTACGTCATGTCCAAAACCTATAAAATGTCTTGCTACTGCTAAAGTTATATGTTCTTGATTTATGTTCACTAATACGCAATATCATCTGACGTGATGACTTCTCTATGTATATCTTACTGACATTTTAACATGTAGACCACATTATGCGTAGAGCAGGTAATACAGGTTTTTATTTTTATATTTTTACCTGTTGCTGGATTCAAAAATTCCTTACACTTTACTAGATTATTATTAACAAGATTACCGCACCAAAAAAAGTAAAGAGAAAAAAAAAACGTGAGCGCGCAGTGCAAACTTCATTACTCAATACATTTCTAACCATAATTGTTTCATCTTTGACATGACAGTATATAATATTTTACTACATATTTTTCAAGGTATTGGTATTCAGCTTAAAGTGACATTTAAAGGCTTAACTAGGTTAATTAGGCAAGATAGGGGAATTAGGCAAGTCATTCTATGACAATGGTTGTTCTGTAGACAATTGAAAAAATTGCTTAAGGGGGCTTATAATTTTGACCTGAAAATAGTTTTTAAAAAATTAAAACCTGCTTTTATTCTAGCTGAAACAAAGCTAATAAGACCTTCTCCAGA
Organism: Danio aesculapii; assembly: GCF_903798145.1. Lineage (NCBI taxonomy): Eukaryota > Metazoa > Chordata > Actinopteri > Cypriniformes > Danionidae > Danio > Danio aesculapii. The sequence continues at coordinate 39,571,612 of NC_079443.1, forward strand.
AGAAAAAATATGATAGGAAATATTGTGAAAAAATCCTGCTTTAAGCATCATTTGGGAAATTGTAAAAGAAAAAAAATGTATCCAGAGGGCTAATCATTTTGACTTTAACTGTATATGTATAAAACAAAAGCGAAAATCTATTTTATTTAATTCTTTCAGGGAACAAACGGATCACAGCTATGGGACACTGCATTTGCAGTACAAGCATTTCTTGAGGTACATATTGTCAAAAATAAAGCTGGCGCTGACACATAACTGATGATTTCACTGACCACTTGTGCTTATTTTCTAAATAGGCAGGAGCTCAGGACATCCCCAGATTTACAGAGTGCCTCACACATGCCCATCATTTCTTGGATCTGACTCAGGTAAGCATGATTAAATAAAAAATGGAATGGGGATAGCCCCATTAAGATACAGGATCATTTCTTTTTGGGAGTTCTGGTCAAAGTGGCAGTACAAAAAGTTTCAGATTAAAGGGGTGGTCCACTACGATATCATATTTTAAACATTAGTTGATGTGTAATGTAGCTGTGTGAACATAAACAGCGTCTCTGAATGTAAGACGCTTAAAGTTCAATGCAAAGGGAGACCTTGGTTTTTACAGAGTTAGCTTAGCAAAGCCTACAATGAACAAATTTTGGGTACTACAAAAAAAAACAAAAACTTCCGGGTCTGTGAGATCACAAACGTACTTTTACCACGCACACACACTGCGCAGCCAAGGGGCGTGGCCAGAGGCGCTGTAATGTTACAGCAAAGGGAGCTGAAATGCCATCCAAACGCTGCTATTTCCACAGAGCTACTTCTGTTTCTGTATTTGGGCTTCCAAATGACATGACACAAAGACAGAACTGCTTACAGTTCAGAATTATAATATATAAAATAAAATACATTATATTATATAATTATAAAATACATAGCAAGCATGATTTGACAAAAACAGCTTCCAGAATCTTTCCCAGTTCAGGGCTGTATTCGGTTAAAATCTCCTCAAAGAAGGAGCAGCTCCAACAAGCAGAAGCTGTAGCCTGTGAGTTTTTATTTGTTAAAATTGATCATGACATGTACTGTGTCTAGCCTTAATGGTATGTTGTAGCAAAGACGTAAACAACGGGAAATGCTGTTTGGCACAGCTAATGATTTAGCTACAAATTCATATTTATCACTCAAACTGCTCTAAACACAGACACACACACACACACACACACTCTCTTCACCAGCGCGTGCGTGTCTCTCTATAGGCAGTTATAGATGCGTTCTACATCTCAGATAATGAACTCGCAAAAGATATGTGAATGATTCATATTACTTACACATGCATATTCCGGATATATGTGAAAGACGTCGTGTAATGCGTTAAGTAAAAAAAAAAACAGGAGAGCTTGCCTAACTCATGTAGCAGCAGAAAAATCAATCAAGGCTCGCATCCCACATCTTGTGCTTTATTCTTCTGTCAACAGCGTCACTGTATATTACAGAACAATAACTTAATCCGAGCAGTAGAGAAAAATAAAAATAAACATCGCTCCCGCGCACATGCATTTCTCATGTTACACGCATTTACAGACAGTTCACACACACACACCACACACACACACACACACACACACACACACACACACACACACAAAACAGCGATCTCTCTTAAAGGAGCCGCACCCCATTTTCACTCATTACAGACACTTGTCAGATTTTATTTTAGAGCGGCATGAGGTTAATTGACTGTTTACACAAAAAGCGCGGTGCTTGAACGGGCGTGACGTGGAGCCGATCCGTGAATCGCAGCACATTATAACACATGATATGACCGATCAGAGTCACTTGAGGGCGGGCCTTTCAGAGGAACTAGGAAATATGCCAATCGTTTTCATGTCAGCTGAGTAGCTGTACATAATCAAGGTAAGATATATGACAAAATAACATGATTTCCTTCAAGTAAAACATGAGCACACATTGCTATGCATCTTATAAATACAACCAAGCCTTAAAAATACATTCTGGACCACCCCTTTAAAGACAAATACAAACATATAACACATACATATGCTCTGTTCTCATGAAACCCATTTGAAAAACAAAAATAAAAAATTGATCATAACAAGTACATGTTCCCTTTAATGAAGACCAAGAGCCTTTAAAGTGGGGGTAATCATGACATTCTTCATTATTATAGGTTCTTTCTGCAAATAGCTTTGAATTGACTGTGCTGAGCAAAAATGTTTTTATTATATGATACACAGTGGAGAAAAATGATGTAGCTATTATTTTTATTGTTTCATATTAATTGTTAATTTATTCAACATTTTCATTTGTAGAAAAAACATGGCTCTTGGGGATATTTTAAGGACTTTGTTAAGAGTGACAAGATTTTGTTTCCATCTAAAACATTATAAATATGGGACAAAGGTGTTCTAAAATAATCTGACAGGCCCCCTCCGTCCTTTTTTTTATTTGTTTATTCATTTATTCACGTTATAATTTTATTTAATACCTTTTTTTTTGCATAAATGGGAAAGGGTAAATAATTCTTATGTAAAATAATCTGATTTCGTAATATTGTATACATTTAATTTGAATTTAAGTGTTTGTTCTGTTTGTTCCTCTTTCTCAAAAACAACAAAGAGATAAAGAAAAAAATTTCATAATTTAAGGTCACTAATCAAATTTGAACAAATCAGAAATATATCTACTTGTATTATATTTTATTTTAATTTACTCATTTGAAATATTAATAATAATAATAATAAATACTCAAAGCATTTTGTTGTGGTATCAGACTTTTGTAGCGCACTGAAATGTAACCTTTGTAAGAACTATCTCTTACTGTTCTCTATGTAAGAACTAACCAGTTTGTCATTATTGTAGGTCAAAGATAATCCTCCAGAATATGAGAAATACTATAGACAAATGAACAAGGTAAACATTTGTGTATTACATGTCAATTTTACTATTAATCCTTCTTAATTTGCACTTTAACACATAAATGATGTATGTGTCTGATTTAGGGAGGCTTTCCCTTCAGCACACGGGACTGCGGTTGGATAGTTGCGGACTGTGTGTCAGAAGGGCTGAAATCTGTGATGCTTCTGCAAGAGCAGTGCCATTTTCTCAAAGAAAACATTCCCAGGGAAAGGCTTTTTGATGCCGTCAATGTGGTAATAACCTTACTTACAAATACTGTCTGTTTGCAAAGCTGAAATATTTAGATTTACAGTTAAATGTTATCCAATTGGTATAAAGACATATGTTAGACCCTATTTTTACAGGTCCAGAGTTCCTATGTTGAATCTCAGTACCTCAAAAATGTGATCTTCCTTTGTGTTTAACTCAAACAGAGAGTTTAAATATAAGATAACAAAGGTAAATGTTTATCCATAGGCTAAAATTATATGACAGATTGAATGTTCAGCTTTTTTAAAGTTTGTTGAGCTTGACTGGACTGCAATTCTTTAATTTAATATACAGTATGAACGAGAATATAGTGCAGTTAGAAATTAAGATAATCTTATTTTATTAATGTATTTAAAATGTAAAGTCTTCAGTGTCATGATTCGTCAGAAATCATTTTAAAATGCTGATTTGCTGCTCAAAAAATAAAAATGTGAAAAAATCAAGTTAAAGCATTGTTGAACATTTAAAATAGATAATTGATATATATATATATATATATATATATATATATATATATATATATATATATATATATATATATATATATATATATATATATATATATATATATATATATATATATATATATATATATATATATACATCTAGTTGAGAGCAAAATTATTAGCCCTCTTGTGAAATTTTTATTATTTTTCAAATATTTCCCCAGTCATGTTTAACGGAGTAAGGAATTTTTTACAGTATTTCCTATAATACTTTTACTTCTGGAGAAAGTCTTATTTCTTTTAGTTTGACTGGAATTAGAGCAGTTTTTGATATTTGAAGATAATTTTGAATGAGCAATATCACGAGTAGCAGTGCGATGTGGCTGTATCTGGGGGGCATTCGCAGCCTCGTGCCTTAGTGTCCCACCAGTGACGATATACTGCTACGAGTGTGATATTGCATTTATACAACAGCTCGATGGGACAATCGTCTATATAAAAAGAAAATCAAACACGAGAGTCTGAAAACCCTTTTGTAAGAGGGACTGCTTTCCTCCGCTTTTCATTCACATCTGCAGCTGACATCAGAACAGCAAAAATCGTCACTAATTCACAAACGTCATTTCAGAGCTAGTATTTGAATCATTCTCCAGCGTAATGTCTAATGTGATGACAAAACAGGTGATTTTGCTCTTATTTTAAAATTATAAGGCTGAACAGCATGAAATGCTGTCAGTCTACAGAGATATCTCCCAGTATTTCTCTGTTGCAGTCTGGAGATCACAATATTACTATGGTACAGCACTACAACATACAAAAGAGAGAGATCGACTTAGAATATCATTTACCTGTTTAATAATGATTTGATCAGCTGTAGTTTGAAATTACACTATTTTTTCTCAGGGCTTATTATGTGGTCTTTGTCGCCATCTTGTGGATAAACATTGTCAACCGTCTTTGCTCGAAGACAGGTCAAAAGCCGCCAACGCGCTGTCTCTCAGAAATTACAAATATTTCAAAATAGGCACTATCCTTATAAATAAACTGCAAAGCCTCATTGTTACCGAACAGCAGCAATATTTGTCAAACTGTAGAGTGTCCTCTGCTTGTTGCTGTATGTGGGCGGAGTAATACACAAGGGTGAAGAGGCGATAGGAGTGCTGTTACTAGCAGAATATTGCACGGCTATCAACCAATCAGATTCAAGAACCAGACAAAACTGTTGTATAAAGGTCAATATTATTAGCCTCCTTAAGATTTTTTTTATTTGGCTACAGAAAAAAACAAACACTGACTTGCCTAATTAACTTGTCTAGTCAACCTAATTAACTTAGTTAAGCCTTTAAATTCTAAAATATCTAGTAAAATATTATGTACTGTCATAAGGGCAAAGACAAAAGAAATTAGAAATGACTAAGTCAATAAAACAGTTATGTTTAGAAATGTGTCAGAAAAACACCTTCTCTCCATTAAACAGCACTTTGGAAAGTTTTTAAAAGAAATAAAGTTATTTGTAAAAATATTATAAAGTGTCTTTATTGCCTCTCTTTAATGAAAATAAACATGTAATGCATACTTTCTAAAATAATAGTACCATTTTCTTTAAAAACAAATTTTAAGCTTTGAGCATTAATCTAATTTTTCTGCAAAATTCTGTGTTAGCTGTTGAGCATGAGAAACCCTGATGGAGGCTTTGCCACATATGAGACAAAACGTGGTGGGAAACTGCTGGAGCTGCTGAACCCGTCTGAAGTATTTGGTAAGTGTGCATTAAAATATCATATTCAGTTGTCAGGGTATTTCCTGTTAGGAAAAGTCCTGTTAAATTTCTCTTTCAGGTGACATAATGATTGACTACACATATGTTGAGTGCACCTCAGCTGTATTGCAGGCATTAAAACACTTTCACAGCGTATATCCTGAGCACAGAGCAGAAGAGATCAGGTACACAGAAAAAGACTCATAAATAAACATGCAAAAGTTACAGTAAAGCAAAAAAAAAAAACCTCAGTATAATGAGGTGTGAAGAATGGTTTGGTTGAAGTGTGTCTCTTGTTTAAATAGGAGCACTCTTCAGCGGGGGCTGGACTACTGCAGGAGGATTCAGAGACCTGATGGCTCATGGGAAGGGTAGGCGTTGGTTCATTTATAACACAGTCCTGCATCTTAAAAAAAAAAGTCATTCTAATATGACCTAATCTAACGGTGATTTCAGTTAAAGTCTGTGTTACCAGGAGTTTTGATTTCACACAGACTTAAATGCATTCCAACTTACAGTGTGTATATATATATATATATATATATATATATATATATATATACAGTTGAAGTCAGAATTATTAGCCCCCGTTTATTTTTCCCCATTTTCTGTTTAACGGAGAGCAGATTTTTTTCAACACATTACTGAACATAATAGTTTTAATAACTCATTTCTAATAACTGATTTCTTTTATCTTTGCCATGATGACAGTGAATATTTGACTAGATATTTTTCAAGACACTTCTATACAGCTTAAAGTGACATTTATGGCTTAACTAGGTTAATTAGGTTAACTAGGCAGGTTAGGGTAATTAGGCAAGTTATTGTATAATGATGGTTTGTTCTGTAGACTATTGAAAAAATATACAGCCTAAAGGGGCTAATAATTTTGACCTTAAAGTTTTTAAAAAAATTAAAAACTGCTTTTATTCTAGCCGAAATAAAACAAATAAGACTTTCTCCAGAAGAAAAAATATTATCAGACATACTATGAAAATTTCCTTGCTCTGTTAAACATTATTTGGGAAATATTTAGAAAGAAAAACAATTCAAAAGGGGGCTAATAATTCTGATTTCAACTGTATATTCCAGAGTAACAAATGCAGCCCAATGTCAAAAGTTTTACTGACAATTAAAAAAAAAAATTCAACAATTAATTTAATTTATGCGAGGCATATTAATGTAAAAATATACAAAAATATGTACATTATACTGTTGCTATATAGTCTGCTTTTATTTATATTTCAGACACTGACTGCCTTTGTTGCTTGTCTTAGATCGTGGGGAGTCTGTTTCACATATGGAGCCTGGTTTGGTCTGGAGGCATTTGCGTGTATGGGCCACACTTTCCAAAATGGGTATGTTTGTTTCTTCTTTTCTTTGATGATGTTTACGGACATAATGAGTAGTGTGATCACAGCAAAAGCAAACCACTTGATGATTCAGCCATTTTCTGATGCATGAAGTCCCTCCTTATGTTTTTTTTTTTTTCAAGAAGTTGTTTCAGTTATAAACACAGCTTCGTCAGGTAAAACGCCATATTTAACTTATAGGGATAGTTTACCCAAAACTGAAAGTTCCGTCATCATTTACTCTTCACTCGTCATAGACAGATTTTTTTTCTTCTATTGAACACAAAATAAGATATTTTGAAGAATGTTGGAAACCTCTAACCATTGACTTTCATTTTATTTGTTTTTCCTACTTTGAAAGTCAGTGGTTACAGTCATTTAGCTTCAAAATATCTTCTTTTGTGTTCAACAGAATATAAAAACTCATAGTTTTGGAAGCATTTAAGGGTGAGTTAAATGTTTTTGACGTACTGATAATTTAACATAAATGTAAAAGGCTCTGAGGGACAGACATTTGTACAAAATTGTACAAAATCACATTACTTTCACAACCTACAACTTTCAAAACTGTCTTGTGGACTTTTTGCTTATTGGAAGTGTTTTTTGGACAGACATTTTACCAGCTTAACAATAAATTTGTCTTATGTTGAACTATTATAATTTTGCCAATAGCCATTGAATGGGTCATTAATTATGTTTATTTCATGCCGAAAATCATTCGAATATAAAGTAAAGATCATGTTCCATCAAGATATTTTGTAAATTTCCTACCATTATATAACAAAACTCAATTTTAATTAGTAATATGCATTGAAAACAACTTTATTTGGACACTTTAAATGTGATTTTGTCAGTATTTGTATTTGTTCGGACCATCAGATTGCAGATATTCACATTGTGATTTCACAGATGTATTTCAGCTAACATGAATAATTTGAAAAATAGTTCAAACCTAACAAGTATATTTGGAATCACAGCCTAGTTTGTATTTCTGTCTTAAAATAAAAGTTTTCCGCTGCCCTGGTGCTAAGGTCTGTTATGTCACATTAGAGAGTCAAGATATCAAAGAAATCATTTGTTTCTGTATTGCAGGTCTGTTTGTGTGGAGGTGAAGCGTGCCTGTGAGTTCCTGCTGTCGAAGCAGATGGAGGATGGAGGCTGGGGTGAAGACTTTGAGTCCTGTGAGCAGCGGCACTACGTTCAGAGCAATAGCTCTCAGATCCACAACACCTGCTGGGCTTTGCTGGGATTGATGGCTGTCAGGTAACTTCAGCATCAATGCCTGGTGGTAGGGTTTTTTCTTAACACTTTATAATGAATAATCATCTACTACATGCTACAAAGATCCACAACTTTTTCCATGTATACCAAAGGCCCATTTCTCTCAAATATTGTTCACACATTTGTTCAAATCTTTGGATGTGTTGCACTGTGTGAGGCAAATATTGGTCACACTAATTACTGTCTGTTTTATTCTTTATTCTGTTGAACACAAAACAAGATAGGGATGTTGGAAACCAGCAGCCATAGTAGGAACAAAAATAATATACAAGTCAATGGCTGCTGCTTTCCAAAATCCTTCAATATATCCTCATTGTGTTCAACAGAAGTGAAGGGCGAGTAAATGATCACAGAATTTAGATTTTTGGGTGAACTATCCCTTTAAGGGATGGGTAAACTGCAAATATTTATGTTATTACAAAATGAATCACAGATGCACATTCAGGTATTTTTCTATTTAGACACTCAGTCATTCGAGTCCATGCCTAAATTACAAAATAAATTGTCATTTTTAGGTACCCTGACACCAGAGTGATTGAGCAAGGCATTCAAGTATTGATCGATAAGCAGCTGCCTAATGGAGACTGGCCACAGGTGAGAAAATGTATTGCCAGATTTCCAAAATATAATCAACGTGTCTAGGTTTGACTAATAAAAATGGGCTCTTTCCCTGTTTTCAGGAGAACATTTCTGGAGTGTTCAATAAAAGCTGTGCCATCAGCTACACCTCTTACAGGAATGTGTTTCCAGTGTGGACTCTAGGCCGCTTCTCACGGCTCTATCCCAGCAACGCTCTGACTGGAAAACTCAAGCTGTGAGTCAGATACTGTGGAAATGTGTCTCAAATAAGCAATATCTGACACAGTCTGATCAAAGACGATTTAAAACAAACCTGTCTGCTGCTCTTTAAAAAGTAGAACTGATGTATGAGAGTCAATAGGATATTATCTCTCGAACATTTGACTCATTTTTGTACTCATTTAACTATTGAAGCAAGACGTTGATTGTAGATGATTCTGTTTTTAAATGTGATATTCTGTACTCTTTTAATAAATAATTGTGTAGATATTCGGCTCACTGTTTTGTAGTATTGTTTTTACTCCGTGTCGGATTGGTTTTGTTATTCCTCTTATGTATTTCACTCATTGAAATCATTCATTCATTCATTTTATTCTTGGCTTAGTCCCTTTATTAATCTGGGGTCGCCACAGCGGAATGAACTGCCAACTTATCCAGCATATGTTTTACACAGTAGATGCCCTTCCAGCTAGTCCATACACTATGAACAATTTAGCCTTCCCAATTCACCTGTACCGCATGTCTTTGGACTGTGGGGAAAACCGGAGCACCCGGGGGAAATCCACGCAAACGCTGGGAGAACATGCAAACTCCACACAAAAATGCCAACTGACCCAGCCGAGGCTCGAACCAGCGACCTTCTTGCTGTGAGGCAACAGCACTACCAACTGTGCCACTGCGTTGCCCTCATTGAAATCAGTTTTGGTTAATATTGTCAAATAGTCTTGTTAGCAAAAGTACAGATGTTTATGAATTGGACTGTGCTGTATGTGTCTGCATTGGAATAAGTAGTATGCTTTATATAAAAAATAAGTCATTTTAAAGATTGCAGACTTTTATTTTGAACTTATCAATGTATTTAAACAATCTCATATGGAATTAAAAATGTAAATATATAAATATACACTGCTCAAAAAAGGGAACACTTAAACAACACAATGTAACTCCAAGTGTTCCCTTTATTTTTTTGAGCAATACATTTTTTATGTATTTACATGTATTGCAAATATATGCTTATTTGTATATATACATATACTCACACATATACAGTTGAAGTCAGAATTATTAGCCCCCCTTTGAATGTTCTTTTTTTTTTTTAAATATTTCCCAAATGATGTTTAACAGAGCAAGGAAATTTTCACAGTATGTCTGATAATATGTTTTCTTCTGGAGAAAGTCTTATTTGATTTATTTCAGCTAGAATAAAAGCAGTTTTAAATTTTTTTATGAACCATTTTAAGGTCAATATTAATAGCCCCTTTAAGCTATATTTTTCGATAGTCTAAAGAACAAACCATCATTATACAATAACTTGCCTAATTATCCTAACCTGCCTAGTTAACCTAATTAACCTAGTTAAGCCTTTAAATGTCACTTTAATCTGTATAGAAGTGTCTTGAAAAATATCTAGTTATTAGAAATAAGTTATTAAAACTATTATGTTTCGTAATGTGTTGAAAAAATCTTCCCTCCATTAAACAGAAATAGGGCAAAAAAATTAACACGGGGGCTAATAATTCTTACTTCAACTGTAGATATTTCTACAATTTTTATTCAACATATTGTGAACAATATAAACACCCACACAAACATGCAATGCCATTTTATATTATTTAAATACTGATTCACATGTCATGCACAAGGGTCCAGAAGGGCCCTTTAAATGCTTCCAGTTCCAAGTGTACAGAATATCTGCTATGCATCGGCGGATTTCACCAATAAGCAAGGTAAGTGGCTGCTTAGGGCCCCGGACATCTGAGGGCCCATAATAAATATCTAGAAGTGTAAATTATACCTATAAACTACACATATGACATCGTTTTCTATAATATTTTGTATAGTGAGAGTCAAACAAATACAAATTTTACATCATTAAATATTATTTAATATACAATAAAACAATATTATAATAATGTAATGTTATGTAATATTAAATAGCCACCACCCCCAATCATGGAGCAGTCTAGCATTCAATTTTAGAAACATTCATTTATTGATTTTCTTTTTGGCTTGGTCCCTTTATAAATCAGGGGTCGCCCCAGCGGAATGAACCCGCCAATTTATCCAGCATATGCTTCATGCAGCGCATGCCCTTCCAGCTGCAACCCTCACTGGGAAAATTTATCAACAATTATGTGTATTATTTTAGTTGTAAATTATTTTAAAGAAAACTAATCATTTAAAGAGTAAAGCTTGCCTTAAGATAAAACGTAGAAAATAAGATTGAGTGACATAAAAAATTAAGTAAAAGTTGAAAGGGTGGACTTGGGGCCCCATGGCTGGGGCTGCTTGGGGCTCCCCAAATTACTAAATCCGCTGCTATGTATATAAATGATATACTGTTTAGAATTGGAAATGCAGTAAGCATTACTACACAACTCTAGCAACATATATTTTGGTGGAAATTTTGTTGCCTATTTAAAGTCGTTTTTTTTATTTTTTAATAAATGGTGTGCGGGCTTTTATTTTGATATGTGCGGATGCATTATTCCTACGTTCACGCAGATCTGGGTTTATGGGTGAAGCCGGTTTAATGAACTGCCCATTTGAATTTATCTCGGAAGATCCTTCGGTTTTCCGAGCAATCGAGGGTCTTTGTGCATCATGACAGGACGGAAATATGAATGATAAAGCACGGGTTGAATGATGGCGTCAGGATGGCGGCAGCCTCGATCAGTTATCAGAGCCGCTTTACTCTTTAACACCGCCATCATCATCTTCATCAGCACCGGCGCACAGACGCACACCTGTGACCACAAAGTGCCCCTTCATACAGAGGTCAGGCCCTTATATCTTTTTAAAAACATTTTTATTCTGAAATATGATATTAGCATTAAATTATATGGCTGTGATTTTTTAATATAATGTTTTGTTTTGGCTTTCCCCCGAAACGAACGATATCTGAGGCTGTCAATCTTCTGTCAGTGTTTTTTGTGTCCAATAAAAAAGAGTTTTATATTTAATTATGATAAAAAAAACAGTTTAGTTTTTGGTTAATTGTCTTTTTAAGCGGTATCAACATGGTGTCACATTAAAGAGAGAGCTCACTTTTGTAAACAAAAACCTGTCATCGTTTGGTCACCCTTTATCTTGTTCAGAAACAAATGTGGAAAGCAAAGGATACCATAAGCTAAAATCATGATTAATACATTGGTTTACCAATAATCCTGATATTTAACATTAAAATCTGCTGTTTTTCTTTTAGGTCATACATAAAGTCTTTTGAAGCCAGATAGACTGACCAAAAGAAGCACTGACCAGCAGTTAAACATCCAGATAGAGTACGACTCCAGCTTGGATGGGTTAGTTACTAGTTTATGTGTTATTAAATCCAGTAATTATATCTATTATGGGTATATACATTGACTTAATGTATTCTGTTGTTCACACAGGTTAGATGAAGCCAAAAGCAGCCTTGTGAAGGTACTTTATGATTCATATGTTTGTTAAATCTTAAAAATGGCCTTTCACCTTTAAATTGGATGCATGCTTGGGCTATTGATCTTTTTCTGCTTTGTTTCAAGGACAAACTCCTCCCACAGGCCATTGATTATCTTCAGAAGGCCTTCAGGGTTCGCAGACAGTCGGGTCCGATATTACTTAGCAGGTGATTCTATTGTCTGACAGCAAATCCTCTTAAAGTTGCACTTGGGTCTGTTTTTCTGGCAGCTTGGCGGGTTCTTAATCTCATTTGAGCCTGTATTTAAATCTTAAATATGTTCCTAATTATTAGGCAATGTGCAACCAATCAGTACCTTCGGAAAAGAGACGATCCTCACCGCTACTGTCAGGGAGCATGTGCTGATGTAACCAAATGTGGCCCAGTTCTTGTTCCTGAACATCATTTGCAGGTGGGACACTCTAAGGTTATTGGGGAAAAAGTTCTTTTTATTACAGTTTGTGTTGATAATTTATTCAGCTGTTTTTTGTTTAAAAGCAACTGCATAGATTATTAACAATTGGTAGGAATTTATGTATTTGGAATGTCCCAGTCAAAAGATTACTGAGTTGAAGCAATCATGGCAATTTGTTTGGTTGTGTTTTGTAGATATGCATATTTAATGTGTACCTTTATTTTGAAACTGTGTCTTCTGCATCATGCTGTGGTGGAGGTTCAGACATGGATAGTCTTATGGTTAAATGTAAACTACAGACATTTTCTTTCAGTGTCAAAAATTTAGGATGAACAAATCACAACTGTGTCTACTGACACGCAAATGTATCAGAGCCTTGTTGCACAGTGTGATTTAGAAGCATGATCATATTACTACAGGCACGTTGAAAACAGAGGCATTTTGCAGTATCATTCAGTAAATGTTACCTGTAACTCATTGTAGAAATTTTATTCTCAGCTCTTTTTCATTCAGATCTGTTCAGGAAAACATCTTGTCAATTTTTTTTGAACAGACGACCATTTCAATGAGTGCTTCTGTGCAGTGTCGGGTGTAATTAGTTACAAAATAAGGTGCCTTAGGTTACACGGAATTTGCTCCACATTAACCTTGATTTCTATACACTCTCAGAAATAAAAGTACCTTTACAAAAGACCCAAAGAGTCCATATTGATACGTATATAGAGGTATATATTAGTACATAAAATGTATCTTTGAAGAAGAATACCTATTAAGTTTTAACAAAGTTAAGAATTATTAGTAAGTACTTAAAATCATAGTGCTTTTGTTCTTGTTTTCATTTTGGTTGTTTATTTGAGCATAATTGTACATATCTGGTTTGAAATATTCACCAAGGCCTATTTATTTGACCCTTTTAGTCCTTATAGGGTTCCCACGCTCCTTGAAAGTACTTAAAACTACTTGAATTTCTGACATATGGATTCAAGACCTGGAAAGTTCTTAAAAACAAACACAGGTCCTTGAAAGTGCTTGAATTATATTTGAAATTAAATTTGTTTATGGTTTGATTTCAACAATTGTACTCAATTGTCAAAAACAGAACAAAGAAACAGAGAAATTCACATTTACATTTACATTTTACATTTAGTCATTTAGCAGACGCTTTTATCCAAAGCGACTTACAAATGAGGACAAGGAAGCAATTCACACAACTATAAGAGCAGCAGTGAACAAGTGCTATAGATAAATTCATAAATTAAAAAATTAAGATAAATTCATAAATTAAAAACCTTAAATTTAAATCTTGTACACTAACACTGACAAATAATTCACATTTTAGCAATATTTCAGAAATTTTGAATATCAGCAGTATTGAATTTCACAAATTTGATTAAAGTTATGAATCTTTGAAAATTGTTCTGATTTTTAATGTAAATATTAAATGAATGTGAAATGTTAAGTACAGTAAGGACCTTCATGGTGCTACATACAGTATGCTGGGGTATGAATTACAAAGGTGCTTGATTTAAAATTAATGGTGCTTTAAGGAATCCTTGAATTTGCTGTTCATGAAAGCATGGGAGCCCTGGCTTAGCAACCATTATTTTTCTGTTAATTTATTATTATATTATTTTTTAATATTATTATTATTATCTATTATTATTATTATTATTATTATTATTATTATTATTATTATTATTATTATTATTATTATTATTATATAATAATATTCTAATCATTTATTCTAGACTAAAATGACTTAGACAACATGTAAATATCTTCCAACTCCTGATTGTTAAGTTTGTGTAGGAATTAACATTTTTAAATGTAATCAACATAAACATTCAGATGCATAATATTTGTATTTTTAATGAACCAGTTCTTGTCTTTTTAGCAATGCAGGAATTGCAGTGAGTCTGGAAAGTCCTGTGGCCCCTCCGGTCCTCCTGATGGTGAGGGGGTGGCGAGGGCTGATTTTGTGCTGTACGTGAGTGCGATGACCACAGAGCGTTGTGGACAGGAGAACATCGTAGCCTATGCAGCGTATTGTCAGCTTGAGTCTGAACTGGACAGGTAATGGAGACAATTAATGAATCAAATGGAATTTTGATTTGCCTTTTTTGTTTCATTGTTGAAATGGATAATAAATAACAACGACATTTCGTAATGCAGACCCATTGCTGGATATGCCAATCTGTGTCCCAATATGATCTCTACTCAACCTCAGGAGTTTGAAGGGATGCTGTCCACGGTTAAACATGAGATCATACATGCCCTGGTAACAATTGTCATAAAACTAATAAAATGAATGGGGAAAAACATAATTTTTTATTAGATATTGTTTAGTTAATTATTAAAGAACAGTTGAAGTCAGAATTATTAGCCCTCCTGAATTAATAGCCCTCCTGTATATTTTTTCCCCCAATTTCTGTTTAACAGAAAGATTTTTTTTAACACGTTTTTAAACATAATAGTTTTAATAACTCATTTCTAATAACTGATTTATTTTATCTTTGCCATGATGACAGAAAATATTATTTTACTAAATATTTTTCAAGATACTGGTATTCAGCTTAAAGTGCAAGTTTAACTAGTGCAAAGTGCAAAGGCTTAACTAGGTTAATTAGGTTAACTAAGCAAGTTAGGGTAATTAGGCAAGTTATTGTATAATGATAGTTTGTTCTGCAGACTATCTAAAAAACAATTGCTCAAGGGGGCTTATAATATTGACCTTAAAATGGTTTAAAAAAAAAATGCTTTTATTCTAGCCACAATAAAAAAAAAATTCTGAAGAAAAATATTATAGGAAATACTGTCAGAAATTCCTTGCTGTTAAACATCATTTGGGAATTATTTGAAGAAGAAAAAAATCACTGAAGTGCTAATTATTTTGACTTCATCTGTATATGTTCTGTTTCTAAGGGGTTTTCTGCTGGACTCTTTGCCTTTTATCATGATGATGGTGGAAAACCTCTGACGCCACGTTCTGCAAGTGGTCTTCCTGCATACAATGAAAGGTAATCATTATAATTGTATATTAAATTTTTTGTTGGAAATGTAATTTAATCCTTATAATGCATTCAAACTTTAGTAACACTCAAAATTCTTTATTCTCTAATTTTTCTAAATTCTTTATTCTCTGAATTCACATAATTAATTTTTTATATATAATATATATTTATATAATACATTTTTGAAATTTTTCAAGCTGTTATTAATCATGAATTCCAAATAATTTATTCTGATTGGGCTGTTCTCAGTGTATATGTGCTTTTTATACAGTCTAATGCTGAAATTTCTTCTCAACGTTGGAAACAATGCATACTTTTCAAACCCATTTCTGAAGCTGGAATGAGGAATAAAATGTAAAGCTTTTCAATTATCAGGGTTAAAAATATTTTGATTAACATACAGAGGCATCATGCCTACATAATAAAGTGGATTGTTAATCAATCTTTAAAAAAAAATAAACATATAAAAGAGTACAAATGGGATAAAAACATTAAACGGCATAAACAGTGCAGGTTACAACTGTTAGAGTATATTTTTAAAAGTCAGCCAGAACTGCTTCCAGTTCATGGAAAATGTTTGAAATGTATGTGCAATTCCGGAATGAGCCATTTATTGTATTTTGTTTATTACTTTCTGTCTTTCTCTCAGTTTAGGGCTATATCAGTGGAGTGATAAAGTCATTAAAAGAGCATCTCGACTGTGGGACATCCGAGGAGGCCAAATGGTTAGACACACTGTCCATCTTCTGGCCACCCCACGTGTAGTGGTACGTATTTTTTGGTATATTCATTCATTCATGTTCCTTCTGCTTAGTCCCTTTTTTAATCTGGGGTCGCCACAGCGAAATGAACCGCCAACTTATCCAGCATATGTTTTATGCAGTGGATGCCCCTCCAGCTGCAACCCATCACATGGGAAACACCCATGCACACACATATACTTCGGACAATTTAGCTTACCCAATTCACCTATAGCGCATGTCTTTGGACTTGTGGGGGAAACCGGAGCACCCGGAGGAAACCTATGAAAACACGGGGAGAACATGCAAACTCCACACAGAAATGCCAACTGGCCCAGCCGGGGCTCAAACCAGCGACATTCTTGCTGTGAGGCGATTGTGCTAGCCACTGCCCCACCGTGCTGCCCCCATTTTTTGTATTTTTAAGTTTAAGTGAATTCTAATCTAATTTAGTTGCATGACTTTCTTTTTTTTGTAATGCTTCATCAGGAAGAAGCTAGAAGACATTTTAGTTGCCCCATTCTAGAGGGCATGGAACTAGAGAACCAGGGTGGTGCTGGAACTGAGCTTAACCACTGGGAAAAACGCCTGCTGGAGGTACTGATTCAATATCTCTGAATGATAGGGGGCAGTACTGTCAAAATACAGCTTTTACTGATTCCAGTATGTTTTGCTTTAACAGAACGAGGCAATGACTGGATCTCACACGCAGAACAGAGTGTTTTCCAGAATTACTTTGGCCATAATGGAGGATACTGGGTAAGAGGAATGTTTTTGCTAATTGATAATGCAACTAATGGAGGTGTGAATGTTCAATTTAATGGGGTTCTTTTGCGCTCTCAAGTTTCAACTTTCTTGACACACTTGTGCAGTGTTGCTGATTACGCATGGAAGTGATCTGGTAAAAGGTCATTGCAAAGTTAATTATTCTCTATGTGCTTAAAGGGATAGTTCACCCCAAAAATGAAAATTTCCTCACCATTTACTCTCACTCAAGTGGTTCTAAACTTTAATTAATCTATTTCTTCTGTTTCACACAATGGAACAAAATGGGGAAAAGCAACAAAAAATCCTATGGAAGTCAATGGCTGCTTATTCCCCAACATTCTTCAGCATATTTCCCTTTGCCTTGAACAGAAGAAAGAAACTCAAACTGGTTTGTAATTAGAGTGGTTGTAGCAAGATGGCAGAATTTTCATTTTTTGATCATACCTGATACTTTAAAATAACTTATCCTGAAATGTAGATGTCACAATATAAGCAAGAGGGTGATGCTTGGTTTATTTGCATTACTAGTATGTTGCCACCATGTCCAGTAAATGCTGTTCCACAGATCAGATATGCTGAAACTCACTGTTTACTTCCACAGACATAATCAACATTTTATGAATTATTATTATTATTTTTGTACTTTTGACATAACCTTGTGTCTATTTGACAACTGATGTCAAAGATTTTTAATACTCTTTCTCAGTATATCTTTTCACAAGTTCTTTGTGCGCACTGCATGTCTGTGCACTTAGAAAGCTGCATGTCAGGAGTTTAAACTGTTATGTGCTCAAAAAGGGGACATTTACAGAATAGTATAATTAGTGAGTTATTTTAGGCCAAAACCTCATAGAGGCACTCTGGGGAAGGTTTTTTTTAAAACATCTTTTTACATCTTATAAAAAGGGCCATTGACATAAAATGATCAATTTAAAGCTCTAACGTTTCAAGGTTATGCTTTTAATTGTCTAATCTGAGCTGTCATTTGTTTTAAGGTGGTACAGGGCCAATTACAGTATGGCGGAGAACCTGCAGTGGGGAAGAGGTTTGGGGTGTGACTTTGTGATGAAAAGCTGCAAATTCTGGATAGACCAGCATCGCCATAAGTAAGCTTTGATGCAAATGATGCACGAATAAACTGTATGATAATATACAGATTAAGGCTGAACAATATATTGTTTGAGCATCGATATCGCAATGTGTGTATCTGCAATAGTCAAATCGCAGGATTAGATTATTTATTATAAAAATTAAAACATAAAGGTTTTTTTATTATTATTTATACAATGACCACCATGTTATATTATATTTGATTGTTCAATTTCTGTACTTGAATACTGTTAGACTTCCCAGAAAACCATAAATCACTCTTTATTTATTTATTCCTGCTTGTAATTTATTATAACTTATGCAGATGCACTGCATAGAAAAAGACTTGATCTTCCCAGTCGATCTATATTAATGAAATCTTTCAAAATAGAGCTATTCAATTCATCTGGTGTAATTATATTAATATTGCAATATATATTGCAGGGAAACAAAATATCGCAGTGTCTGATTTTTCCAATATCATGCAGCCCTAATATCGATATTAGTGTGCAATGAATGTCTCACAAATGAATGTTTGCTTTTTTATATTTTGCAGCAGAGAGTTTTATTCACCATCGGATCCAAGTGCTTAAAAACACTAAAAAGATTTAATCAATTACAATCAAGAAACCTCCCAAAAACAGGGTGTTACCAAAACAGAATGTACACCAGTCCTTTATTTCAGATGGATTTTATTGTATATTTTCTAGAGGAATTGAAGTTTCTTAAACTTGTACAATGTCATTGAAAACGTTTGAGCCACTGACCTTGTGTTTTTGAACCAGGAGGCCGACTCTGAGCCCGTACTGTGATTCTGTGAGAAGCGCACCTCTGCAGCTCACCTGCAGGCAGGACCAGCTGGCAGTGGCTGTTTGCAACCTACAGAAGTTTCCTAATGCGCTTCCAGCAGAGTATCAGGTAAGATCATGAGAAATGCAGATGCTTTAATACAAGTGCCTGTAATAAATATTTACTCCTACAGTTGCCATTAACTCTTTGACATGTTCTAAATGTTAAAATGTTCAGTCAGTCATGTAATCAGTTACTAAATTCAAATCTGCTTTCCCATGATGGCTTGTGCTGAGCCAGAGAAAGACCTGCATAGCCCTGGTCATAAATCAACATTTCTCAGTGTTTTCATACTAAATTTATTTTAGGTTTCAGACATTTACATACACAAGCAAAACAACTTTTATGGTTTGTAAAATACTCTGATGTCTATGGAGGTGGCACAAATTATTCTTTTTAAACATAATCATACACTGTGCTTTATTTACATTAGATACACTGTTTAGGTTACTAGAACATTTACTCTGTTACCCTGCCAGTTAAACAGTTACTTACTTTCATGTATTTTGGTAGAAATTGATGAATTAACGTGTTGTAAATCCAACAGCTCTTATCTTTCCAGCGCAGGCTAACATGGCAGCACCTATCATAGATGAAACAATATGATCAAGCTGTTTAAATGAGAAAATACATCTGATATTATGATTCTGAAACGTGTAAGAATGTGTTTCACAATATAATTAGGATGTTTGGAAATATTTGCTGAAAAATAAGCAAAAAAAGATAAATACTTAAATCGTCAGGATGAGGAGTGCCACAAGATAAACTTGCTCTTGTCCTCTAATAGTAACACTTTTGACGATTTCTATTCTATTTTATTTATTCATTCATTCATTTTCTTTTCGGCTTAGTCCCTTTATTAATCTGGGGCTGCCACATAGGAATGAACCGCCAATTTATCCAGCATATGTTTTACACAGCAGATGCCCTTCCAGCTGCAACCTGGAGCGAGGACTCAAGTGCAGGACAAAAACTAAAAATAAAACAAAAAGACAGTGAAATCTACCCTGAAGGGGAAAACATTTACAAAACAAACTAACTGGCAGGAAAGAGCAGGGCTGCACATGACAGGACAAGGAAACAAACGACGACGAACTGGCATGGGACATGAAGAGAATATAAGCAGAAATAATTAACAAACAAACAAGTGAACATAATAACTAATAATGGGTTAACAAGGTGGGTGGGACTAGATAGTAGACAGGAAAGCACATGACAACACAACACAAGCCATGTGCTCAAAACGGGACTAGAACACGCAACCAATGAGAGAACTCATTAACCGCTTGTTCACATGAGACACTAAAGCATGCGGTGCATGTAAACATGTACCACATGTTAAAGACAACACCAGATATCCCAAGTCTCCCGGAAGTTCCGGGAGTCTCCCGCAAATGCATAGAGACTCCCGGATTCCCACAAATGAATGATAATATCCTGGATATCCCGGTCCTTAACTACGTTGCGCATCCCTTCCAGCTCTTCAGGTATGTCCCCCGCCTCCCCGCTCGCCATTACTTTTCTCACCTTGGGATATCTGCAACACCAACAGAAGACTGAACTATAGACACATGTACGCGATAAATAAAAACTCACCGTGCACTCACACATGCAACATGCATGTTTCATTTCATCGCCAACCGAAACCAACTAGATTAAGGTGATGAGAATGAAACACCAAGCTGCAGACAGAACAAACACCAGGATGAGAGCGCGTGTCGCAAACGCACCTGCATTAAGTGGGAGCGTGTACGGCCCAAGCACGGTCGAGACGGCGCTCATACAAAAGACACACCACAGAAAAGGAGTGCTCAACCCGAGAAAACTCGACCCGAGCACAACATACAAGACATGGCAGGACTAGTGTCTGGACTAGACGAGAATGAACAAGACCAGAGTGGTAGAATTCTGACAATAGAACGATTAAATCATCTTATTTTTATGATGTCATGTATCATGTGTATATATATGTTGTATGTTTGTAGTACTTTGACCATATTCCTGGCATCCCTGAGAAGGATTTGTCTGATTATGGAGGGGCTGTAGAAATCGCAGACTACTGTCCTTTTAGCCAGGAGTTTAGCTGGCATGTGGGAGGTGAATATCAGCGCAGCTCTTACTGCAGAATACAGGAGAACCAGCCAGGTGAGACGCACAGCCCTCACATTCATTTCTAAGCCCTCCTGCAGTGTTTTTGCATGTAAACTCTTCTATTATTTTACAACTGTTAAAAATATATGTAAATAATATTAACTGTAAATAACATTGGAGATTTCTTTCTAGCCACATGGAGAAACTATGGGGCAGAGCAGTATGGTCCAGGATCAGTCTGTCTGTACCAGAAATCAGCATTTGTTATGGAGCAGTGCACCAAACGAATGACTTACCCAGACTGGGGCAGTGGATGCTATAAGGTAAGAATAATAGATGTGAGAAGTGATACGGCAATGAAGTAAAAATAATTCTTGGTTTTGTGGATTTACTGGATATTTTATTTATAGGTGTGTGTAATATGTTAATATTTGTTTTAATCTGTAAATCTATGGTAACATTTCTTATTAATTTCAAATAATAATATGGTCCTTTGGAGCATTTTTAGGAAATGAGAATTGTTCAGAGTAACAAATGTTGCATTTGTTAGGTAAAGTCTAGATTGGATACGCAGCCGGCCGGAAGTGCGATATGCACATCAATATAGCAGCATTTTTTATGACACTGTATAACAATAATTAATATTTTTACAGTACTGTGACGGTTGGGGTAGACGTTAAAAAATACAATTTATTGGGTAATTTAATAGTTAACATGAATAATACTCGGGACAACTACTGTTTTTACAATACTGTGACGGTTGGGTTTAGAGTTGGGTTAGACGTTAATAAAACATTCATTCAAAATGAATGCCAACTGACCCAGCCGTGGCTCAAACCAGTGACCTTGTTGTGAGGCGATGGTGCTACCCACTGCGCCACCGCCTCTTAATAAAACTAATATAAATCTAATATTAAAAAATAATATAAATAATTTTCGTTAACTTCCAGCCACAACCATATTTGATCTTGCAACAACATATTTGTTGTGATTGTGAATTAGGGTTATTTCATCAAATATAGATTTCTGAAATTAAAACTTGTATTGTCTAAAATAAATATAAATATGTCTATAAACAGGTCACTTTTTTGTTATTTTATGCACAAAAATACTTCAACCCTTGTGCACTGTTCAAATTTACCACCCTTTTGTTATGATGGGGATGAAAATTAAACTGCCGAAAAAATGCATCAGATACATTTTTTTATTTTTTTGCATAAATCTGTTTATCAACCTCAGTCCTGATCAAAACTACTAATTGCTTAGAAAATTACAGGATTTTACCTCTTTAATTGACAAATTCACAAATGATGAAAAAAAAAAAAAGACATTCAATCTTTCATTTTCTTTTCGGCTTAGTCCCTTTATTAATCAGGGGTCGCCACAGCGGAATGAACCGCCAACTTATCCAGCATATGTTTTATGCAGCGGATGCCCTTCCAACTGCAACCCATCACTGGGAAACGTTCATACACATTCATTCACACACTACAGCCAATTTAGCTTATTCAATTCACCTATAGCCCATGTCTTTGGACTGTGGGGGAAACCGGAGCCCCCGGAGGAAACCCAAGCCAACTAGTGAGAACATGCAAACTCCACACAGAAATGCCAACTGACCCAGCCAGGGTGAGGCTGTGAGGCTATCGTGCTACCCACTGCGCCACCGTGACGGCCATAAAACAGACAAAATGATGTATTTTAATATTAAAAGTTTTGAACTGGATTTTTTTTTCTTTTTTCACAGTATTTCCGATTAGTAACAACATTGGCTTTGATGCTTTGTTAGATTTAAATTTTTTCCTCCCTAATTTACTGTTGATGGCTGTTTTCGGCCTTTTGACATTCATTCTAACCACATTTGATGGTGCATAAATACACAGTCTTTGTTTCATTTACTTCTTGTTGTTCTGAGAGCTGCATATTTCAATTTTTCTCAGACACATCAAGGTAATTGCGTAAAGGTCACTCTCACACACCCAGACACACATACACACACTTTAATTTCTTGTTATACTCCATATAAAATCCAAAAACTAAGCACAGGCCTATCTAAAGGGTTAATGGTGCCAAGTGATGATCAACAGTAAAAATGACAAATTTTACCTCTTCCCAACAGGGAAAATACATGATTATATTGGGGTCATGGTTTTGCAATAAAAAAAATGTGGTTATAATGGAAGTCAATGGGGCAAACCAATAGTAAAGAGAAAAATTGAAAATTAATTAAAAACAATGTGTCAAAGGCAATGTTGTTTCACATGTCCAATACTTTGATAAAAGGTAAAAAGAAATCCAGTCCACAACTACTTTTTAATTGAAAATACGTCTTTTTATGTGTTTTTTTTTCACCAAATCAGTGACATTGTTACTATGTATTTGGCAATTGAGAGTTAAAATTCTGTATTTTCTAAGCAATTTAGTAGTTTTGATCAGGAATGCGGTTGATTAACAGATTTATACAAAAAAACAACAACATTTATCTGATGCATTTTTTTACAGCAGTTTAATTCTGTGGATGTTTTCATCCCGAACATAACAAAAGTATTACATTTAGTAAATTTGCCCAAAGTGTATTGTTGAGTTTTAAAAAAAAAATCCAAGCATTTTTTTCAAAATATGTGTCAATAAGATTTGTCGCCGAAAATCATTCTGCTAGCTGATACACAGAGAAACTTATGGCCAAGAGTGGATGAAAACCTCCCCAACAGTACATAAGGTTTAAGTAACAACATTTTGGTATTGAACGCATAAATCATAAACTCAAAGAAGCTGAGAATTGTAATGTGGTCTCTTAATTGTTGATATCTGTAAATGTATATACACATTCAAATGTTTTGGGTTAATTGGTTTTGTCAAATTAAAATAATAATTGATATAAAATCTCTTAATTATTATTTAAATAATTGATGTGACAATTCTCTAGGAGAACAAATATGTGAAATACTGTGAAAAATCCCTTGCTCTGTTAAACATCATTTAGGAAATATTTGAAAAGGGAAAAAAAATTCTCAGGAGGGCTAATCATTTTGACTTCAACTCTATACTGAAACTGATTTGTGCTGCAGGTGTCTTGCACAGCTCAAGGGTTGCTGGTCTGGGTGCAGAGCGAGACCTTTCTATGTCTTCGGACTGGTCAGGTGATCAGTGTGAGTATTCGGATGAATGAATGGGTTTATAGCGGTCAGCTCATCTGCCCAGCCTGCTCTGACTTTTGCAGCAACTGCCCTCTGCCTCATCTGATCCCTCCTCTAAACACCACCAAGAGTGCTCCAATAGGTCAGTTACCATCTGACACTTGCAAAAAAAGATTCATGCATTTCCTATTATAATAACTAACTCTTTTCCTCTCTCAGATCCTTGTTCCAGATCTTCCTTTTTAGTGGTGAACTTATGGCAGCTCCTGTTAACTCTCACTCCACTGCTGATCGGCTTCCTCCTCTGTGGCTGGGACTGACTTTAGTCCTGGCTGAATGGGTGAACATGGCGACCTTTGCTGCCACAGGCTTTTCTTGAGGTTTAGCTGATGTGGAGGGCAATCCTGCGGCTGATCACTTCCTTACTGTAGTCTGCGGTCAGATAACTGTTTTCTCTGAGTGTGGAGCTGTGGGCAAAAGCCATTGATTGCACTCCTCCTTGTCTGGCTGTCAGGTGCCAGCGAGCTGTAGATCCAATGTGAAGCCATAGTCATGCAAGCTGCGGTCACGCAGCACGGTTATGCAGGTGCTATTAATATTCTCTTTGTCTCTCCGATGGACCTGTAGCATTTTAAAATAGGCGTTTGGCTGAGGATGATGATGGGAGGTCTTCTCTCTCGTGTTCGGCTCATGGTGCTGCTTGGTTGTTCCATTAAGTTATTTGATGGCAATGTTTTAATCAGCGTATCAATATCAGGTCATGTGACTGACGATGCTTGTGAATTTGCATGAAGTAGTGCAAGTGAGATTTCTGTTTAAAAAGGTTCGTTCAGCACAAAATGGTAATTCTGTCATAGTTTACTCACCCTCATGTTGTTCTTAACCCAATCCTGAGAGATTTCTGTTCCTCTTGAAAGTCTCTTCACAGATAACTTGCTCCAGAACCTTCATGAAGAGATAAAAAAGAAATCTGTATAAATCAAGCGATTGAAGACACAATATCAGTACTTTACCTCGTGTCCTAACAACATGAAAAAAGAGACCAGCGATTTGGGTAAACTACATGTTTGCTAGTTATTTTATTTTTGAGATATGAGGTTAACTCTCTGCTGGTGCTTTCAGTATGGCTTAAAATGTCATATAAAAGCATGGCAACTTCATTTATGTAGCACATTTCATACACAGTGGTAATTCAAAGTGCTTCACATAAACAGAAATAAAAGAAACAATATAAGAAATAAATACAAAGAATTAAAACAGATTAGAAAAACATAAAAATGTGTTAAAACAGGTTATAAAAGAATGAAAAAAAAGAGAAAGACATAATAGTGCGATCTGTCGGACGTAGCACCGTGCTAATTCAGTAAAGGCACAGCTAAACAGATGTGTTTTCAGTCTTGATTTGAATGTGCCTAATGTTGGAGCACATCAGATCATTATAGACTAGTAATAATACTTTAATGAATGTAATTGGGAGCCAGTTTAAAGACCTGAGCACTGGTGTGATGAGCTCGGATTTTCTGGTGCTGGTCAGAATCATGGCAGCAGCGTTCTGGATGTAGTACTCTGAATTAGTAAGATTCAAAACTAAATAAAGCACATAATCAGTATCTGAGGTGATCATTGTCATGGTAGTTTATGCCGTTGTTCAGCCATGACGATTTCTAAAATCTAAACTTTGTGCGTCGCCCTCGTGGATAGTTAGGACAAACACTCCTTTTAACATGGAAAAGATACCTTTTATCATGTGTCAAAGTATATTATGTAGTGAGGATACAGTGTTTGGAATTAACAGATTTAATTTAGCAAACACTGATCAGTGAACAATGTTTACAGCATTCACATTAGATAACAAGTTCGAGCAGGCTTGCTTGGTGTGTGAGAACCAATGTCATTCATTTTTGTGTGTCATGTGACACCTAAATTTTAGCAAGTAAGTTCAGTTTTCAGTTTCAGCAAGAACCAATGAGGTTTGTTCCTGCGGGTCAAGCATCACTGGTTATATAAATATTAGTTGAGTTTACATTGTAAGTCATAATGCGCAGATCAGATCTTTTGATCATACCCATTTTTTTTTTGTTCTGCATTTTTACATTACGTTACATTTAAAGGAATAGTCCACTCAAAAATTACATTTTACTCACCTTTGGTGTGTTTTTTTCTGTTTAACATAAGACAAGATATTTTAATGGATGTTGGTAACTGAATTTCTTCGTTTGTGTTCAGTCGAAGAAACTTGCACAGGTTTGAGTAAATGATGACAGAATTTACATCTTCGGGTGTGAGCTAAAAGATTGCTAAAAAATGGAATTTGATGCACATTCGTAAACAATTTTTTTTTCACATCCGATCTGAGCCAATTTCAAACATATCCGATACCTGGACATCCAATCTACAGCAGGAAATCAATTATTGAACTTGTCATGTTTTTTCCCGGGAATAATATTTCTAAAAGAGTTGTTGATATGGAATTGAACCAGTTCTTGGTAAAAACTGAAACGAAACAAACAAAAATTAAACAAAACAAAAAAAAAATCTGAAAAATGAGTTGTGTAATAACAATCAAATGACACAAGGAGAAAGAAATAACATATTTAATACTTTATTTAAAAGGCTTTTTTTGGGGGATGGCAGCTTAAAGACGCCTCTAATATGGAGATAGAAGTCACATGAATTGCGCAGGTGTGAGTTTTTTTACAGACTTCAACAGAGTGTAAAAATCTTGTGGTTCTGTGGGTCTCGTTTATAAAATCTGATCTTTCATTTGAAATTTATATTGGATTTTAGCCAGGTGATTGGCTGGGCCATTCTACAGCTTGATTTTCTTTCTCTGAAAGCATTTGAGAGTTTGCTTGGCTGTTTTGGATCATTGTCTTGCTGAAATGTCCACCCTGGTTTCATCTTTATTGTCTTGCTAATGTAGATTTTGGACTGAAGCAGCTAATGTTCATTTACAATGATTAAGGGCAGAAGATTGCTGAAGAACTACTGACAGATTTCAGCTGCTGCCTGGGCTTTCACTGCCTTTCTACAGCTCCCTTTCTTCATGTGTTCAATACTTTTTCCTGGTGTCATTTCTTTTTATTACGCATAACTTAATTTGTAAACTAATAAGATTTCCTTGCATATATGGATGTCTTTGGTTGTTACCAACATCTGGGGAAAACGTCAAGTCAACAGCAGCTAGAGAAATATGTTTTCTGAGAAAAATGGTGATGTGTTCAATACTTATTTTCCCCACTGCATGTCTAAACATGCATGTGTGATTCAATTGAGGGGTAAAAATCTCCCAGATTTGATTAAAATATTTTCATTGTTCTTTTTGTTCTGAGAATAAACAGAAGTTTCCTAGGTTTGGATCATCATGAGTAAATAATGACAGAATTTTCATTTTGGTATGAAGTAAACCTGTGAGTCCTGTTTACATTTAAGAAAGATAAAGATAACCATTACTATGTTAAGCACAAAAACGTGCCGTTTCTTCAGATTTGTCATTTGATCATTTAAATGCTTGATATCCAGGATAGATTCTGGCTCTAGTTATAATCATTTTCATCAGCTTGAATGATATTTTGAACAATATCCAGTGATATTTTTTTTTCATTGTATTAATTTCCTTCGATGTTATCATTGTATTTGCCGTATGAGCTGATCGTCATCTAGAATGATTTACGACTTGTCATTATAGTTTTCCTCGATGTGAATGGGCCAAGGTTGGTGCAAGTGCTGAATTGAATTTCTTTTTGATAATCTCTATAAAAATGAATGTTGCTGTTATGTACTGTAAGTATGTTTAGTTCAATTAATATACCGTTGAATCCTGAGAATTCTGACATCATAAATATTATTGGGGTTTTTAATTATTTACAAAAACATCAATATTTGTAAGAATTTTCAGATATTACGATACAAGGAATTAGTGTTGTCAAATATATCAATACTGATGTATTTAAAATGATACAATCTTCCTTTTGTTAAGTATCGATACTGGCTTTGCTCTCTTGCACTCTCTCACCAGAGTGGAGATTAATAATTTATAATTATATTAATATTTTAACACTTTTGATGTAATCAGAAAATAAGATGAGATTGCAGTAATTTAGTTTTTTTTGTTGTTGTTTTTTGTTTTTGTCTATGTAATTTATTGCCTTTTGGACTTAAGGACTGCAGATGTACCTGATATAAGCATTATGTGTTTTAGTTATCCCCCCCAAAAAAACAAAAACAAAACATTTTCACTGTATATAGAAGCGTTTTACTTTGACCATAATGTTATTTGACACAAACATTCGCTTTGATGAAGACTGATTATCCGTTTACCTTGAAATGTGTTGCCAGATTTGTGTCGCAAAGGGCTTTCCTGCCAAAACTGCAGATCATTTGTCTTCTAACAATCAACTCTTCAAAAGCCCATCAGGAAAGTGCTTTTCATAGATCTCTATATGAGATCCGATGACGTTTGTGTGATTGTCAGTTTGCCTACACCAAGAAGTATGCATCTTTTATTTCCCAAGGCAAATATAAAGACTTTTTAATTCACCACAGTAGCACGCTGCCATGAGTATGGCACTTTTAACCATTTATGAATGCTTTTATAATGTAGCCATTTTTTTTGTTGTTGAAAAAAGATTGGGAAGAAATACCGAGAAGTTGACACTGTATATGTGATTGGATTGATATTGTTGAGGTGTTGGACGACTAGTGAAGGTGTCTATGATGTAATTATCTGGTATTTTACTTGTTCTTTTTGTATCCTATAATATTTAATGAGCAACATGTGTGGATGCTGCTCTGTCATCTTGTAACTAAATTCACCAATTCATAGTTCAAGATTTTAACCATTTGTAAACCTTTTAGTGTTATGAGATATTCATTTTATTTACAGTGCTTTTCATTTCAGGACAGTGTTATTTAAATGCAAATGTAATAAGAGACAAACACGGCAGCTTTAACCGTACCCCTGATTTAAGAGCCTGTGCGCAAGTAAAGTGTAAATATATCTGTGTTTTTATTGTAGGACTGATAGCTGCTATGTTGATGATTTCCTTTGAAGAGATTAATTGTTCGACAAGTGGAGGAATGCAATTCTGGATTTTGAAGTGAGGCTTGTGGTGTGATTTGTATTTACTGTGTGTACGTATGGATCGTATAGTTTATATCCTGAAATGTTTGACTGGTGAGCTGTGCAGTTTTATAGGCTCATTTGTACTCCTAATCAAACCTCAACTGAAATGCCTTTCCTTCATGGTATTCACTCAAGGACAGCCTGAGCATAGATTTAACAGATTTCAAACATAACTTTGAGTTTCCTAAGATTCAAAGCAAGCTTTTATATTTTATAGGAGACCCTTTTTCCCTAAATATATAATCATGACTACTAAAACTGAGACTTGGTATCGTTAAACATTTACAGAAGTTATTCAAATGTACAGTATGTTATTTTGTTGTTTTTGTTTGTCAAAAAGGACCGAGACCCACGATAGGACTTGCTTTTTCAGTTATTGCTGCATAAATAGTCATTTTGCTACAAATAGTAACTTATTTAACAATGATTGTTTGAATTTCTCATGTATTGTCTAGCATCATTCCATTTGAGAGAAATCAATGCGTAGTTTACATTGAAATACATTAAAATACATAGTTTACATTGAAAAAAAATGAAATAAAAAGTTTAGCCGAAGAAATATAACTTAATTTGATTGTGTTCAGATATGCTTTGATTTGTACATAAGACAAACAATTTAACAGATTTCTCTTTGTACTGTTTTTTGCTTTTTTTTATCATTCTTTGTTATTTAATAATTTATTTAACACATAATTTGAGAATATTTTGCTGGGAAATTATGTTGTGTGGAACTTGTTTAACTATTCTGTGTGGATAAAAATTGAATTGACATCGAGCATGGAAGAGAATAACATATAGCCAATAAGAGGAGGAACAGACAATATTGAAAATGCCAAGCTATGAGACTGATGTCGAGACCAAAGACGAGTCTATGCAGAACAAAAAAAATCCACCACATAATCTCTCATTGTTTCTGACACATCATTAAAAGAAATGATAATTCGTAACTTATTTATCACATCCTTGACTGTTGGGACATTATTTGTATTGTCAACATTTGTTTATTTTTCCCAATAAAATGAATTGAACTTAGATCTGTTTGTACTTCACTTTTAAAGTCAACATTCAGTGGTTATATCTTAACGCATTAAAATAAGTAACCTATGTTTATATTTATGTAAAAACAGGTGTTTTCATTATTACACAAGATGTACAATGTTTTACTTTGTTCTTCATAACTGTTAGAACACACTCTCCACACCAGATAAATGAGACTTAGCCCCGGATGCCACATCCTGTTAAAAAATAAAACAAGCCAGCAGAGCCACCCAATATCCAAACCGTTAACATAATAAAATGACAACTAATCAAAAATAATCTAATCATTAACTATTAATCAATAAAATGATATAATGATAATTATATAAATGACTAATGATCATATGATTACATAAAATAATTAAATGAAGAATAAACGAATATAAACAAATGAAAATAAAACAACACAATTAAATTGAATGGTTGTTTTCTTGAAACAACGCACACATAAGTTTGCTAGAAAGATTCTCAGATCCTTAGTTAGATTCCTCATTCTTTTTTTTTCGGCTTAGTCCCTTTATTAATCCGGGGTCGCCACAGCGGAATGAACCACCAACTTATCCAGCATATATTTTATGCAGCGGATGTCCTTCCATCATTGTGTCACATCCATACACACTTATTCATACATACACTACGGACAATTTTAGTTTACCCAACTCACCTATAACATGTCTTTGGACTTGTGAGGGAATCACGGAGGAAACCTACGTGAACACGAAGAGAACATGCAAACTGCACACAGAAATGCCAACTGACCCTGCCGAGGCTCGAACCAGCAACCTTCTTGCTGTGAGGCAATTGTGCAACCCACTGCGCCACTACGTCGCCTTAGATTCTTTATAACCAAAATGAGTCATATATATGAGATATATATGTTAGCTAAGACAATATATGGTCCTGTTGACAATTGTTGAGAGGATGAATCTGGAAACAAATCTTTGAAAAAATAGATATGGGTCATCAGGGAAAACTTCTTTTGTTGTGCGATGTGGTGTACTGCACCTGAAACTAATTTAAAACAAAATTTTTTTTGATTTATTATTTTATATTTTATATTTGAATATAATTTTTTTTTTTCAAAATAAATCTCAAAAGAACTGTATGTATGTGTTATGGAAGATGAAATGAATGCTTTTTAAAAAGGGTATACCATGAAATTCATCAAACGTGACATTTAAGACAATGATAATGTTACAAAAGCTTTTTAGCGTTTAAAGATATATTACAATAATAAACAGTTAATTTAAATTGTAAAAATATTTCACAATACAACAGTTTTTGCAGTTTTTGACTTAGTGGGCAAAAAAAGTCTTGCCATCTAAAACATCTTAACATTTTTTAAATAGAGAAACTGCTTTGAAAAGTTGTACTTCAATTTAAACACACACACGCACACACACACACATATACATATATAATTTTATATATATATATATATATATATATATATATATATATATATATATATATATATATATATATATACACACATAAAAATATATGAAAAGCATATTAGAGTTATATAAAACCACATAAAATCAATATTTAAAACAAAATAAAACAATAACAAATAAAATGATATTACAAATAATGCTAGGCTTTGTTAACTCACAATAACTTAAACATATCAAAACAAATACGCCGTTTTTAGAACTTTTTTGTACTCACCTTAATGGTATTAATATCTAACCACTGAACCACTGA
Source organism: Danio aesculapii (assembly GCF_903798145.1). Lineage (NCBI taxonomy): Eukaryota > Metazoa > Chordata > Actinopteri > Cypriniformes > Danionidae > Danio > Danio aesculapii. The sequence goes on from NC_079443.1 coordinate 39,603,831, forward strand.
AAAAAGGTTTCTGACTGCTGAATTTACAACGATGGATATGAAACTTGGTAAATATAATCAAAAGATTGATAAATAAGCTTCGTTCTCCAATTTTTTTTTAAATGAACATATAAACATACTATATATCATAAATTGACAAATTGACTCTGAACGTCACGAGGGTGGTGTCATCGCATCTAGCCAATCAGAAAGAGGACTGAGCTAGCGCTCTTCCTTCTTGTTTCCGCCTAGGACTTTTAATTTGAAAAGTGGATTTCTGTAGCGTTTCAAAAGTAAAACATCACAAGAAATATCAAATGTATTGGAATAAACTATATTTATATGTTCGATATGTAATATGTGTCATAATTAGAGTTAAATAATTCAGCTTGTGCTGTTTTATTAATTTGCTTTTCCTGTCACATGACGCGGGGTCGCGAATGACTTCACGCTCTGTCATGGCTGCACGAGACATAAACATGCCAGTGGTCCTTTAATTTAGACTTTAATTCAAACGAGAGCGATGGTTAGAACCGCTACCATAACAGGTCGCTTCGCCATATGAAATCGGTTGTTGGGTTTTTTGCGTGGCTGGTGAAGTGTTAGATCGCTGTTGTAGTTCATAGGAAGGATCCAATCATGCAGACTGAAGCCGTGCTGGAGCATCACAGCGGCTCACAGAGTTCAGGCAGGACGGGCTCCAAATCCTGGCAGTACAGGTACCTCACACAGATATCCTCCTGTAGTGTTTACTTACAGAACTACTCGATATAGATTAGCTGAAAGGAATAATGTGATGGGAGATTGTTTAATATTCAATTTCCCGAGTAAACAGAACTTAAGCATGGCATTCGGATATGATTTTGTCATCATATTTGACCCATATCTTTCCCTAATCGTACTTTTTAAATGCTTAACATACGTGTTTATTAGGCAGGATGACATCTCCCTTTTACTTTTCGTTATATATTATTCATATGCACATACACAGTGGACCATCATGCGCTTCAGATATATGGATAGTATTCTCTCAGTGAATAGAGAATACTATGCATAGTTAATACAGCTTTATTGTTATACAAATAAAAATATCTTGTGTTATGCTGTTGTGACAAACATTTTTTAATAATATGATATTTAATTACTTTTTTTGTCAACTTCAGTGACCTAATGGAAAAAGTGGATGGATATTTGATGAAATACACCAATCTGGTGACTGGATGGCAGTATCGGTGAGTCTGTATTTCTTTATTTCTTTCTCAATTTCAGATAGATGTGGGCCTGTTTATGTGCTCAGAGCGTCTTTTGTTTAATCAAAACAAGAGTCTTCTAATAAGGTAAAGTTGGTTTTATAGTCCCACATTCGTTCAGTGACAATTGTGACACGGCCCCTATATTATTTACCACGCTGCTTTGACTATCATTCTGAAATCGCATCCACGTATGACTTCAAAACAACATTAAACTTTAAGCAACATTTGAATTGAATTATCTTAAGTTGGTTTTTAAATGTTTGAATAATCATGCTCCAATGGTGTTTTCAGATCTAATCAGTAGGCATTAAACCTCTCACAGAGTCACACGAGCAACTGCTAACGGTGACTGTCTAGTGCCAAAGTGTAAGACCTCTTTTGGTCAATCTGTTTTTTTCTGTTAAGGAAACCAAATTGTGGAATGATTTGCCTGCTAGCCTAAAATTAGAAAGTAATATAAATATTTTTAGTAGTGTTCTTAAAAAGTGGTCTAAACCAAAACAGCAGTGTTTGCACAAATAGTCTACTATTAGTATGTTTGTTTGAGCATGCCGCCTATGCTTTTACCTTACAGCAATTTTATGTAAAGAATTATAACGTGTGTATGTATCTATTTTATTTTCATTTTGTCAAGCCTCCTGTGGACAGGTGTTGAGAATTTGCAAGTCTTAAACAAATGCATTTGGTTGTCCAATGTAATTGTGATGTCTGTGTCAAATAAATAAATAAATAAACATTTGCACTATTTAGTTGACTGTGAACAATGTTGTATTTTGATAGTCATTGCCTGCTAATATGATTTCCCTATTTAGAATTTCCAAAGAATACTTTTCTAAAATTATATTCTTAAGGAGAAAGTCTGAATGTGTGAATATAAAACAAACTTAACCTCAATAAGTCTTCTAATCTGTACTTTTCCTCCCCACATAACAGATATTTTGTGCTTAACAATGAGGGTGGTCTGCTAGAGTACTTTGTGAATGAGCAGTCCAGGAATCAGAAGCCCCGGGGCTCGCTGCCGTTAGGCGGCGCAGTGATTTCCCCCAGCGATGAAGATTCACACACCTTCACCGTCAACGCCATCAGCGGAGAGCAATACAAACTCAGAGGTTGTCACATGATTTCTTTTGCTGCTTTTCAAAGCAGTTTCGCTTCCTTTATTTCTGTTCTCTTCAAAGACAGTGGGTAAATACAAATAAAACAACTGTAGATGGTGCTCTATTAAAATGCTTAATATATTTGTATGCGTTGCTGGTCTGATATAATAGTTTATATTAAATGGCTTCTTCTTAATACCTGCTTGTGTAACTTCAGCCTCAGATGCAAAGGAGAGACAGCACTGGGTCAGCCGACTGCAGGTCTGTGCACAGCATCACACAGAAGCGATGGGCAAGGTGAGACTTACAACCAGACACCTTTAACACTACCATCTTGCTCAGTGGCCTTTCTGATGACCTATTCAGTTACATTCCTGCAAAAATATTTAATCCAGTTTATAAGGCCATTTCCACCTGGTATAAACATGTATTTTTTTAGCAATTCAATCACAAATTGTCAGCTGAAATGCATTGTTGTCTCCACCTGCTATTATCATACATCCAGACGCATCTCTTGTGTTCGTATTTCTTCGAGACCCTTCTCATTTTTTATTATTTATTTTCAGTGTGACACAAGTACTATTGAATGAGCTGATCTATGTTAAGTCAATGAAGTTGATGTGTATGGCAATTAAGCCATATTAATTATTTAGATTCTAATCCGTGTGTTTTTGTACTTTTAAATGAAGTGTAAATACAATGTTTAGGTGCATTTGTGCAACATGTTCCTTAACATTCATGTGTCAGGTCAGTACGTGTCTTCCTGTGGCTGTTTAATGCAGTTGACCACACAAGCGTCTCATCTGCATAAGCAAGTTGTTGAACGTGCACAAGCTGAAAATGTTTTACATTAGGGATGCACCATAATGGAAAAATCTGATATTGCGATATTTACTTTTTCTGCGATATATATTGTGATACAAATACAGATAGTATACCAGATAATAGTATCCAAGTACAGAAATTGAATTTTTATATATATATATATATGTAAACTTTAAGTCAGGTAAAAATATTTTGTTTTTAATTTCAGAAGTAATAAGTCAAAACTAATTTAAACTAACACAAGTAAAACAATCTGCTAATGTAATGGGTTAAGTAAAATAATCTTTTTAAGATTTCTGTAATAGAAACCTGACAGAAATTCTCAAATATAATTCTGACTCAACATGGCATATCCTGCGATGTGACTTCTTAATACGCACATTGCGATTTCGATGCTAAAAGGATATATTGTGCAGCCTTATTTTACATATTTTATTAGTATTGTTGAACGTGTCCACTTGTAATTTGAGTTCAATAAATACAAATATAACATATTAAAATTAAATCGTTATTTTTTAAATTTAAAATTAACTAATTTTAACATGTTATTGATGAAGCTAACCAAAACTATACAAGCTGACCATGTGTGGAAAAAAACGACCATTGAAGAAATATAAAACAAATGTGAGGACGTGGCTTTGCATATTTAAGTGTCTTTTAATTATATGCAGCCAAAGAATAATAATCAGTGAATCATGAGATATAATCATGATAAATAAAAGCTCTGTTTCTGCCACAAAACCTTATAAAACAAAAATAAAATGCATAAAAATGTCTTGTTTCTAGTCTATCTATATATATCTATATATATCTATATCTATATATATCTATCTATATATATATATATATATATATATATATATATATATATATATATATATACATATATATATATATATATATATAAATATATATATATATATATATATATATATATATATATATATATATATATATATATAAATAATATAAATAAATATATATATATATATATAAATAAATAAATAAATAAATAATAGTTTTTAATTTCAGAAGTAATAGATCAAAATTTATTTAAACGAAACATAAGTAAAACAATCTGCTAATGTATTGGGTTAAGTAAAATGATCTTTTTAAGATTTCATGTTTTCAGACTCAACATGACATACCCTGCATTGTGACTTGTGAATATGCACATTGCGATTTTGATGCTAAAACGACATATTGTGCAGCCTTATTTTACATATTTTATTAGTATTAAGTGTATTAAGTGTACCTATTATTGGAGTCGCAAAATATACAAAAATAACATATTAAAATAAAGATTTTTATTATTTTCTTTTAAAATTGGCTAATTTGTGTGTTATTGATGAAACTAACCAAAACTATACAAGCTGACCATGTGTGGAACAAAATAACTAATAAAAAAACATAAAACAAATGTGATGATGTGGCTTTATATATTTAGATGTCTATTTAGTTGTATGCAGCCAAATAATGATAATCAGTAGATCATGAGATATAATCATGATATATATAAAAGCTCTGTTTCTTCCACAAAACATTATAAAACAAACAAAAAAATTTTATAAAAATAAAAAGGACCATTTTCTTTTTTATTATTTTGGATCTTTGCTGTAAAAAGTAATCACCAACGTTCTATCCTTTCTGTAAAATATTTAATTGTGCTCTATGGAAGCAAAAAAAAACACAGGTTGAGATGAAACATTTGGTAAATGTTTATAAAATGGTCATTATTTGGGTGAACTAATATTCATTATCCCACAGACAAACCCACCGCTGCAGTCTCGCAGTCTCTCCATGGCGTCTCAGGGCAGTGGCAGCTCTCCAGGATCTCAACACAGGATCAGCCAGAACTCAAACGCTCTGCTGGGCCTGTCCCAGCTCCAGCGTGGCTCCTCTCTCTACTCCAGCAGGAAGTCACTGCTGCCCGATCACTTGCTGGAGGCCAGAGAGGTGAGAATGACACCTCTTTTCCACCAGAGCGCTTAGTGTTTGGGAGCCCGAGCTGTCTGTTCTCAGCCAAATTAACTAGAGCCTCTTAATGCTACTATATGTTGTTTGCCCAGATGCCAGTGGAAGTTCGTTAAACAATAAAACAGCAAGTTTTTTTTTTTTCCTGTTCCAGATGATGACCCAGGCCCAGGGCCAGCACAGAGACTTGATCCAGACCATTGAGGGTCTGCCCTCCTCCCAGGGACCCTCTCCCTTGGACCAAGACCTGCTGCTGCTGAAAGCCACATCTTTGGCCACCATGACCTGCCTCAGTGACTGCCTGCATATCTTGCAGCTCCAACAAGTCGCTAGGCAGAAATTTCCTCTCAGCGGTGAGTGTTTTATGGATCTTTTATTTATGTTGATCCTTGTGGTTTTCTTCTTTAATGCAGGCTGTATCATTACATATGCTTACACACATCCATCCATATCTCATCCCTTCCACGTAATGCATTACTTGTATGCATACCAAGTGCTAATTGCCAAAAGAAAACCTTTTATTGAAAGGACATCAGACAAAAATGAAGCTGATATTTAAATAAAAAAGAAAAGTTTAATGAAGTTCATAATGCCGCAAATCTGGTTTTCCCCATTTAATTTTAGACCTGACTTTGCTATATTCATATGCTACAGCAGTGCTTGCATCTTAAGTGAAGGCTTTTCTCTTCCAGTAAAGGGGGTTATTTATAAACACAGCATCCATCACTGGAGTTATTGACTGCATCACTGGAGTGACAGACTCTCCTGCTGTAGGATTATCATACAGCAGGAGAGTCTGTTCTTGTAAACCTTGTTCTTGTAGAGCCATTCTTGATAATATAGTATCTGTAAATTATCTCTTATTAAGTTTTATTTGCAAACAGATTAGGGCTGTGCAATTAATCAAAAATTCAGTTTCGATTTTGATTTTTGGCTTCTAACGATTATGAAAAAACATTAACCGCAATTAAAAGATTAGTGCATCATATATCGCCCCCTTTCCAGTTGTATGCATTTGTTGCTCTGCAAAGCTCAATTTCATGTGAAAATGACTAAAAGCATGTACTGTAATGTAACGTTTGCAGCATGTGATGCGCGTCATTCATTGATGTACATTGAGCGCGACAGAGATCGCATGGTGTTGTGTGTGTGCGTGCGCTCAGCTTCAGAAATGAGCTAGTCATCTTAATGTGAGCGCTTTAATGGTCAAATACATGCACATTTGTGTCAAAACGCGGTGTTTAGTGATTATTCATATCAACCCTCATTTGTGTAATAAACAAACGAGTTGAGAATCAAAAAACATGTGAAAGTGAAACCGTAAATCAAAACGGTACTGCTCTTAAAGTGATAGTGTGCAATATTCCTGTTGCCGACTGTTTTTATCATTATTAATCAAACAACAAAAGGACAAAATCACTCCCTGATCTTGACTGAAGGACTTTTGTAGTTATAATTAAAAAAATTGTCTTGCAGTGAAGATGCTTAAAGCACAGTTTGTTTCATATTTTTATTCTATTGTAATTATTTCCCTTTTCTTATTAAGAGGGAGGAAAATAAATGTGTGTATATGTGTGTGTATATATATATATATATATATATATATATAGATAGATAGATAGATAGATAGATAGATAGATAGATAGACAGACAGACAGACAGACAGACAGACAGACAGACAGACAGACAGACAGACAGACAGACAGACAGACAGACAGACAGACAGACACAAATTTAAGATCAAATCAGATTCTGATTTTTACCCAAGTAGGGTGACCCATACTTGGTAATTGTGCTCTGTATCCAAGCAGTGGCGGAGCTACAAATTTTTACATGGGGTGGCCACTGCTTTTTTAGGGGCTCCACACACACACACATCATCTACTCACTTTGTTGCATCATATATTAAATATAATAACTTACTTGCATGCAGGGCTGGACTGGGACAAAAAAATCCCTGGCATTTTGGGCCAGAGCAGCCCACTACATACAATCTAAATGCTACCCATCTGTGCACGCCCTTGAATATGTTTACCAACTCCTATTCTATAAAAGCACAAAAGCCATATATAGGAAATATTGATTTGCCAATTTAAAACCTTAAAAAATGTAATTTATTCTTATAACAAGTAACTAGAAATAATAGACAGGGATAAATTGATCTGTGCGCTGCAGACGCAAAAGGCCTGCGCGCTGCTTCTGCTCTCCATACGTGCATGTGAAAAGGTGTGACTCTCAACTATTTTGACACACTGAAGTTGCACGCTCACGCAGAGCCCAAAATGGTAGTGTGTGATTGGGTCAGCCCAATATCAATAAAGAAAAGAACCAATGGGCTGCAGATTATGTCATATGGGCCAGTCTGTCCGAAAAAAAAACCATCTTACTTTCAGAGCATTACAGATCACAGCGTCAAAAAACAACAGGCTGTTGAGTGTTTTATGGGCCAATCAGATCATAAGAAGATGATCAGCCTGACCCAAAAAGTACATCGGCCCAGCGGGAAATCTGCCAGATGGCCAGTCCGCCCCTGCATACATGTAATGTGCATGTAATACTAGCACAGATGAAGTATAGCGTTAACTGTTTAAAGAGTGAATTGATCTCTCTCCTCGTTAACTTACACAGCAGATAATAAATGTCCTCAGCAAACAAACCTTATAATAAACTATAAAATGTATTTCAAATATTATGTTATGGTGCATTATTATTTGTCTTACTTAAAACCATGCTCTTGTCTTCGGCTCTACACTGATTTGAAAATAGCTTGAGCTTTGCCAAAATTAAAAAACTTCGTTAGACAAATGTGATGTCAAGCAGCATCAGGAACTGCCAGCAGCAAATAAAATTTTGGAGTGGCACCCAGGGTGGCCAATCGGATGTCAGGGGTGTCCAGTGCCACCCCTCTGGCTCTGCCACTGCATTCAAGTGCATACACACAGCAGTAAACACACACACACACACACACCGTGACCTTCCAATCACAAATCTATCTTTCTAACCATTAGGCCACACCTTCCCCTGAGATGTTTTAGATGAAATCCGAGAGCTGTAATCCTCTATGTACCTCAACTATCATGAGGATTTGATCTAAAATAGTGTTCTGAAGATGAATGAAAGTCAGGGGGGATTGGAATGAAATGAGGTTGAAGTAATTCATGACAGAATTTTCATTTTTGGGTGAACTAACCGAAAGTTAATAAGTGATTTGAACTCTCATAATTTAGTTTTGCATTGCCATTTTCCACTCATGTTTTTGACCCCTGGGCCTAGACCACATTATGTCCACCAAAATGTTTTTAGGCTGCTGAAAATTGGCAACTCTTCTCAGAATGCCTGAGAGCACTTTTAAAGTTTGCCGGGTTTTTTTATAATTAGAGACATCGACGTAAGGAAATAGTACACAATGTAGAGATGGCTTCATTCCTACTCTGTTTTCATATTTCTGTTCTTGCTGATAATGTAAAAAATGCCAGAAGAATGTTGTGCGACAGTTGAATAATGTGGTATTCACTCCACCCCTCATTCACTCTGATCGGATGGATGGATTTCTGGATAAAAGTGACAGTGATGAGTGTTATCTTCTCAGTGACTAGAAAGAAACATGCTGACTATAAAATAGATGTTCACTACTTGCACTATACTGTAAATGCATCACTCCGATTAAAACCTTAAGTAATATGCTGGCTTCTGCAGGGGAAAAACCTAGCAAGACTGCTTCATGTATTTAACATTAAGTGCTTTGTAAGAATATACAACACTAAAAGTGTTTTACTCAATCGTGATAGGCATAGGGTTTAACAGATTTTCAGATTTTTAGCCTATTTGGTGTTTAGAACAATAGTACTGTATCTCTCCATCTTTATTGCTTCACCATGACTGGGTGGGCATTAGAGCTGTGAACCTACACTGGTCTTACGGTTCGGTTCGTTTATGATTATTATGCCATGGATTCTGTTCAATTCGATATCTCAGTGCGTCACGGTGCATTGACAATGCTTTCCATACAAATATATTTATATTTTCTTCACATCACAACAATTCTTGTATTAAAATGTATAAATATATTTATATACTATTTGTAATACAATTTTATCCTTTAATACACACAGTCATATATATATATATATATATATATATATATATATATATATATATATATATATATATATACAGAATAACATGAGGATTTATAGCAAATAAACAAATAGAAACATCCCGCTTGCTTTTTAAAAAATACTTTTTAAAGTTTTATAGATGTTTTTTAGGAGCATATAACCAGCGGAAACAAAAAATGTCTGTCTGTCTATCTATCGTTCTAGCTTTCGTTCTATGTATCGTTCTATCTAGCTTTCGTTCTATATAGCTTTCATTCTAGCTTTTGTTCTATCTATCGTCCTATCTATCTTGTTCTATCTAACTTTCGTTCTAGCTTTCGTTCTATCTAGCTTTCGTTCTATCTAGCTTTTGTTCTATCGTTCTATCTAGCTTTCGTTCTATCTATCAGTCTATCGTTCGAACTATCCTTTACTCTGTCTATCTTTTGCTCTGTCTATCTTTTGCTCTGTCTATCTTTTGCTCTGTCTATCTTTTGTTTTATCTAGCTTTTGTTCTATCTATCGTTCCATCTAGCTTTCGTTCTATCTAGCTTTTGTTCAATCGTTCTATCTAGCTTTCATTCTATCTATCTTTTGTTCTATCTATCTTTTGTTCTATCTATCTTCTAACATTGTTCTGTCTGTCTATCGTTCTATCTAGCTTTCGTTCTATCTATCATTCTATCTATATTTTGTTCTATCTTTTGTTCTATTTCTCTTTTGTTCTATTTATCTTTCGTTCTAGCATTATGTCCGTCTGTCTGTCTATCGTTCTGTTGTTTCCATCCATCCATCCATCCATCCATCCATCCATCCATCCATCCATCCATCCATCCATCCATCCATCCATCCATCCATCCATCCATCCATCCATCCATCCATCCATCCATCCATCCATCCATCCATCCATCCATCCATCCATCCATCCATCCGTCTTTAGTTGGTGGGTCTTCTTTATACCATTTCCAGATTATAGCTTTTTTTACTTGTTGCCAATAATATATTTAATAGATATCTATCCTCCTTTTCAGGTTTTATAGGAATATCTTCTAGATAAAGTACATTGAATGATCTAGGAGTATGAAAATCTAAAATATCATTGATAGCAGTTTCCCAAAAACGATCAGTTCTTGAGCACTGCCAGTATATTTGCCTCTTCTACCCCGCAGTTCAGTAACAAAAAATTTCGAACAAAGAATTTGGTAAATCTGTTGGTAGATTTTACAACTGCTCAGTTTTGTTTATCAGTCTGACATCAGATGATAATTTTAAACTGGCCAAATATTAGCTTTTTATTTCTTTGAGGTGCATTCCAAGTACTTTCTGCTACAGTATTCCAACAGGTATTAGGATGCTTTTGGAAATCATCCCTGACCTATCTAACACTCCGATCACTCTTTAATTTTTGGCATCAGACCTTTCAGAAGAACGAACATCATGTCTTAATGTTTAAATGGAGTGAGTATGGCCCTCCTATTTGTTGAATACCTTTGCAGTGTCGAGTTTATGTACCGCTCATATATTAACTGTCGAAATGCAATCCAAAAATAAATAATGTAGGCTCTTTTCGAGAACTCTACATTTCCAAATCCGCTATCAGACAGTTATTGAATACCTTAAATCACATATTCACTCGCGACTCACTGATCCTTATATGTAATCCAGGTCAGTGCGATAAGATCGAAATACACGGCGCTGTAAGTCTTTCTGCTTGCATCACAGTGTTGGTGTGCATCAAAATAAGCGATAGCAGAACATAAAGTGATTGTTAATTTTTCATTCCATTACAAAAAACCTGAAGCATTCTGGTGCTGCAAATCCAATAATCTCAGGTCATGTTTGTTCCTGTAGAATTTATGACCCAGAGCCCTTCTCGGGGAGTGGAATATAGTTTTATAATTAATGAGGAACTGTATCCACCACTGATAGACTTCTGCAGGTAACCAGAGCTCTGCTAGCGTCACTCAAGCGTACCAGTTGATAGACTGACCAAATTGTGTTGCCATTCTGTTGTCAGTTCTTGAGTGAACATGCCTCTTGTCAGATTTGCATGTTTTGAACTCTTATTGGCTTAAAGTCCTTGGCCATCTAAACTAACTTTAAAAAAAGTCTAGTTGCAAACATGAGTTTAGCGCAGCCGCGTCATGAATCATACATATTTTATTACTCTCAAACTGGAAAGAAACAGCAAGTAAACCTCCCATTCCAAGACCACCCTGATTTTACACTCTTGTAGACAGTATCGGGACATCGTGTGAACTCTCTGAACTTTCTAAATATTGGAACAAAACAAAAGCCGCCAGATTAGTCTTCTTGCCAACAGGCAAACAAGTCAACAATGGGCAGGGCTTCGTGCAGACGGTGAGACCCTAGGTTCAGGTTTCCACCGAGAGCTCTGTGTCAGTTTTCAGAGCGCTAAACGACCAGAATTCCTGTGGCGTTAGAGGCTGCTGTTGGCTTGTGGGCATTGCGCTGGTGTGCCGGTGATATGAGCACCCCTGAGCCGGGTTTTGTGTGTCCTGTAGGCCCTGCCCTGGAGTGGCTGGAGCCGAAACTTCCCGATATCCTGAAGAATGGAGGGACGCTACCCAGCATCACCAAAGATGACGGCAAAACAGAGGGAGCTGTTTTGGAACCTTTAGAAATGGACTCCTGTGATATTGTTTTGGTAAGATGTGCTTTATTACTCATTTTTCCGTTCTTGCTAAGTGTGTTGACACTTGTTTTACAAACTGGTATTTAGATTGATTCATTAGCAAACAATCTTTTATTATTCTTTGAATATTTACGAAAGAAAGTCTTAAACACTTGTGGATCAAAAAGTGTAATGTCTGAAAAAAAATGTATTGAAAATTGGAGATTTGGTTTTGGAAATTGAGCAGTTTTGGAGGGAAAAAAGTGTTTGGACACTTAAGTTGCCCTTAAATATGTATGAATGGCATTGTGTTAGATAACAAAATAGATAACAAAACCATGTGGCGTCTGCAAACAATTATTATCATTATTATTTGTTCAGAATTAACTTCTAAATATAGATGTGTAATCTATATTTAAGTTCTGTTGCAACTCAAGCTCAAACAGCTTATTTACCATTGGTTATAACCAAAATTGTTCCACCCTGAACTGTCACCCAAATTAGTTGAGGAATATTATTTCAGGATGCTCAAGCAAACAGCAGTGTTTTCATAACTTTGTGTTTACACTTGAAGATGGTCCTACAGATGTATTCATTGCACTACCGTTCAAAAACGTGAGGTTAGTATGTGTGGGTCAATGACGAGCCCCTTTTTTGGCTTCTGCATATATTTACAAAAGTGACTTTATATATTAAAAGCATATCACAAATAAATAAATGCAAATAAATGTTTTACTTTTATTGGTTGATTGATTGATAGTTTTTTTAATAGGCAGTGGTTTATTTAGTTGTTTGAATGATAGTGGCAAAGTATAAAATGGCAATACATTGTAATTTAGGATTGAACAATTTTTCTTCAAAATGGACTCTTTTCACAAGCCTGTTATGATGCGTTTATTAAAATGTATGAACGTTTATTTATGTATGTATTATATAATCTTTGCTTCAAATTACAAAAAGCAAATTACCGCTTTTGCGAGGTGTTTACAATGCAGTGTCTATGGTGCAGGACCGTAAATTTGACATTCTTCTCTCCTCTGGCTGCCGTTATCAGTCTCGCACAATTTTTTTCCTTTTTCTGAAAGTCTTTATAACATCATCGTAGAGTTTTTCTATTATTATTTGAGCAAATAAGATTGTAAAAAAAATATTTGTTGTATTTTCCCATTCACTGCGCTCTAAGTTTGCCCAACTACTGTATGATGACTTTCGCTGAGAAACCTGGAAATGGGAAAAGGGTCTATATGCCTGACAAGATTTTGGTAAATAAACATCACTGTTACACTGTATTACATTGTACAGTGAATGACATTTTATTGGGTCTCTTTTGTAAATATTGGTAAAAAAAGTATAATAAACGTTATGACTTAGAAACTAATTAAAAAGCTGTTAAATATTCTAATGCACGGACCAAGAATCAAAGCTGTTTTACTCTTTTATCATTTTGATATTTGATATTGTTCATATTTTGTGTTTTTGATCAAATAAATACAGCCTTAGTGAGCTAAAGATGTTTATTTCAAAAGCTTCACAATAATCTTACAGTCTCCAGGTTTTTTATGACAATATCACTGTTTGTAAGAATTCCAAATAACTGTTTCACAGTTTATTTACTCTGTAAAAAAGTGTAATTCTGACATTTTACTTTAACTCATTAAAAGAGGTTAACAATTGTTAACTTGATGTTTTAAGTCAGTTTAATGTAATGCAAGTTGAAAATTTTATTTATTAATTTTCCTTCAGCTTAGTCTTTATTCAGAGGTCAATGCAATACAGTACTGGGAAAGACCCATACACGCTCACATTCACACACACACACACACACACACACACACACACACACACGCACACACACACACACACTCACACTCATACACATAGAGCCTATTTAGTCTACCCAATTCACCTATACCACATGTCTTTGGACTGTGGGGGAAACCGGAACCCCCGGAGGAAACCCACGTGGAAAACATGCAAACTCCACACAGAAATGCCATCTGGTCCAGCCAGGACTCAAACCAGCGATCCTCTTGCTGTGAGGCGACAGTGCTAACCACTGAGCTACCGTGCCGCCAAGTTGAAATGAGTTTTTTTCATTTGTTTGAATTTCTTTTTAAAAGAATTAACATTTTTATAAGATTTTCACTCTTCTTTTGGCCTTTATTTTTGCTTAAAAACCTTGTTCATAATAGAAATGACACTTTATATTTTGTTGAATATGAGGTTTATACAATTTTAAATTCATTTGTCCAAAGTCTGCCAAAAAAGTATCCAAATATATATATATATATATAAAACACAACAACACAGGCTGACATGATTATATTCATAACTGGCACTTGTGTTAATCTCTGATTACTGACATTGTTGTTTTGGAGAAGCCTCTCAAGCTGCCAGTCTGAAGAGTAATTCTTTGCTTCAGTTACCTTCATGTAAACAAACACCAAAGACTCCCTTAATGTCGGACAGTAGACAGGGCTCCCCATTAACCTGAGGAAACTTGTCTGCGGTGTTAAATGTTTACTGTGCATATTTTTTTCCACATGAGTCTTGTTGCATAATATTTAGCTTCATTTAACTGTACAAGCAGCATAACAGAAAGATATTAATCTCAAAAACAATCCTCATATTCAGAAAAATGCAGTGATTTAGGTGGGTATCATTAGTTGTGTTTGCTGGAGCGAGCAGCATTATTTTTGCTTTTATTTAGGGTTTGGAGTTTAACCCTTGTGAGCTGTTGGGGATGTTTTCATCTACTCTCGGGTGATTTTTGAGTCTTAATTTAATTAATAAATTTTTTTTTTTAATAATTACTTTTTTTGAGGTTTTTACCTTTAATGGGTAGGACAGTAGAGAGTATTGATAGGAAAGCATGGGGAGCAGAGAGAGGGAAAGGATTGGCATAGGACCACGAGGCGGGAATCGAACGCGGGTCGCCATTAGCACCGGAGTGCATGTGTCGATGCACTAACCACTACACCACTGGTGCCGACGACTTGAGTCTTAATTTGACCACAACTTTCTCTTTCTCTCTATGGAATGATTTTGACACATCTTATTTTGACACATATTTTGGGAAAAGGCTTTGAAGAAAACTCAACAATGCATGGGTAAATTGACTACCCTTTCATTATGTTAGTAGCTGTTTTTGCCCCATTGACTTCCATTGAAATGAAATTTTTTGATAGCAAGTTCATGACACTATGTGATGCATTTTGTTTGTTGGTGGCTTTTCCTGTTGGGAAGAAGTAAAATTTGTAATTTTTGCTGCTGATCATCAGTTGCAGTGCAAAAAAAAAGCTTATTTTCTGACTTTTATACGGAGTTATATAGAGTATTGTGCGTGCACCTGTGCGTGAGAGAGAGCTTTTCGCACATACATTGATATGTCTGAGGACATCAATATAAGCACCTCAGCTCTCAAAACATAGTAAATGTATTTCTATAATTATATTATTCATTCATTTTCTTTTCGGCTTAGTCCCTTTATTAATCAGGGGTCGCCACAGCGGAATGAACCACCAACTTATCCAGCATATGTTTTACGCAGTGGATGCCTTTCCAGCTGCCACGCATGTCTGGGAAACATCTATACACGGACAATTAGCTTACCAAATTCACCTATAGTGCATGTCTTTGGACTTGTGGGGGAAACCAAAGCACCAGGAGAAAACCCATACCAACACGAGGAGAACATGCAAACTCCACACAGGAATGCCAACTGACCCAGCCAAGGCTTGAACCAGCGACCTTTTTGCTGTGAGGCGACAGCATTACCCACTGCACCACCGTGCCAACCATTAAATTAATTCATACATTCATTTTCTTTTCGGCTTAGTCCCTTTATTAATCTGGGGTCGCCACAGCGGAATAAACCACTAACTTATCCAGCTTTTTTTAACACAGCGGATGCCCTTCCAGCTGCAACCCATCACTGGGAAACATCCACACACAGTCATTCACACACATACACTACAGACAATTTAGCTTATCCAATTCACCTATACCACATGTTTTTGGACTTGTGGGGGAAACCGGAGGACCGGAGGAAACCCACACCAACATGGGGAGAGCATGCAAACTCCACACAGAAATTCCAACTGACCCAGTCATGGCTCGAACCAGCGACCTTCTTGCTGTGAGGCGATTGTGCTACCCACTGCGCCACTGTGCTGCCCAATTATATTATAGCACACTATAATTTGTTGTTATACTCGGTACAACTCCATATAAAAGCCAGAAATGTTTTTTGCAAAGAGTTAATGGTGTTAAAAGTTTGACTTCTTTCCAATCAAGAATGTGTATTTAGTGTCAAGGCTTTGCAATCAAAAAGTGTCGTTATAAAGAGCAAAAACAGACACTAACATAATCAAAGGGTAGTAATTTTAGACAATACACAAGGGTTAACCGAGAAAAACTTGTATCATGTACGAATAATGACTGGAATTGTGAAATCTGTTGCAATGGGCGTGCTGTTAGTTATTTCAGATGTCAGAGTTACATATTTCTTCAGGAAATGGAGAGGAATTAGAGACTAACACTGAAGGAAGAACCCAGGGCACATCTAGGGAACGATATCATATTCAGTTCAATTCTATTCATGTTTATTTATATAACGCTCTTTACAATGTAGATTGTATCAAATTAATATAGTTAATATAGTTCTAGTAAAGTCCATATTTTAGAGTTAAAGTTCAGTTTAGTTTAGTTCCGTGTGGTTTAAATTTCATTGTTGAAAGTTCAAACACTGAAGAGCAAATTCATCGATGCGCAGCTCCACAAGTCCGAGATCTCAGCAAGCCAGTGGTACAGTGGTGAGGAAAAAAAC
This sequence comes from Danio aesculapii, assembly GCF_903798145.1. NCBI lineage: Eukaryota > Metazoa > Chordata > Actinopteri > Cypriniformes > Danionidae > Danio > Danio aesculapii. The sequence goes on from NC_079443.1 coordinate 39,620,519, forward strand.
ATCACCAATTGTCGAAGTGAAGGGGAAAATAAACCTTGAGAGGAACTAGGCTCTGTAGAGCACGACCATTATTCCTCTGGACAAATTTCCTGTGTGGAGCTGCAGTCTAGGCACCGGAGGCTGGAGAAGCTGGACGTCCATCTTGGAGAACTGCAGGTGTGAGTAGGGCACCGGCGGGTGGTCGGTCAGGCTGGCTCACAGGATTAATGCGGGGACTCGTTTGTACTGTGGTCTTCCAGGAATCAGTCTCATGCACTCCATTCCTCTGACCACCACAGCATCTGCTTGGGATACGGCCTGGTCCAGGATTATGGATAGCTTGGGATCATCTCTTCACAGGTCTTGTATCGCATCACTGGTGATGCATAGTCTCGAGAGGAATAGTTCATTATAGGCAGTACCTGGGACCAAAGAATGTTAAAAAATAATGATTCCCAAGACTAGAAGAAGTATGTAGGTTTTTATGCAACCTTAAAAAAACAATTAAACAAAGAAGTTGTCTAAAAGGTTCAAGGTTTATATATGTCTTGGAAAACCTGGAAAAGTCATGTAATTTGACATGGCTTTTTTATGTTTTGGTAAAATACATGAAAACAAAAAGTTTTGAAAACTTGAATGGAAATTTGATTAAGAAATGTCTGTATGCATTTTAAGTGATAATATTAAGTCAATTTCAAATACAATTGCGGAGAACATTTCTTCACATTACGTTCTCTGAGTGGGTTAAAAGGGCAAATTACAGTTTTAGTGCCACCTCTTCTTCACTCTTGTTCATCGTAATTCAAGGTACATTTTGAGTGCCGTGTCCAGTAACAATCTCAATCTATGTGATATGCTAATAAATATTTCTAATATAAAAAAATCACAAAAATATTTCCCTAAAATTAAAATATAATGTTAATTCAAATATTTACAAATTTGTAATATATTGTAATAGTATTGAATATAATATTACATTTTATTTAAACTTTTAAATCATTTTATTTGTTTTAATTAACTAAATTTACTATAGTTTATTCTAAACCAAAACAACCGAAAAAAATGTGGTTACTTAAAAAAAATTTAAGACCACAAATGGTTATTTGTCAAACGGTGCAGAGACTTTGTTGAGCCTTTAGTTTTGTAAATTGTAATGTTTTATTGGTTGAGTAGGGTGAATTAATGGAGTGCGTGTGTTTGTATGTTTTTCAGGAGCAGGAGGAGATTGATGCCACGCAGGAGGTGGACGACTCCTCTCCATCAGAGGAGGAGGATCTGGGTGCTGTGGAAGAGGAGCGCAGCGTCATTCTGCACCTCCTCTCTCAGCTTAAACTGGGCATGGACCTCACCAGGGTATATCAGCTCCATCTCATTAATGGCTCTCATTTCAGCTCGTGTCTTTCTCAAACCTCACTAAAACTCTTTTATACATTTAAAGTCTGCATGAACCGGAAGCTGCAACCATTTTTTTCCGTGTTGTGATGCAGTTCCTAGTGAAAAAAGTGGGTGTGGCTTGTTTTTTTAACTGCGAGGTGATTGGATGTAGTAAAAAGGTTCAAGGCATTTCATTCAGTCAAGTAGGAATTTCATTCAGAAAGATTGGGAAAAGGGTTTCTGGAAAGTTATTATAACCTAACAGACACCTCCTCCTCAACATAACTGTTTGTTTTCAAGATTGGCTGTTGGAGAGGCGTGGTTATGTATGTTAACCACCCCCATTACATCAGATGTAATCTGAGAATTCAAATTTCCAAATGAATTGTTCAACAAAAAACTAGCAATGTGAGCTAACAAAATAAGTATGATTAGTTTTTATTTAAATAAATTTTAAATAAAGTACTTCTTCACTTCTCACGGGTGTATAGGTGGTCCTACCGACTTTCATCCTGGAGAAGCGCTCTCTTTTGGAAATGTATGCAGACTTCATGTCCCATCCTGACCTTTTCGTGGCCATCACCGACGGCTCCAGCCCGATGGACCGCATGGTTCGATTTGTGGAGTATTATCTCACTTCCTTCCACGAAGGTCGCAAAGGTGCCATTGCCAAGAAGCCCTACAACCCCATCATCGGAGAGACTTTTCACTGCTCTTGGAATGTGCCCAAAGAGGCAGCATCTCCAACAGCCCTCCCCAAAGAGGGCTCCTCGTGTGCATCAGACTGTTATAATGTCCGCTTTGTGGCTGAGCAAGTTTCCCATCATCCACCTGTGTCAGGCTTCTACGCAGAATGCCAGGAGAGACAGATGTGCGTCAACACGCATGTATGGACCAAGAGCAAGTTCATGGGCATGTCTATTGGTGTCTCTATGATTGGAGAAGGTGAGTTTCACCTGATTACTTGCTTATCTTTTTACTGCACCAATGTCAGATCAGTAGTTTTGAATCTGTACTGGTGCCTACTGCCTACAATGATGCTTGCAATACAAAAATTTACATTACAGATTTGCAATAGAATGTAAGGGCTTGCTCACAATAGGTACAGTTGCCTTGAACCATGCCAAGGCTCGATTGTCGCCTCTCTCCTCTCCTCCGACGGCCTGCACTCACACTGCCGTTTGCATTCCGAACCTGAACATGCTTACGTCAACGATGATGCGACTGTTCAATTTAACAGGAACAGAAGGGCTCTCGTTCCGCACAGTTAGCATTTGACACTCATAAATGTTCATAAAAGTCCTCGTGCTGCAGGTATTAGGAGGTTTGCTGAAGGTGTAGCTGATGTGCAGTGAGGGGTTTGTGTCTTTTAATAAAGTATGACAGTTCATGTTCTTTGAAAAGTAAGAATGATTAATAAATCCACATGAAATAGTCCCCTAAAAGTGACGTCGCTTCTTCAGTTTTGGGCTCAGGTGCACTTTGCACTCACCCTACAAGCAGACCCCGCCAAAGCTCAATTCAACCGCTCTCTGGCACACCTCTTCCAACCGGGCCAGGTAGAGCCAACTGAACAGCTCCTGAGCCCGATTCAGAGCACTCACACTTGTCAAACGAACCGGGAAACGTATTAATTTAAGCAGTATTAATAGCACAAAAATAGTCTGTGTTCTTATAATAGTTTTGAATTTGTATTGGTGCCTACTGTCTACAATGATGCTTGCAATACATATTGAGCCATGAATGATTATAGACGACATTAAAGAACAACTTTTTTAGTTACATTAAAAAAAGTTACATTTATATAAAAACAAACACCCCCCCCCCCCCCCCCACAAAATAACGGCATTAAAAACACCAAAATAATCTGTTTTCTTGTTCTGCTGTAAACCTGCTTCTAATTTCACAAATTCGTTTGCAGAAATCATGAGATTCGTTTAAAACGGTCCACTATAATAATTATAGTAGAATAAAATGTCAATTCAAATGTAACATTTAGGTAAAATAAAATGTTTATGTTATTAATAATTAAAAATTGTAATAGTATAAATATATTAATTGTAATGTTTATGTAATATAAATATAATATTCATGTAATATTTAATGTAATATTTATAGTAAAATGTACCATGTATATACTTCTGTATATAGTATATAAAATGTTTACTATGCATTGTACGTTTGACTATAAATATATAAATAGATATTCATTCATTTATTTTCTTTTGGGCTTAGTCCCTTTATTAATCTGGGGTCGCAATTTATCTCACTCAATTCCCCTACACCTTATGTCTTTGGACTTGTGGGGTAAACCGGAGCACCCAGGTGAAACCCATCCGAACACGGGGAGAACATGCAAACTTCACACAGAAATGCCAACTGACCCAGTCGAGGTTTGAGCCAGCGACCTTCTTGCTGTGAGGGGACAGCGCTATCCATTGCGCCACTGCGTCGCCTATAAATAAATAGTACCATGTATATACTCCAGTCACTGTAAATCATATATTTTGACAGAAAAAGTATTAATAAGCCTCATTTCGGAGCTTGTAAATCTGTCATGTATCAGCTTATCAGATCTGCATTTCTTAGGAGCCACATCTACTTATTTACATAATCATTACAGTTTAAAGGTGTTTCCCCACCAGTGGTGCGTTTCTCAAACAACGACGTAACTCATGGCTGAACTATCATAGTACGATGCATCGTTTGGAAAAAGAATGATGTAGTGAGGAGTGTTTCCCAAAACCCATAGTTTCTCTGTCGCAGATCCATCGTTTGAATCACGTTAGTTTTAATGTAAAACGCCCATAATGATGCTCTAAACGGGGAGGTAACAAATTCTTTAGAGAAGAACTCTATAATCTCTTTGTGCAAATTATATTGTTTTACACGCACACACATTTAAAAAAAAATTCAAATATTAGTTTTGGTAAAAACATGCACTCGCTTTCCATATTAATTGAAATGTATGTAAACGACACATATAGGGCCTGTGTTTACTTTACAAATATTATTGAGAATATTCCATAGTCTATTCTAAATTAACATAAAATCACTTACAAAAGCTCACACTTATTCTAATGTCATATATACAGTAGGTAAGAGTTCAAAGTGACTATTACCGCCGGTCCTTATACCGCCGCCGTTTGAAATAACTGCTGCTCTGTTTTTAGTGTAGGACCGCAGTTTGTGAAAAAGCCGCCAGGGGGCGCAAAGGGACGGGATGCGAACGGAAAGAAATAGCCTTTACAGCAGCTTTAAATATGCTACTGTCCTTGTAAATGATATTAAACAATAGGTCAAAGCATTATAAGTCCTTCATTAATCATTTAAAATTTGTTAACACACTTTATTGTAAACTTTTTAAGTGCAAAGAGGACTCGTTTTGGAATTAAAGAAATAAAAGACAACTAACATGAAAGCACAAACATTCAGTACAATAAGTAGTCTTAAATAAATAAATAAAGCAGTCTTTTAGCCTGCTTTTAGTGTTTGCCGTTTTGATAGGACTAAGACAAGACTTTTTCATTTATGTTTTTATTTATGTTTTTATTTACATTTTCGTTGTTGATTATATTTTACTATCTTATTTTATGTCTAAATTATTGTACATAATAATAAACGAATAATGAAAATAAATTAATAATGAAAATATGCCTAAATAAATAATTTATTTAAAGATATTGCGGCGAAACACTGAGAAACGGTCAGGGGCATGGTCTAAAGAGCTTAAGTTGAATGCTGCTTCATCAAAAGCAAAAAAAATAAATTGACCTACCTTAAGCAGATCACTAAAAGTATAATAAAAATTATTTTTTTCTCTCTCTCTCTCTCTCTCTCTCTCTCTCTCTCTCTCTCTCTCTCTCTCTCTCTCTCTCTCTCTCTCTCTCTCTCTCTCTCTCTCTCTCTCTCTCTCTCTCTCTCTCTCTATATATATATATATACATATGCACATATTACAATTGTAAAATAGTCTAAAATGCATGTGTTATGAAGCGGACAGGAGACAGAGGTAAGGAAACGTTAGGGTGTTTATTAAATGACAACAAGGAGCACATGAAGGATAGCCAGGAGGATCAGGAATGATGTTGGGGTCTTTTCCTCCGTGGCTGGGTAACAGGAATACACGAGGATGGACAGCACACACCAGATACAGCTGACAGAGGATGACACAGACTTGGAAGGACTGGAAGACAGGACGATTCGGGTGGACCAGGAAGACTAGGAGGAATACAAAGAGAACAGGTAAGTAAAGCGTTTGTTTTAGCTGAGGATGACTACGCTGAGTGGTCGCTCAGTTGTCCGCTTTCGTCGAGACGAGCCCGGACAATGAGCGACTGGAGTGCTGTGCTTTTATCTGGTGCTCGTGAATGTGATGCAGCTGTGTGCTCATTAGAAGTCAGGTGATGGTGATCTTCGTGAGTGGGGATCGTGAGAGCCTGACCAATCCGTGACAGTACCCCCCTCCCCAGGGCCCGCTCCTGAGGGCCGACACCTCCGACGCCGTGGTGGTCTCCCTCTGCCTCTAGGCGCTGGGAACTCAGGGTGGCTCTCATGAAACTCCACCATGAGACTAGGATCGAGAATATCAGCTCTGGGAACCCATGTCCTTTCTTCGGGGCCGTACCCTTCCCAGTCCACCAGGTACTCCAACTGGCCACCACGACGTCGGGAACGCAAGATCTCCTTCACTGCGTAGACGGCTCCTTCTTCTAGGAGCAGTGGAGGAGGGGGTTCCTCTTCGTGGTCAGGCTCTGTGGAGGGAAGAACAGGATCGTGATAGGGTTTCAGGAGTGATACGTGGAATGTAGGGTGAATACGGTAGTGAGAGGGTAATTGTAGTTTGTAGGTGACGGGGTTAACCTGTTCCACGATGGTGAAGGGACCAACAAATCGGGGACTTAACTTGCGAGAGGGCAGTCGCATGCGTATGTCCCGGGTGGATAGCCACACCTTTTGTCCGGGTGTGTATCTGGGTTCTTCAGACCTTCTTCTATCGGCGGTTACCTTGCTTCGACGGACTGCCCTCTGCAGATGTTGATGAGCCTCGTCCCAGACTCTCTCGCTCTCCCGGAACCAGTGATCCACTGCGGGGACATCAGATGGTTCGCCATCCCAGGGAAAGAGCGGTGGTTGGAAGCCCAGGACGCACTGGAATGGCGTGAGTCCGGTGGAGGGTTGCCGCAGTGAATTTTGGGCATATTCTGCCCAGCCCAAATACTGGCTCCAGGAGCTCTGGTGACCACTGCAGAAGGTCCTCAGGAACCGTCCCACCTCCTGAATCTTCCTCTCTGTCTGCCCGTTGGTTTGGGGATGATATCCAGAAGAGAGGCTGACGGCCACACCTAGGAGCTTGAAGAAGGCTTTCCATAGACGTGAGATGAACTGTGGACCTCTGTCCGACACAATATCTTCTGGAATACCAAATGACCTGAAGACTTGATTAAAGATATTGTCGGCTGTTTCAAAGGCTGTGGGAAGACCTTTCAGAGGGATTAGTTTGACAAACTTTGAGAATCTATCTACGATGACTAGAATACAGGTATTACCTTCTGACGAGGGGAGGTCAGTGATAAAGTCCACTCCTAGGTGTGACCAGGGACGGTTCGGAATCGGCAAGGGATGGAGCTTTCCAGCGGGTAGATGACGTGGGCTCTTGGATTGGGCACAGTCCTTACAGCCCTGAACATATTGCCTCACATCCCTTGCCATGTTTGGCCACCAGAATCGTTGGGATACTAGCGAGAGAGTATTGTTGATCCCTGGATGTCCAGTGCCTAGCGAGGTATGTAAGGAGTGGATCAGATCTACCCGGTGTTCAGGTGGTATGAACTGCCGATGAGGAGGGCATCCCGGCGGAGCAGGGGCTTCCGGAGTGGCAACGACTGGAGGAGCGTTCCAGGTGATCGGACAAATGGAGATGTGTTCGGGAAGAATCTTCGTTGGGAGTTCTTCATGATCGTGATGCTCGTGTAAACGAGAGAGAGCGTCTGCTCTTAGATTCTTGGGTCCTGGACGATAGGAAATGGAGAAATCAAAACGTGAGAAGAAAAGTGACCATCTGGCTTGACGTGGACATAGTCTCTTGGCCTCTTTGATATATTGGAGGTTTTTGTGATCTGTGATCACCTGGAACGGATGTTTGGCTCCCTCCAACCAGTGACGCCACTCCTCCAAGGCTAGCTTGATTGCTAGAAGCTCCCTGTCTCCTATGCTGTAATTCTGCTCCGCCGGGCTCAACTTCCGAGAGAAATAGGCACAGGGATGCAGTCGGGGCGGTGTATCATGATGTTGGGATAATACTGCCCCGACGCCGGTGGTGGATGCGTCCACTTCCACCACGAAAGGAAGATTTGGGTCAGGATGAGTCAGGAGTGGGGCCCTTGTGAACTCCTTCTTAAGAAGGCGGAAGGCTGCGGCTGCTTCTTTGGTCCACTCCAGTCCTTTGGGTTTACCCTTGAGGAGATTAGTGAGAGGTGATGTAATCCTGCTGTAGTCCTTGATAAACCGTCTATAAAAGTTAGCAAACCCAAGAAACCTCTGGAGCTCCTTAATGGAAGTGGGTTCTGACCAGGATAGAACAGCCTCAATTTTCTTCCCATCCATACGTATACCGGTTTGGTCAATGATGTATCCCAAGAAATGAATCGACTTCTGGTGGAATGAGCATTTCTCCGCTTTGAGGTAGAGGTGATGTTCTCTCAATGTGTGTAGGACCTCCGCAACGTGTTGGCGATGTTCGGCCTCACTCCGGGAGTAAATGAGGATGTCATCTATGTACACTATTACAAAGTGGTGAAGAAACTCCCGGAGGACTTCATGAATGAAGTTTTGGAATACGGAGGGGGCGTTGACCAGACCGTAAGGCATGACCTCATATTCATAGTGGCCAGTAGGGGTCACGAATGCTGTCTTCCATTGGTCCCCCTCACGTATTCTTATCAGATTATACGCGCTGCGGAGGTCCAATTTAGTGAAGACTTTAGCTTCTCGGAGCTGTTCCAAAGCGGCTGGTACCAGAGGAAGGGGATATCGGTATTTTACTGTACCGTTATTTAGGACCCTGTAGTCGATGCATGGACGCAGCCCTCCGTCCTTCTTGGCCACAAAGAAGAAGCTTGAGGCGGCTGGTGATTTTGAGTGACGTATGTACCCCTGACTCAGAGCCTCCCTTATGTAATCTTCCATTGCCTGATTCTCTGGAAGCGAGAGCGGGTAGATCCTACCTCTTGGCAACTGGGCATCTGGAACTAGGTCGATCGCGCAGTCCCATGGCCGATGCGGCGGTAGCTGGGAAGCTCTCTTGGGGCAGAAGACATCATGAAAGGAGCTGTACTCCTTAGGAATGTGGATAGACTGCTTCTCAGGAGGACTCTCGACCGATGTTGTAAACAAAGAAATGGGGTTCCGACCTTGAAGAGGGAGATTTGGAAAACAGGTAGGTGTACATCCAGATCCCCATTTCTTTATCTCTCCTGTGCCCCAAGAGATGATGGGATCGTGCTTCACCAGCCACGGGCGCCCTAGAATGATGTCCATATTTGCACCCTCCAGAACCAGAAATTGAATCCTCTCTTGATGTAACAACCCCACTTGAAGAAGGATGTCTTCGCATTGTCGATGGATACGGGTCGAAGATCGAGTGCACTGGGTTATCGGTTGTATCTGGTATATATGCGAGGACGCCTCAGTACGTAGGTGGAGTTGACGACAGAGGGATTGGGAGATGAAGTTCCCTGCTGACCCGGAGTCGATGAGGGCTGTGACAAGGAGAGAAATAGAGGCAGTAGTTATTTGTACGGTGGTAGTAAGTGGTCAACAACGATCTCTCATTCCATCCACTTGCAGCTGCTAGAGTGCGAAACCGGAGAGCATATTCCTGTGTAGATAGAGTACCTTGCTTTAGATGATACAGCTGCTCTCCAGCGGCTACTTCCCCATCAGAACGTCCAAACACCTCTTTGAAATACTCCGTGAAGGTAGTGATGGAATTCATGACCGGCCCGGCTTGGTTCCAGATCGTCTCAGCCCATTTAAGTGCAGGCCCAGAGAGTAGTGATACGATGTAGGCGATCTTTGACTTATCTGTGGGATATAGAGAAGGTTGCATTTCGAATATGAGGGAACATTGTAACAGAAAACCATTGCACTCCCCCGCTCCGCCTGAGTAGGGCGCTGGTCGGGCCATGGGACTGGAAGGAAGGGCCGAAGAAGAAACTGTGGAGGCGGAAGTGCTCGGTGCTGGTGGTGCGTTGGAAAGTGGAGCTGGTGGCTGTAGAATCCGCTTCAACTGGTCCACCAGCTCTTGAAAGTGATCGGGGGTGCTCATGTTGTCGTCGTTATTGGTCCGGGCTTCTGTTATGAAGCGGACAGGAGACAGAGGTAAGGAAACGTTAGGGTGTTTATTAAATGACAACAAGGAGCACATGAAGGATAGCCAGGAGGATCAGGAATGATGTTGGGGTCTTTTCCTCCGTGGCTGGGTAACAGGAATACACGAGGATGGACAGCACACACCAGATACAGCTGACAGAGGATGACACAGACTTGGAAGGACTGGAAGACAGGACGATTCGGGTGGACCAGGAAGACTAGGAGGAATACAAAGAGAACAGGTAAGTAAAGCGTTTGTTTTAGCTGAGGATGACTACGCTGAGTGGTCGCTCAGTTGTCCGCTTTCGTCGAGACGAGCCCGGACAATGAGCGACTGGAGTGCTGTGCTTTTATCTGGTGCTCGTGAATGTGATGCAGCTGTGTGCTCATTAGAAGTCAGGTGATGGTGATCTTCGTGAGTGGGGATCGTGAGAGCCTGACCAATCCGTGACAGCATGGTCTAATCAGAAATAAAGGAAATTAGTTATATTTAATGCATAAAATAGGCTAGCCTTTCTATAAATTGAGTTTAATTGATTTGAAACTTTTAATTGCATTTTAACGTCCTGTATAAATAATAAAAGTTGCATCAGATTGACGAAAAAACGAATATTAATACCTGCAAACAGGGCCACGGTTACTTTTTTTTCACTGACTGGCAAACGCGTCAGAAAAAAACTGCTGAATCTCTGCGAATATTTGGTTAACTTATAAAACAAATGTCTGGTTTAGTGATGTTAGTAATGCATAGAAAAATGTAAATGTAAAAAAAATTTAAATCATATAAATAAATAAATAAATAATGTGACTATTTATTAAGAAATGAAAAAAAAATCATGCTTTAAAAATGATATTGATGATGATGGTGACTTTTATTTATTTATTTATTTTATTATTAATATTTTTTAAATTATCATTATTATTATTATGTAGGATATTGTTTCTTTTTATTATTATTATTATTATTATGTAGGATATTGTTTCTTTATTATTATTATTATTATTATTATATAGGATATTGTTTCTTTATTATTATTATTATTATTATTATTATGTAGGATATTGTTTCTTTTTTATTATTATTATTATTATTATTATGTAGGATATTGTTTCTTTTCTTTTTTCTTTTTTTTTGAGAAGTCTACTTTTACAAACTTGATACATGCAAACCACTGCAGAAATGTTCTAACCAACAGGCCAATGCCATATACAGTACAGACACTTAATAAATAACCTACTATGAATTAAAAGCATTAACATATGCTATGTTTTTTTGTTTTCACAAGCTTTGGAGATGTAGCGTAAATTCTGCTTTTAAATACCTACAGTATAGTCACCTATAGCTTTCATCATGAGATACGGTTGTGTTCAAAATTACATCAATGTTTTCAAAGTGCACTGCAAAGGGAGTGCAATTGTAAACATGAAGATCGCTAAAACTGAACTGTAAAAATACTTTGAAAGGAAATTACACCTAAGAGTGTTGACTTAAAAATCATTCCAAGTTTAAATTTTGAAGCGTTCTAAATGAATAGGGCAAAGGGGGGATAACTGGGAATAGAACACAGCCAGGAACTGTTTCTAACTACAGCTCCAGAGGTGTAGTTGCAAGCAAAGAAGTTTGCGATGCAGTTTGTGAATGTTCGTTGGAACGATGGATTTGGGAAACGGCAAATCAACTAACTATGTTTGTAACAACACAACTTGCAGCCTTAGTTGGGTAACAATGGTTTTTGGAAACACACCCCAGAATGAACTTTACCCAAAAATGTACTTTGGCATGCTGTTTTAAAACTCCCGAAACACTAAAAACATTTATTTGCTTTGTTTTCTTCCACACCTGTTTAACAGCTTTAGTATATGAAATGGGGATCTTTAAGAAATGTTCTTCCTGTTCTGACAGGTAATCTAAACCTACTGGAGCATGGAGAAGAATACACTTTCAGTCTGCCCTCTGCCTATGCCCGCTCGATCCTCACCGTGCCCTGGGTTGAGCTGGGAGGAAAGGTCAATGTCAACTGCACCAAGACAGGCTACTCTGCAGTCATTACCTTCCAGACAAAGCCTTTCTATGGGGGCAAACTCCACAGGTCAGGATCACACTACATGGCTCCCTTAGGTTTTCAGTGGAAGGAGCTTAATGTTTTGTCGTTTATCAGCAAGTATTAATGTAAGTTGATTGGAAGTGGTAATAAAAATATTTTAAGATTAAGAAGCTCTTGAAAGTTCTCCGGTTCTCTAGATTTGTTTGATCTATAACTTGTGGGTTTGAGTAAAATTGTAATATTTATTCAAATTGTCATTTAGAGCATTTTTTGTTTGTTCTCAGAACTTTCTCAACCGACTGTTGGTCAGAATAGCAAATGAGTTTAGGTAGGTTAAGTAAATGGGCTTTTTTGACTATTTAGTAAGGTATTGCTATTAATTCTGAAGTTTTGATTTTGCCATCCAGCATGTATGAAGAAACATTAATTGAGATTAAATGAATATTGTGTCATATCTCACCTCCTTTTCAGCAGCTTATATGGGCATTCTTTCCTCCACAAATTTCACATGTAGATTAGTGAAATCCGAAACTGATTTATTGAAGTGTATTAGATTTATTCATCTGTTTAAAAGAGCAAAAGAGAACTCGTGCTGTTCTATAAATGCGTTCAAGACGGAATGCAACCTCGACATCTAAAGCCATGTTTTAGCACAAGGTGTGCACATAAATTACTGAAGACATGCAAAAATGCATCAGCACACAGAGGTTACAGGTTTTTCACATAGATCCTCAGTTTTTCTGCAATGAACATAAGGAGTTCAGAATGAAACGACATGTGTAATCGTAAATTGGATCTTAAAGTGACAGCATGGTATACAGTATTCCTGATGCTGACTGTTTACTATTAATCAAACAACAAAAGACAAGGACAAAATCACTCACTGCTTTTAACTGAAGGAATTTTGTAGTTTTATTAAGAAACAAATTAAGTGTCATTCTTCCAGAGAAGACTGCTTAAAGCACGGTTTGTTTAATCTGTAAATTTTTATTCTATTGTTTTTTTTTTTAATTCCTATCCGTCATTTTGAGCATTTGTTCTTAGTTTGTTTGTTACTCTGTTCCCGTCCCTTTTAATATTCAGAATTGTGAAATTTCATGATCTTTGAAATATATAGCTGTGATGGAAACCTTGTTATTAAGGAAAAAAATATATGGATACAAAAAATATAGTCTACTGATAATATTTTTAAATAATCATGATTGCAATTTCTGTCAAAAGTCAAAGTGTGAAGCAAACATCTTTTCTTCTGCACGGTGATGTACATCTGAGTGAAAGAGATTATAGAAAAAGGTTGATTAATTAGGAGCGAGCTAAAGCCAAAATATTTCCCCAGAGACTCTGACGTTTTGTTTTTATTAACATCGTCAATGGCAGAAAATCATATGCATGCATGAAACGATAACATGCATTTTACTTTAAGGCTGAATTTAAATGATCAAGTGATATGGAGTTTTTCACAGCGTGAATTCTTGAATCAGAAAGTTGAGCCAGTGGACTGTAACCGAAGCCTGTGCTTTGTTCCTCAGAGTGAATGCCGAGGTCAAACACAACTCCACCAACGCAGTGGTGTGCCGCGTGCAGGGCGAGTGGAACGGTGTGCTGGAGTTTGCCTACACCAGTGGGGAGACACGCATCGTAGATGTTACCAAACTCCCCGTCACCAGAAAAAGAGTACGACCCAATGAGCTGCAAGGACCCTATGAGTCCAGGTAACACCAGCCAATCAGTTCATGCAAACAGAAGTTATTGTCATATTCATTATTGACGTGTCAAAGGTGTTTTAATGTCAATATGATATCTCATATCTTTAAAATGAGCAAACAGAGCAGCATAAAATGAACATCAAAATGAAAATAACTCAGTTAAAGGAGTAGTTTCAAAAACAGATTGAGTAAAATATTTGTTGCAGTGGTGTGAAAGAGTATTTGCCCCTTACTGATTTCTTATTTTTTTGCAAGTTTGTCACATTTTCATATTTCAGATCATTAAACAAATTTAAATATTAGTCAAAGATAACACGAGTAAACACATCATGCAGTTTTGAAATGAATATTTTATTATTAAGGGGATAATAGATCCAATTTGCAAAGCCCTGTGTGAAAAAGTGTCATGCCCAAGTGTTAGAATTATACCATGGCCGTTGGAGGAGGAGGCCTTTTTTCTTCTAGGGGGGTTGCTGTTGCATTAAACAGCAATGTATTAACAAAAAAATCTATAAATATAAAACAAATATTTATATAATTGTATCTAATATTACACAGTGGGCTAAATGAACAAAACACAATCGTTTCGGTTTACTTTCTCTCTTAAAAGCGCTTGTTTTCCCATCAATTACTTTCTTTGACCCTTGAAAATATCTTTTGAGAGATTTACATGCACAAACAACAGCAGTCTAAACAACAGAACATCACTGTTTAATTTTACCTGAAGTGCTTCTGCGAGAGGAATACATTCATTTATATAGAATCACCAATATGTTTCACTCAACAACAAAATAAATAACCTTGTCATGTAGCCTATCCTTTTTTTATTCGCTTTATAAGCTCTAGATGATGGCATTAAGGACAGCGTATGCTTTTTTTTTATTTTACTCAGGGATATAGAACGTCATGGGATCTTACTATTTACTACAGTAAAACATAATCGCAAAAATGAAAGCAACACCAGTGAAACGGGTTCAGTTTTGTCATGTTTACCTACTTTCAGCTTAATTGTCCAACATGTTTACAGAAATGTCACGGTGTTTAAAAAAAAAAAAGAACATTGCATTGGCCTACTGTATGAAGCAAATAAAACGAAACACAACGTTGCATCATTTGTTTCAGAAAATTAATAAGCAGTGTCTAAGCATCCATATAAAAGCATCTGGCTGTCAGTCTATAACATGACTTTGGACTTTGCTCCTCAGTGTCCCCACACCTTGATGCTCATGACAAGAATAGCATTTTAAGTGAGGTGTAAATCGCCATCATGCATGAATGAAGGATTTTTTTGCACTTTTACAAATAAAAATCCATGATCACATTACACAATACGGAAACCGCACATCAAAATAACACATTGTAAATATTTTTGAGACCCCCCAAAATTCATGTTTTTAGGGGGCGCAAATCATGTTTTTAGGGGAACCCATGCCTTATTTAGGGGAGTCGAGCTCTCCTTAGCTTCCCTGTAGTTTGCACCCTGGTTATTCCCCTATGTTAAAACAGCTTAACTCTGGTTAAGAAATCACTTAAATAGGACCTGCCTTATAAAGTGAAGTAGACCAAAAGATCCTCAAAATTAAGATATCTTTCTGAGATCCAAAGAAAATTAAAAACAATCGAGAAGGAAAATAGCTGAGATCTACCAGTCTTGAAATTGTTACAAAGCCATTTCTAAAGCTTTGGGACTCCAGTGAACCACAGTGAGAGCCATCATCTATAAATTGATAATAGGCCTAAGTTGCCTCCGTTATCGTTGATTAATATTTAAATTTGTTTGATGATCTGAAATAAAGTGTGACAAACATGCAAAGAATTACGAAATTCATTAGGGGACAAACACTTTTTTACACCACTGTAACCATTACTTTGAATGAACTATTCCTGTATGCAAAAGTCATAATAATGCTTTCTTGATATCTTTGGATTTAAAAGCGTTTACCAGAAGCACGTTTATATGGAACAAAGGATCTGTTAACATGTGATGATTTTTTTTTTCTTAATTAAAGGCGACTTTGGCAACATGTGACCGAGTCTCTGAAGGAACGGGATATGGATAAAGCCACCGAACACAAGCGCTTCCTGGAGGAGAGACAGAGGAAAGAGGAGAGGCATCGTGCTGAGACACAGACACCATGGAGGACCAAATATTTTGAACGCAAAGTAAGAGCACTTCTGAACCTTGTATCGTTTTCTAAAATCATGGATAGAAACTGCAGTTAGGGAGGAGATTGCGTTGTTCCAGATTGAGTGCATTCAGTAGTTGTTAACATTACAGTAATCAATCCATTTCTTCATACTTGCCTTGTTTCACTGTTAGTTTTTATGTACGTTACAAATACTACATCCGATTTTTCTTAATTTTTAACATATCCCACTCTTGGCTAGTTTGCACAATCACTCAATTACAAAAAAGGCCAAAATCAAGTCCCATGATGCATTGGGCCTAAATTGTCTGTAATTTTTCACATGGAAATTGGGTGTGAAAGAGATAAAGAGTTAACTTCAGATGCTGAGCATTAAGATCTGAAAAATCTGAAACTTCTGTTTATATCTTCCTGAAGATGATGGTTTTTAACTTTGCCTTTTCTTCGAAATACTGTGCTTTACACTTTGCAATAAGGTTCCATTAGTTCATTTTAGTTAATGTATTTACTAACATAGGCCAAGAGTGAACAATACGTGTAGATCATTTATTAATCATAGTAAGTTCAACATTTACTAATGCAGTGGATCTCAAACTTTTTTCACCAAGTACCACCTCAGAAAAAAAAGGTCTCTCCAAATACCACCATAATGAGCAGTATTGAAATACAGTAGCATAGTAGGCCCAGTAAACTGTACAGTTCAAAACATGGCAGATTAATTCCTATTATTAAGAATATTTATTATTATCAGCCACTTTAAACCTTATAAATACTTTGAACAATAACACTGTACTGTGCTTGTATGTAAAAAAACAAACAAACAAATAAACAAACAAAATAAAACATCAACGTTTAAATTGAAATGTGCTTTTAAAAGTTAAAAATGGTAGGCTACTGTTCTGAAAAAGTAAAAAAAAAAACTTGTGTAATTAAATGTAAAGTATTAACATATAGTAGCCTATTCATCAAAACCTGGAGATGTTGCTTGGACCTCATAAATATAGGCTATATGTCATCACATTGATATATAAATAATTTTTTAAATTTTTGTAGCATGTACATATGATATATTTGATTCCTCAGAGTACCACTAGAAGGAAGCCCACGTATTACTAGTGTTACATGTACCACAGTTTGAGAACCACTGTACTAATGCATTATTTAAAAACAGAGTTGTGCTTGTTAACATTAGTTAATGCACCGTGAGTTAGCAAGAACTACTTATGAATGACTTTATTTTCATGAACAGAGAATAAATGCTGTCATAAATGTATTTTTTCATACTTTATTCATGTCATTAAACACATGAACTAACATTAACTAATTGAGTGCTTCCAAAAACATGTTAGACTGATTTTACAGTCTTCTTCATATTATTATTATAACTCATATTTTTCAACTTCTTACATCTTAAATCAGGAATGGCCAAACTTTTTCTTATGAAGGGCCAAAAGCCAAACTTGATTGGGGCTAGTGGGCCGAAAGTAAATATAGTTGCCATGTGTAATTTCCTTATTTATTTATTAATATTTAAAAATAACTAGAAAACATAGCTTTATATTAACTAATACAGTATATATTTTTTACATCTCATTTAGATTGGAGTTACACTAGTTTTTGCCTCGATTTGCTCGATTTGTCTTCTTCATAGTCCAATATCCATCGAGTGACCGTATTTATATTTTTAAAAATCAGATTCATTTACAACATTTAATTTCAGTTTGCGTTTTTGTAGCTCACCAATAAAACAAACTAATAAAAAAAAGGCTATGTCAAATTAGAAATGACGATCTCTGTTAAGGCATTTTCCCCAACTCTCTCCATCATTCTCACTCTCTTCTCAGTTGGGATGGTGGGCGGCCAAATCAAAGGTTATAATGGGCCAACTTTGGCCCACGGGCCCTACTTTGGGCATCTCTGTCTATAATAAATTAAAGTGCTTTCTGAAGCTCAGTGTTAGTGACTTTGACATGAAAGCATTTTATAGAAAGACTTCTAGCATCTTTTTCCACTTCTGCTGATTGTTTTGGAATCAAAACATTCATTATACAGTTTCTCAAAGCTTATTTTCTGCAATATTTAATTCAATTTCCATTAGAAAAAAATCTTTTTTATCAAGGGCACCAGGGTGATGCAAACCTCATTTTTGGCTTACAAAAATACATTATTCACACAGCACTCTAAGGGCCATATTATACACCCGGCGCAATAAGGCACAACATTTGCCTTGCGATTTGTTGCTATTTTCAGACCAGAGCAACCCTAATTTTCACTTTCTGGGCCACGTTTTTTAAATGGCAAATCAATTTGTGCCACTTTGTGGACTCATGGGTGTTCCGGTCTGGAAAGGAGGTGTGTTAAGGTGCATTGTTGGCACGCCTTATTTTGAGGAACTGAAATAGGCCGCAACATTGACCAACTGAAAGCAGGTCTAAAGTCCAGGGCAGAGCACGTTAGTTATGTGCCTGTGTAGGACCAGAAGTGTCATGTTGCTTAATACACACAGGATGTACAACAATACACAAATATCTTTACATATTGTAGATTAAAACTTTACAAAAATTATTATTTTCTACATACCCTGTAAATATAAAAACCACTGCCTCCAGGCCTTCAACATGCCAGGGGGCTTTTTTTCAGTTTATACATGACAATTTGCATCTGTACAATGTTATTATTATTAGCAGTGTTATTTATTATATGCATATTTATATTTGTTTTAATAAAAACAAGTTTAGTTTTGTCCACCTGTCGGTTTTGGAGGCGTATATATCACCATATGGGGCATATGAATAGGAGGTATGTTTCGATAAACCTCCGTTGTTTTACCTCACTTCGTTATTATTGTTCATTTATTTGTTTGCTGGAGATTAGAACTGAATTTAGAAATAGTTTTGAAACAAATCTTTGTGCTTAAATATGTAAGCTAATGGATGTCTACAGTGGAGTGAGTTTCCTTACTCTATGAAAGTAAACGAGTAAAGTTTGAGAGTAAAAGTAAAGAGAAAGTAAAGAGGCCGAATGGAGAAGACTCACTCTTTATCCTCGCGCTGCAGATGGTCTGTTTAACTGTCTTCTCACTAGTGAAGCGTTCAGTTTTTCCATTTGCAAAGTCCGTCATGTAAATAGCAAATATGCGATGGCACAAAGCAACTGACTCTTAAAGGGAATGTGAGATGAGACTCTGATTGGTTTAATGCACGTTATGCTCAAAACACTCCCA
This sequence comes from Danio aesculapii, assembly GCF_903798145.1. Taxonomy (NCBI): domain Eukaryota; kingdom Metazoa; phylum Chordata; class Actinopteri; order Cypriniformes; family Danionidae; genus Danio; species Danio aesculapii. The sequence goes on from NC_079443.1 coordinate 39,639,366, forward strand.
TAACTTATTAAGAGAATAAGCACAACCCTGTTTAACCATGCACCGGGGCACAGAGCATATTTTTCCATTTTTAAAATAGCAAAAGTTGATTCGGACATGCTCTGAATGCATTTGTGCTTTACACTTTGGGCCTAGATTGTTAAAATAGAGCCCTAAATGTATAATCTTTAGTAATATATTCTTTTTTTCTCTCTCTCTCTTCCAGGGTGAAGGCTGGATGTATTACCAACCACTGTGGAAAACAGCAGGCCAGAGCTCTTCCTCAGCCCCCCCTCCACAAAACCCATGATCTCTGACCCGTTAAGAGCTACATCCAGGCAATGTAAACCTCTGGTCTCACAGAAGAAGACATATGCTCTCCGTTGTATGATTCCTGAAACATTACTTCAGTTTGAGTGTTTCTTACACGCTTTGTGGACTTGCGGGTTTGCACTCTGATGTTTATATTTTGCATCCCTCAATGGTAAGATTTCTTTTTTTTTTTTTTTTGTAGTACCTACACCGTCAATGATTTTTCCGGTTATTCTTTGTTGATGTTGCCTTAACGAGTGTCGTATGTAACGAGCGCTGAGTACAGCGTGACGATTCTTAACGTGCGATGGTGTTTGAGGTGAACTTCTTAATCTAACCATACTGTGGTGTACTGTATTTTGACCACGGCGCGGTCAAAGTTTTCTGATTCTTTTAAAATCGTATATGACTTATCATGATTTATATGATATCAAATGAAATCCAGGAAGGTGGAGGCTGGTGAAGATGCGAGCTGGTAATGCTTAGCGGAGCCAGACGCAGTTTATAGTCTTGATGATCGAGAACCTGTCATCTTGGCTTTCGTATTATTATGTCTTTTTTTTGTTCTCGTCGAAGCTTGCCAGATGAAGTCTAGTGTTCGAATAATGGCCTGCTCTTTTGTTTCTGCTTGATGTTTGGTGAATGGTTGTGTCGGCTACTGATTCAGAGAGATTTTAAAGGGATAGTTCACATAAAAATGGCAAAATTCTGTCATATTTACTCACCTTTGTTGCTATTACTGCTATGGAAACGTAAATGGCCATTTAATTGAATGTTTTTCTCTGGATTTAGGGTGTTCTAACTGATAATGTTTTGATTTGAACTTTATAAGAGATGTTTTCAGTCATATATAGCAGTGTTTCTCAACCACGTTCCTGGAGGACCACCAACACTGCATGTTTTGGATGTCTCCCTTGTCTGTCACACCCATTACAGGTCTTTCAGTCTCTGCGAATGAGCTGATGATCTGAATGAAGTGTGTTTGGTTAAGGAGACAGGGAAAATGTGCAGAGCTGGTAGTTCTCCAGGACCATGGTTGAGAAACACTGATTTTTAGAATAAAACAAGTAAACATTTTTCTCAAATCCATATCATGGAAATTAAGTGGATTTTTTTTCCCATAGCAGTAGATTCTTATAGAATATCCATCCAATATCCTAAAAAAAATGACACGGCGGTGATTAAATGTAAATGAATTTTCATTTTTTTGGTTGAACTGTCACTTCAATGCTTTCATAGAGCACTTTAACATTTTAAACTTTAGAACAGAGCCTAATCTTCTATATATGCACAGTCTCTTGTAAACGCAACCTGATCAGACAGTATTATTGGAAATGTTAAAGCAATCTGATCTATCAAAGTCATGCGTGGTATAATTTCTTGATGAATTCAGACCACTATACTTTCCACTTAGATTCTACCTCGATTGACATTGATAATAGACTTTTTTAAAGTTGTATATTCACCCCAAAATTAAAAACTGGACATGATTTTCTCACTTTCTTAACTTATGTAGCTTGTATGACATATTAAAAGTCTTCTGACATTGACATTTAAAGGGATAATTCACTCAAAAATGAACGTTTTGGTCATTTTACACAAGCTTTACTTGTTCAAAACCTAGTTGAGTATTTTCTTCTGTTTTGAAAAATGCCAGTTTCTGTCATCAATTGACTTCCATAGTATTTTTCCCTATTATGGAGATTAGTGGGTGCCAGCAACCAGCATTTTTCAAAATATCTCCTTTTGTGTTAAATAGAAGAAAGAAACTCATAAAGATTTAAAAGTGTATATGAGGGAGAATAAATGAAGTCATTTTCATCATTCCTTTAATTTATATTATGTTATTGTTAAAAAAATAATTATGTAATTTTTAGATTTTGGTTTACCCGGCTGAATAATAAGAATAATGTAAAATCATCCTGTTTTGTTTGATCATATTTGGTGTCCGATCTGGTAAGCAAAAAATACCAGCTCGGTTTTAGAAAAGTTTTCAGCACTTTTCAACTGGGTGGACTGGAAAACTAGGTAAGATTAAAAAAAACTGGACATGATTTTCTCACTTTCAAGTTATGTAGTGCATATGATGTATTAAAAGTCTTCTGACATTGAAATTTAAAGCCGTAATTCACTCAAAAATGAACATTTGGACATTTTACACAAGCTTTACTTGTTCAAAACCTATTTCAGTTTCTTTCTTCTGTTAAACACAAAAGAAGATACTTTGAAGGCTGGCACCCATTGACCTCCATAGTATTTTATGTCCAGCATTTTTCAAAATATCTTCTTTTGCGTTCAACAGAAGAAAGAGACTCATACAAGTTTAAAGCTGTATGAGGGAGAATAAAAAAATTACCTCATCAATTATCTCATATCATTTAAAGATCTGTCTGTAACTACTTTGATTTTTTTGGTCTATTCTGCTTCAAAAAAATAATAAAATATAAATAAATAAATAAAATAAAAAAATAAAAATAAAATGAAACAAACAATAATAATAATAATAATAATAATAAACTAAAATTAACCTGTTGTGCTTAATCTTAGTTGGTCTCCAAACCTGGTCAGCCAAAAACACCAGCCTGGTTTTAGAGAAGTTTTCACCACTTTCAACTGGGTGGATTGGAAGACTAGCTAAGACCATCAAACTTGTTTAGGCTGGTTTTTCAGCACTTCTATTGAACACAAAAGAAGATGTTTTGAAAAGTGCTGGTTGCTGGCACCCAATGATTTACACAATTGGAAATAAAATACTATGGAAGTCAATGGGAGTCTGCAACTGGCATTTTTTCAAGGCTGTTTTGCTTGATCATAGTTGTTCTCCAAACCTGCTCAGCCAAAGACACCAGCCTGATTTTAGAAAAGTTTTCACCACTTTCACACTGGAAGACTAGCTAAGACCACCAAACTAGTTTAGTCTGGTTTTTCAGCAGGTTATTAAAACCATCATGTGGGTTTTTGGAAGTCTGTGGTACATATTCACTTTGCCTATAAGGGAAAAGAGCAACCCTTTTCCTAGAAGATGAGCTTTGGAACAGCATGAAGGTGAATAAATGATTCCAGAACTTTCATTTTTGAGTGAATCGGATTTAGGACGCGTTCCTTTAAAATAAATAATAAAAACAGATTATATTTTTAGTTGGCCGGTCATGTTAGTGAGACGTTTTGTTTCTTTTTTTCTTTTCTTTTTTAGAAATGTAAGGATTCAGAGATGTTGAAACAGTTGTTTTTATCAGCTTCATCGTTCGGTCTGCCAGCAGGGAACAGTTGGAGTGACGGTGCTGGCTGAAAGTCTCGCATCTTTCATGTAAATCTCTGCTTCAAGCTCTTGGCATTGGTTGCGCTGAGAAACTCTTGGTGCCTTATTTGTGTTCGTCTTCCTTGTTCCACTTCACACAGCCGTCAGCTTAATCATTATAACAAGAGTACGATCGAAGCCACAGCCTTTGTACATATCTACTTTCGTTTTCCTGTCAGCAACGTACACTCAAGTCATTCTGCTGAGCCATCGACTGCACTGATGTTTTAAAGACACTCCCTGTAGCCTCACAAGATATGATTGAACAAATAAAATTGTTAATATATTGGAGGAGTTCAGGTGTTAGTCAAATTTTTGTTGTTGTTGTTGACTCTTTGATGCAAAAAGATGATTGAGCTTCGTGTCATGCTGAATGTCATTGTGCTCTTATCTAATTATAATTCTGCATGCAGCTTTGTGGTATAGCATTAATTTTAACAAACTTTGGGACATTTCAGGATCTAAGAATGTCACAATAGATGCACAATTTGTCAATGTGTATCCCTCTTTTAAAATGTGTATTCTTTTCAGATTATTTCCCAATTATTATTTAGTGGAGAGAGATTTTTCAATACATTTTTTAACATAGGGGAGAGCGGGGATAAAAGTAACAAAGCGATTTTCTCGAAGCCCTGACAGTATTTGCTTTCCAGGCTATAACAGCACATTCAACATGCAACCCTTGATGGAGCTGCCAAAAATCATGTGATATCGGGACCGTGTCCCACACTTAGCTCCAAATTTCTGTTTACAAGTGCAAAAAGTAAATTATTATAGCGGTTCTTTTTATCTTATTACAAGTTGTGTTTCCCTTTTCATGCATCACAGTAATGATCAATCTACAGGTTATTTAGCGCAATAACACATCCTGAAGTTAGCAATGTCTGAGTTTTTGAGTTTAAAAGTAAATCAGGTTTAAATGGCAAGAGTTCCTGTGGGGACGAAAGTAACACTCTTATTCATGTCTCACTGCTAATAGACCTATCTTATTTTTCACTTCCACATTAGAGTTTGCAGTGTTTTGATTCATATGTTTTTATAAAATTAATGCATATTGCCAATAATAATCAAAAATATTCCAGAAAATGTTAACATTTTGCATTGTTGGATTGCTTCTGAAATATTTGATTTAAAATGAAAATGCCCTTTAATATTTTTTGCTAAAATAAAGGATAAATATGTTTGGAGGGAGCATTAACAAGCTCATCGTCTGATATATTTTAAATAAACAAGATTAAGCCAGTAAATCTAGCAAATATTGTTGTGTTACTTCACCCACCCGTGTGTTACTTTCGTCCCTGCTAATGGGGTCAAAAGTAACAATGTGCAGCTTTTGTTTGAAGTGAAGTTATTTTGGAGTTGTTTCGCATTGATATAAAATAACACCTGATTTTGACAGACCACTCATGAGTTGGTAACCAAAGCAAAAATATATTTCTGCTAAAAACATTATCTTTTAAAATGAGTTTTTTATGAAAAAATTTTATTTTCTCCTCTAATTCTGTAAGTTCAATGCCCAGGAAGAAGGAGGTGGAGACCCAACAAACTTTTAAAGTTCAATTTTTAATGAAAAAAATAAAACAAAAGTAAAACATAATGTGCCAAGGCCTGGTCCTCTCTTGACTTCCACTCCGGTCTCTCCTCCTTTTATCATCCACAGCTCCTCTGTGAGACTTGAGACAGGTGGTAAAATAATTTTGACCTTAAAATGTTTTAAAAAAAATTAAAAACTGCTTTTATTCTAGCCGAAATAAAACAAATAAGACTTTCTCCAGAAGAAATAATATTATCAGACATACTGTGAAAATTTCCTTGCTCTGTTAAACATCATTTGGGAAATATTTAAAAAAAAAAAAAAAAAAAAAAATTCAAAGGGGGGCTAATAAATCTGACTTCAACTGTGTATATATGTGTGTGTATATATATATATATATATATATATATATATATATATATATATATATATATATATATATATATATATATATATATATATATATATATATATATACTGGGCTACTAATATTGACCTTAAATCTTTTTGCATAAGAAAAAATATAGGAAATACTATAAAAATTTTCCTTGGTCCGTTAAACATCACTTGAGAAATTAAAAAAATTAACAAACAGACAAAAGACAAACACAGGTACTGCAGAATGTAATAATAAGGAATGCACAGACACATTATGAATATATATTTTATGTAGTGATTACTGTACAGTCGTGAAGCCAGTTCACACTAGGAATGGGTTTGACACATCTTTATCTTCAGAAATGGGGAAAAAGCGTAACAGGTTGCCATATGTTCATCAGATCTTTTTGTAACGCGCAATCTGGTATGAATGAATCCTCCTGTTCCTCAAAGCAGCTGAGTAAACCTAAGAAGTCTTTAAAAATGCAGGTTGTTTAGTAATTAAACAAGTCAGTGTCATGCTTTTTCACTTTGTCTGGACCCGAGCTCATTGACATAACTAATCATTAGCTTGTTAAATCCTTTAAAAGTTCCCTTTTCATTCAATTATAAGTGAACTGATTATGATCAAAGTGTAGCCTTCATGTACATTTAATTCAATTCATCAGCTCAGTGGTTAACAAGGCTCAGTGCAAAAGAAACGTTCAGAGAAGAAGAATATTTTGTAGCTGTTTTAAAAGAGCTGAAATGAAACACAACTCTGATTGAGCACAAAAAATACATCTGATTGTTTTTTTGTCTAAAAACAGCAGTTATATTGCTGATGTGTTGTCTTTTTGAGTCGTAATTGCAGCTGCGGTTCTGTGGTTAATCAAATTGAAGTCCCCCCAAAAATCCAGTTTATGGGAAAATCATGTGGATTTCATAACCGAGTGAGTCAGAAATGGCAATGGAACATTTTAAATCAGAAAATGATGTGTGGTAAACATTTTTGGGGAAAACAGTGTTGTAAGAATGGTGCAGCTTTTTTTTGCCACGTAGACTCAATTTCTTTCCACCTGCGATTAGTTTTTTTACTTTTTTTTGTTGCTTGATGGAACAAAACAGCCTTAAGGCAAGACACTGCAGGCAAAAACACCTTTTTCTTAAGTGTTTTTTCACAGGTTTTTCAATTTTGAGATTTTGAGTTTTTTTATGTTAGAAAAACATTAAAAATACACTCTTTAGTTGCTTTCATCACACTTTAAATATATATACTGTATATATATATATATATATATATATATATATATATATATATATATATATATATATATATATATATATATATATAGTTATTAAAAAAAAAATTGATAAGGACATTTTCTCAAAATGTTTTTTTTTTTCTCCCATAATTCTCCACTTCAGCAGCACTTAAATTAACCCTCACAGGTTTATTCATATCTATGTTCTGAAGGTTTTTGCTGAGGGATATGTACATACTTAATTAGCCTGATTTTAATATACACTCACCGGCCGCTTTATTAGGTACACATGTCCAACTGCTTATTAACACATATTTCTAATTAGCCAATCACATGGCGGCAACTCAATGCATTTAGGCATGTAGACATGGTCAAGACAATCTGCTGATGTTCAAACCGAACATCAGAATGAGGAAGAAAGGTGATTCAAGTGACTTTGAACGTGGTATGTTTGTTGGTGCTTGAGTATTTCAGAAACTACTGATCTACTGGGATTTTCACGCACAACAATCTTTAGGGTTTACAGAGAATGGTCCGGAAAAGAGAAAAGGTCCAGTGAGCAGCAGATCTGTGGGTGCAAATGCCTTGTTGATGCCAGATCTCAGAGAAGAATGGTGGATAGAAAGGCAACAGTAACTCAAATAGCCACTCGTTACAACCGAGGTATGCAGAAGAGCATCTCTAAATGCACAACAGGTCGAACCTTGAGGCGGATGGGCTACAGTAGCAGAAGACCACACCGGGTGCCACTCCTGTCAACTAAGAACAGGAAACTGAGGCTACAATTCACACAGGCTCACCAAAATTGGACAATAGAAGATTGAAAAAAAAAAAAACCTTGCCTGGTCTGATGAGTCTTGATTTCTGTTGCGACATTCGAATGGTAGGGTCAGAATTTTGCATCAACACCGTGAAAGCATGGATCCATCCTGTCTTGTATTAATGGTTCAGGCTAGTAGTGGTGGTGTAATGGTGTGGGGCATATTTTCCTGGCACATTATGGGCCCATTAGTACCAATTAAGCATCATGCCAACACCACAGCCTACATGAGTATTGTTGCTGACCATGTCCATCCCTTAATGACCACAGCGTACCCATCTTCTGATGGCTACTTCCAGCAGGATAACGCTCCATGCCATAAAGGGTGAATCCTCTCAGACAGGTTTCTTGAGCCTGACAATGAACTCACTGTACTCCAATGGCCTCCACAATCATCAGAGCTCAATCCAATAGAGCACCTTTGGGATGTGGTGGAACAGGAGATTCACATCATGTGCAGCTGATAAATCTGCAGCAACTGCGTGATGCTAACATGTCAATATTGACCAAAATTTCTGAGGAATATTTCCAGTACCTTGTTGAATCTATGCCTCGAAGGATTAAGGCAGTTCTAAATGCAAAAGGGGCTCCAACCCGGTACTACTAAGTTGTACCCATATATATATATATATATATATATTGTGTATATACAGTGTGTGAAACCTTTGACCCTAATATGTAGTAATAGTAAAAAAAAATGATAAAAGAGGAATTTTGAACCTAGCTTCATCAAATGTTCTGAGTTGTGTTATGAAAAAATTGCTTATTTAATTATTACATTTTAGAAAACGTAATACAAAAAATGCTTTGAGATCTTAATGTAATCTATTAAATGTGTATGAGGATTATAATGTTTTTTTTTTACCCTGCAGTGTCTTACCTTAAAGGATAGTTCACTCAAAAACTCCCTTTATGTGGCTTTAAACCTTTAATATTGTGTTCATCACAAAAAGAAGCTTAAATGTGTTTTAAACAAGTGAAGGATGAGTACATTAAATTTGACTGAACTATCCCTTTAAGTAGAAATGTACAACCGCTTTACAACATTACCCAATAAAACGACAGCATTTTCAAATGAAAAACCTCTTCTTTTGTCCTTCAGTTTAGATTAGCGTTTAAAGAAAAACGGAGACCAGCTCCATGTAATGAATCGATATGCGTTACAAGAACAAGTCTGATTTTTCCAGATGGGTCACATTTGACTGGGTTGTCTGGAGGAAACGGTGTCAGCTGTAACATGCGGACAGATGTCAGCGCTGTGATCCGTGCAGGGCAGGGTTGGGCTTTGGTCTTCTGTAGGTGGTGTTGTGGGCGTGTGAGTGCAGATGGAGTTCTCTGGCTCTTCCTGTGCCAGAGTGTTAAAGCGCTCCACTACGCAGTGAGCAGTCAGTCGAGCCTCCGGGTCGTGATCCCAGCACTCTGTTATAGTCGCGCACAACAGCTGCATGCCCTAAAACACAAGGCAGACATTTGTGATTGTGAATAGAAATGTATGGAATATGACGTAAAAATATGATGTATTGCAGATCAATCTCAACTGGGTCACACTAAAAGTACAAACAACACCAGCGGCAACACAAAGTGTGTAACGTTTCAAGCACACTAACTACGACAGGAATATGACATAAGTTTGAGTGCTGAGAAAAGTTATTAACTCATAATAATGATGTATTGAAATGAATGAAAGTTAGAGTTCTGACCAAATTTATCAGAGAAAGTGGGAATTTTGTAATGTAAATTCGAAAGAATTGGGTCATACTTTATTTTAAGGTACAATTATCGCTATTAAGTTATGACCTGTCACTTTTTTAGCTTAGTAAACTCCAAATGTGCTGCTTATGAATAGTTATTAAGGTAGTAGTTGGGTTGAGGTATCTGGTAGGGTTAGGGATGTAGAATACGATCGTATAGTATATATAAACTGCCAATATCCTATTTATAGGCAGCGCTGTCGCCTCACAACAAGAAGGTTGCCGGTTCAAGCCCCTGCTGGATCAGTTGGCATTTCTGTGTGGAGTTTGCATGTTCTCCCTGTGTTGGCGTGGGTTTCCTCCAGGTGCTCCAGTTTCCTGAACTGGGTAAGCTAAATTGTCTGTAGTGTATGTGTGTATAGTTGAAGTCAGAAGTATTAGCCCCCCTTTTTATATTTTGCCCATTTTCTGTTTAACATAGAGATTCTTTTCAACACATTTCTAAACATAATAGTTTTAATAACTCATTTCTATTAACTGATTTATTTTATCTTTGCCATGATGACAGTAGATAATATTTGACTAGATATTTTTTAAGTCACTTCTATACAGCTTAAAGTGACATTTAAAGGCTTAACTAGGTTAATTAGGTTAACCAGGCAAGTTAGGGTAATTAGGCGAGTTATTGTATAATGTTGGTTTGCTCTGTAGACAGTCGAAAACATACAGCTTAAAGGGGCTAATAATATTGAAATTTAAATGGTGTTTAAAAAATTAAAAACTGCATTTATTTTAGCCGAAATAAAACAAATAAGACTTACTACAGAAGATAAAATATTATCAGACATACTGTGAAAATTTTTTTGCTCTGTTAAACATCATTTGGGAAATACTTAATAAAAGAAAAAAAATCAAACAGGGGCTTCTAATTCGGACGTTAACTGTATGTCCTTGTCCTCCAGGTTGGGGGTTGAGCGTTAAAATGAGATGTTACGAAACACCAACATGGTGCGGCTAAATATCAACTTTGATATAAATGGCCCTGGGAGTAAGTAATAAGCCAGTAGTTAATAGTGAGAATGGTACTTGAACTATTGTGTTACCTAGAATTATAATATCAATCTTTTATTTGAAGGAAAAAAGTCTGAATTCTGAGGAAAAAAAAGGATTGCAAGATGGAAACTAATTCAGATTATTTAAGTGAAACATGATTGATATAAATTCAGAATTCTGGTTAAAAAAGACAAAATTGCAAAATGTAAACTCAGAATGGGTACTTAAAATAACGTGTTACCTAGAACTTTCATATAAAACTTCCAATTTGAAACAAAAAAAAAATCTGAATTTTGAGGAAAAAAAGATTGGGAGATGAAAACTCTTAATTCAGATTTTTTTAAAAAGTGAAAAATATTGAATGTAAACTCAGAATTCTGGTTTAAAAAAAGGTCAAAATTGGGCCATTTTTGTGACTGTCCTATACTAATAAGGGAGAGATCATCACTAATGGACGGGGCTTTCCCCCTCTGATGACGTACAAAGGGAGAATTAATTAATTAAAGTGTTAATTAATTAAGAGTTAATTAAAGTGTTTCTGCAGACTGTTTTTGTCAAATGTGATTAAAAGAAATAAAATTAATATATATTTTAACATTAGAAGCTGTTTATATTCACAGACTGTTGCCACAAAACTGTATTTAAACCCCTTATGAAAGTGCTTTTTGCATAATAGGTCCTATTTAAAAGTTATTGTACACTGATATAATTTTAGACGCATCATTTTAATATAAAAAATCTACGTAGTGCTGCTTAAAAAAATTACATTTAAATCTATAACATTCATAAACTCTAATTAGACGAATACCCCGATGTTTTAAACTTATCCTTGGTTATAATTGTGCACCCACTGAATGTGTGGTCCAGCTGTCTGGAATATCTGGTCTTCCTCTGTCTCTTAACACCAGGTCTCTCATGCTGTCCACACACGGCTGCTCACACACTTTGGAGCCAAATGGGGGTTCGTAGCTCTTTACCTCTGTTGAAAACCAAACAAATACTTCATAACATTGACAGTGTGTTTTTAACCTCAAGAGAACATGTGCATCGAGAGCTTTACTTGCCTCCTATGACGTCACACCTAGAGACAATTTCCCACATCACTAGAGCCATGGAGTAGATATCAATCTGTTTAAAGGACTCCAGGTCCTCGAGATTCACCCTGGACTCCAGAACTTCAGGGGCCATATAGCGGGCAGTTCCCACCTAGAAGACAGACCATGTGATTCGAAACTTCCTCAAATTTAGTTACCATTGGTGTAATGTGATTAAATCCATGACCTTTACAAATCAACCACAGAGCTTTTAGGTTGCACTGAAAGAGCCTGAAGAATTGATCTCCATGCCTGCAGCAGTTCTGCCCACTCACATCATACTTTTAGTAATGATTGGTTTTGGAATGGGTGTTTTCTGTGTGTTTACAACATTTGAAGGCTATGCCTCTATTTCTGGAAACTACGCAGACATTGCATGGATGTTTTGGGTGACTATACTGGCTTCTAACTTTTTTCTTTTTGGTCTAAATTTCCGCTTGAGTAAAGTGGTCTAAACATATTCCCTAAAGGATGGTGAGGAAAGCAAACAAAATATGTTGAATATAAATGTCAAGAATATCACAAATAATATTGACAAACAATTAAATTTTGTCTGATTTCTATTGGTAGAATTTATCAAATGATTTTGAATAGTTTTGTCTCTTGTCATGAGACTGATCTTGCAGATTCTTTGTATCACACAGAGAACATTGATCATTTATTCCCTAATTGACATAACACCCTGTCCACCATCTTGAATTAGTTTGAAAATCTGTTGTTTTGAACTCTATATAGATTGTTAGCCCAATTTCCTCCAAATTTGGCTCAAACCATGTTGCCAAAAAGTTCTAGAATCTTCCAGTTGCTCTGTAGCCTGTTGCCGTGCTTGTTTATGATGTGGCCGCTGGGCTGCATGGCCCCGATAATTGCTGTTATAGTTTAGTTTTTAGTTGCATGTAGTATACGTTTATGCTATTTTAAACTTTCTCATTTTGTTTTGGAGTGTCAAAAAACACTTTGATTTTATTATAATGCACATTTTATACCACACCTCCAATAGTCCCAAACGATTCATAAACCAATGCATTCCAAACTAGATATATCACACTCCGAAGGGCACTTGGAAGTGAAAACTATCATAGCCGCCTTGAAGTCCGCCAGACCGAGACACTCAAATCTGGCCTCTGCGTAGGGCCCTTCAGAATGAAGGATTTTGAAGGGTACTTATGGGATCAAAATCCTACCCAATGTATCGCAGTCGTGAAACAAAAAATAATAAGAGCAAATAAAAAAATTTACATTGTGTGTAAAATTATTATGTGCAAAAGTGAAAACTAAATTCAGATTAAAAAACAACGAGGTTGTGTACCGAAAGATGAATCATCAAAAATGAAAACGCGTTTAGAATTATATTCCACAAAACTGAATTCAAAGTTTTCCTAATTGCAAACAAAATCAGTTTTTTCCACTCTAAATTATTTGCTATAAATAATTTGAATGCTTTGTGTGCTTCTAAATACAGAGTTGCATCTAAGTGCATTTAGATACATTTAGCAGGATTTTGATCCCATAGGGTTCAACTGATGAACTCTTCAGGCCTCTATGATCCTTTGTGCATGGAAGTTGTTTGTTGTTGAACAGCATGTTGAGTCGAAAGGACTCACCCCTATACTGTTGTTCCACAGGGTAAGACCTTCAGAATGGACTGTACTTTCTAAACCCACTCTCATCACTCACATTTGTACAAATTATCCACTTTCTGGTCTACATGTGAAACATCCGTCATTAAAGAGCCCCTATTATGGGTTTTCGAAAATGAGCTTCAATGCAGTATGTAACAGCACTAAGTGAATGAAAACATCCAGCTGATGTTTAAATCTGAAAGTGCACCGTGTTTAAAAGTGTTAATTCTTTAGCGTGATAGTTGACTCAGAGTCAAATAAACGAATCGAGTTGAGTTCGGATCTTTTGCTTGATCGCATCGACATCGACACAGTACATCACCAAATATGTAGTTCCAGTTCTGGTAAAACAAGCTTTCACTTCAGACGCTAGTGGAGTTGTGGGGGATCACGGGACTGATCATGAGGCGAAGATGACGATCACTGACAGATGGGGAATAAAGGGTTAAAGTTCATTTTCACAACAACACCACAGTATAGCCAACTGTGTGCTGTGTTTGTTCCTGTCATTTTTCTGATGATTGATACAATAACCTACGCTGCAACATGGGATTTGCTGGCCGTTGGCTATTGAAAGAGCAGCAGAGACCATTATGTATGGGACTTTGTCAGTAACTCTTACAGTTCAAATGGACCAGTTTCTTCTTCCTCCAGATCATATGTAAGTGTGATTAAAATTGCTGCCTTGTTTAATGTAGTTTGCAAAATATGTGTTTAATTGTGTGTTATAAGTTGTAATCACTTATCTATTATAGATCAGTGCTTGTACTGTATCTCTCAGGTTAAATCTTTATAGGGCTGTTCACATATCGCTTCCAAAACTACGTTAAAAACGTGATGCAAGCTTCCTTTACCGCGTTTCTGAACTCGTGATCCTCTGCTGTTTGCCTTTGCTATGGCCACCATCAGCTGTTCCTCACACACTCTGCGCAGTAAATTTTCAAAATAGTTCAACTTTTGCCACTGTGTGGATTAATACTGAATGTGTGTCGTTGTTATTACTTGGGGTTAGGGTTAAGAGTAGAGTAATATGCTGGTGTTTAACTGCATTGCTTTATTGCATTGGGCTCTCACATACTTTCTTCTACTTCATACTGTAGCCATGGTGGCCTGTTCTCTCTGTCTCACGCTGAACACAGTTGTCTAATCGCAATAGACAGGGCCATCGGTCCAATCAGTGCAGATTAGCTTAGCGCTAATCACAGCTAAAAAGAGTGTGCTGAAATAAATGACAACAGGAACTAAGAAAAGAGTTTGAGATCCATCCCAAAGCCGACATTATTTGTGAGCCAATTGCAAATGCAAACCTGTTGCACAGATTTATGTAGATCAGTTACAGAAGCCAAACTCTAAAGACTCGTTTCAGCAGTTCAGAACTGATTATAGACAAAAAGTTATTGTGCCCAATAATGATCAGTGTAGTGAATTTAGTTCCCTCTGATAGTGAAAATGACTATATGATTACTGATTAGTTAGGTTAACTAGGCAGTTTAGGTTAATTAGGCAAGTTATTGTACAACGATGGTTTGTTCTGTAGAAGTCGAAGAAAAAAAATGAGTTTAAAAGGGCTAATAATATTGACCTTAAAATGTTTTTTTTTTAATTTAAATAGTTTTTATTCTAGCCGAAATAAAACAAATAAGACTTACTCCAGAAGAAGAAATATTATCAGACATACTGTGAAAACTTCCTTGCTCTGTTAAACATTATTTGGAAAATATTTTCAATTATTATTTTTAATTATATATATGTTACGTTATGTTATGTTATGTTATGTTATGTTATGTTATGTTATGTTATATTATATTATATTATATTATATTATATTATATTATATTATATTATATTATATTATATTATATACAGTAGGGTGATAGTGCCATTTTTCCTGCTCATATTACTCAAAATACAGATTTTTGCTGGTTATTCAAACTACTTTAAAATGAGCTGAACCAACAAAATTCTTGAGTTTTTTTTGGCTCAGCTTAATTGTTTTATATTCAATCTACTTAAATTTGCAAAAAACATTTGCATAATGTAGTTTTCAAACTGCCAGCATGTTGTCCTTCCTACCTGTCCACTGTTGGCGAAATCATCTACAGTAAGAGACAGGTCAAGTCTCAGAGCCAGTCCGAAATCACAGAGCACGCATTCGTTTTGGTTCTTTAACACAATGTTGCTGCTCTTCAGATCTCTATGGGCGATGGGCACTTTTGGTATGCCGCAGGGCGTCGTATCACTGTGCAGGTGTGCCAGTCCTCTCGCCACAGAGCCTGCCAGCGAACACAGTTCTGCCCACGTCAGAATATGACCCACCAGAAAGTCCTGAAGGTTGCCCATGTTATAATAGGCCATGATGAGCCAGTATTGCCTCGGGGAGGTGGCAGACATACCGCCCCGCTCCTCAGCCGTCAGAAACTGCACTACATTCTCATGTTTCAAGTTGGCATCAGAGAATATGGCTCGTTCATTGCACCATGAGGAATACTCCACCGCTGGAAAGATCTTCACAGCCACAGTTTCATACTGCCCGCTCTCATTATGACTAAGCCGTGCCCGCCATACCTCCGCAAAGCGCCCTTTACCCACCAGCGCCTCCAGCTGGATGGGCAGCTGCTCCGTGTTGTGGTTTAGATTATTGGCACAAGTCGATGACATTTCTGAATTGACGTCATCGCTGAGGGATGGCCGCTTGCCACGGTAGTCGCTGCCATTGGCTTGGCCCTCGGCTGGATCCAGAGACTGGTAATGGGTCCGTCGTGGTCCCCATTCTTTGGGCTTCTTGCCTGGCTGACGTGTGCGGTACAGGTAAAAAGCCATGGTCGCAATGACTGCCACAAGGAGGGGAGGAACCAAGCTTATGACCACGACTGGAATCACGTCTTTCGACTTCAGCTTGGAGAATCCTGAGGGGATAAAGGGAATTGAGTACATTAGCACACACAGACTCTTTTCAAACTCCATAAGCAGCTGCTGTCAAAGAAAGCATTCTAACTACTACTTCATAAGTAGTAGTAGGGGAGAGCGGGGCACAAAGTAACGCTTTTTGGTGTTTGTCAAATAATGAACAAAGTAATAGAATTAGACAAACCATTTTTTTTTTTTTTACCAACAACACACAAGCCTCCCCTACAAATGAGCACTGGAATTATGATCGCCGGACCTATGGTTTCTGTGCAGTATTGCCAAAAGTGCCAGGAGTAAAAATGTTACTATTTACCCCACCTGCGGGGCAAGTTGTAACAGACAGGGGGTTAGCTGTAACACATGCTTACAAAGGCAGATTTCACACAGTTAATTTAATTTCAGTTTACTTTAAATAGGAGCTAGATTTCCTCAGTTGTTGGCTCATTTCTTTTTTATTCTACATAGCACAGTCTGTTTATGTATTTTATTTGTTTATTGGATAAACACATTCGAATCAATTTGCATTATTATCCATTTATCTATTATTACACAATGCATTTATTTGCATTATTAGCAATAAGATTTTTTTTTTCTATTAAAACAATATTTACTATTAAAAAACATTTTTATTTAAAAAGTTCTCAACATTACACTCAAAATTCAATTCATTATTTTGTTTGTTTAATTGGTGTCCAACAGTGTGTGACTTATTTGTAACACCCTGTTACAACTAACCCCGCTGTGTCATGTTTTCCTCAAAACCGGCTAGCAGTCACTGTGTTTCTTAAATCTTTCAAAATGGTTTCATCTTTTAGCCTAGAAGACGGTGATCACAACAATATAAGATTTCACACACATACTTTCACAGATTTAAAAAAAATAAAAAATACTTTTATGCTGCAAAAATGGTTGCTCCTGTGTTTCTCATCCAAATTTCGCCGAAATCTTTCAATAATTGGCAGGAAGACATCTGCTGACACTGTGGTGAAAACCTCGGAAGCATGCCATGGTTAACCCTGAGCAAATACCTTAAAACTCTGTTACATTTAACCCTGTGTTACTTTTTGCTCCGTGCTTCCCTAGCCTATTCATATTGCACATGTTTACAACACAGCGTTGCCCAAAGTGCTGAACACAATCAATGCTAACTAAAATAACAAATCACACAGCACATAAATAACAGCTAAAACATTTAAACAAACCCCTCAACATTTAAAAAGCTCAAATGCTAAAAGAAAAAGATGCGATTTTAGAAGGTTTTTTTAAAAAACAAGTAAAGTTGTTAAAAAACAAGTAAAGCATTTTGGAGCGATAACAGCGAAAGCCTGATCCCTTATACAGACAGAAAAGACTGATCTGATGATCTTAATGAACTACCGGGACTGTATAGGTGTAGGAGATCTGATAAATAGGGAGGTACCAGACCATTTAAGGATTTACAGACAAAAACTTATCATTTAAAATCAATCCAGATCCTGACAGGCATGCAGCCAACCCAGAGAGGAAAGAACATGGAAATATGTGTTTCTGCTTATGAGTTTCTATCAGAAGCCTTGCAGTCGCATTTTGAACTAATTGCAGTCTATTCAGGGCATTCCGACTGATACCCACATACAAAGAGTTGCAATAGTCAAGTCTCCACAGAATTAAAGTCACCTTCTCAAAATCATTAAAAGAGACTACTTCCCCTATGTGAGCTCAATAGAGTTTGCTGGTAACATTTTGTTAAATAAAATTAGAATGAGTTAGAATAAAGCAAGGTCAAATTGATGTGAGACAAACACCTCTCACTGATTTATTTATAGCAGTGACAAAAAGAAAAACCTTCACTATTGTGGAAGACTCTTCCCAACCTTTACATAGTTTCTTTAAGTTACTTCCGTCTAGTAGACTGTAAAAAGTTCCTTTAGCAAAAAAAAGGGCTAATAGTACACGGAGACATTTATTCCCACTGCCATAGTTTTTTAATAGGTTTTTTTTATTAAGTGTGTAAGTGTTTTGTTGCTGTGTGTGAGAAATTTTTAACCCCTGTGGGATAGACAAAGTTTATTGAATTGAATTAAATATATTTGTATTGATATTTGGGTTAAAATTACAAATTATATATATATATATATATATATATATATATATATATATATATATATATATATATATACTGTATATATATATATGTATATATATATATATATATATATATATATATATATATATATATATATATATATATATACTGTATATATATATATATATATATATATATATATATATATATATATATATATATATATATATATATATTTAGTTGAAGTCAGAATTATTAGCCCCCTTAGAATTTTTTTCTCCTTTACATATTTCCTAAATGATGTTTAACAGAGCAGGGAAATTTTCACAGTATGTCTGATAATATTTTTTTCTAGAGAAAGTCTTAATTGTTTTATTTCGGCTAGAATAAAAGCAGTTTTTAATAAAAAAAAAAAACATTTTAAGGTCAAAATTATTAGCCCCTTTAAGCTAAATATGTTTTTGATAGTCTACAGAACAAACCATCATTATACAATGACTTACCTAATTACCCTAACCTGTCTAGTTAGCCTAATTACCCTAGTTAAGCCTTTAAATGTCACTTTAAGCTGTATAGAAGTGTCTTGAAAAATATCTAGTCAAATATTATTTACTGTCATCATGGCAAAGAGAAAATGAATCATTTTAACTTTACATTATTATGGTATGTCATTGCAAAGACATAAAATAAAACTGAGGTTATATAATTTTTATACATATATTTATCCACAGCAACATTTATATCCTGTATATCCCACATATGCCTAAACGTGACCCTGGACCATTAAAGAGTCTTAAGTTGCACAGGTATTTGATAAAATAACTTGCTTTACAAAACTACATTGTATCAAAATCAACACTGAGTTAAAATGATGCATTTTTTTTCATGTTCATTCAGGGGGGGGTTTGTGATCGCGTTTGAAGGTGTGTAGAAGGAGGGAGGAATCGGTTGAGAACGTGGATGCAAGTGAAGAGCGGGCGTTGTAGGAGCGGGCCCTTCACAATGTCTCTGGGGGCCCCGTAAAATGTATGGGCCCTTAGAATCGTCCTAACTTAACCCCCCCCTCCCTCCCTCCTTCCCTCCCTCTCTCCCTCTAGCGGCGCCCCTGGCTGTGGCCTTCCAGGAGTTTGAGACCGATGGTTTATATGTATAAATCTCAATCGCATTTCGTTTAAAAATACAGTGTATATGGACAGTATGGCTTATGATGGTTTTCAGGGTCAAGAAAAACAAGTTTTCCGGTATTGAAGCAACTATTTGAATAGAATAATGTACCATTGGGTCCTTTATCAAAGATGAGCCTGTCGTTACACTCATGATCTCCAGCACAACTGCAAATGAAGAGCAGGCCATCTTCAGACGGATGAGGGCTCATCAGACACTCTTTGGACGAGTAGTTCGCCAGCATTATGTTCTCCAGCATATCCTGGGGGTTATAACATAGCGTCTGCACACTCACGCTCACATTGTCTTTCTTCCTGTGAGAAACAAATGATAGAAAAAAAACGACATCAGTTGTTACGAAAGCAAGATAAACACATCAGGCTTAAGGGAAAAAATTCCTCTGATATAATCTAGAATAAAAATTAACCAGGGAATCCCTGCTCGGAGGTGCACTTTGTTCTTTTTTCCAAAGTCTAAACTTTCCTGGGGGTTATAAATGTGTTTGCTATTTGTTCTGCATTAGAGGACTCTTTATTTTACCCCTCAGAGAAGAGCCTCTCTTTTTTTACACACAGCTTCCCGTTACTGCAGTCACTCGGTCACCTCCATCTGAAGCTCTTCGCGATGAAAGCAGCTTAAAAGCAAATCTCATAAAAAAGCAAGCTGAATTACACCACAGATTCTGGGTGCTGTAGTATACCTGAAATTGAAATAAAATGCCATTTTTAAGCCCAATTTATAGAACACATTTGTTTCTGATTAGGGTTCCCACACATGCTTTCTTCTGCAATCAAACACTGAGCTAAAACACTCGGACGGAGTTTGCGAAACAGAAAGTACAGATAGTGTCATCCAATTATAAAATGGCAAAAGGTTATCTTTAATGACTCAGAAACTAGTCCGACAAACTTTTTTTTTTTAATGTATAAACATATACAGACTGAGATTATTTTAATCAAAAACATGCAACACAACCAGTGAATCCGAACCAATGACACAACGAAGCAATTTTATTAAATCAAATATATAAAAGCTGAGGTTATTTTTTATTGCATCTTAAACTAGTGTAATGGTGAGGGTGTGACAACAGGGGTAGAAGTAGTCAGGCAGGCACGGCTCAATAAAGAAGCAGACAGATAATCCAAAGAGTGAATGATGAAACTGGCAAAGGGGTGGAGACAGGCGGCAAACAATCAATAAACGGTATAAACAAAGGGCCAAAACACGGCAAGGCAATACAATGAAAACACTTAGAAATGTTCACTGCAGTATAACAAGAATAATCAGTGTAGTAATCAGTGACCAGTGTGTGTCTGCAGGGCATAATGGGATATGTAGTTCAGGTGAATAACAGGGACTGCTTTCCAGCGACCCGTGAGGGCTACATTGCTGGCGATTAAAACAGCTCACAGCAAAGAGCTTTGAGTGACCAAGAGGCGACAGTCAATAGAACGTTCCATTGCAACAGCAGCGCCCAGCAACAGCCCCGTGATTCCGCCATTTTGGAGTGAAAGCCATCGGCCGTCCAATGGATCTTATTGCTGTCGCGATGACAAGCAGCTGCTTTGTTTTTTATTCATTTACTTAAAAAGTGCATTAAAGCTGACATACAACCTGAAAGACGACAATACAACACTTACGATCCCAATCATCAGCACTTTTAATAGTTAATTTTACAGACTTATGATATGCTGTTGCTCTATTAGAATTTTCATTCCAAAATGGCCACGCGCCACCTAGTGGGTGTTTCCCAAATCGCACTAGAGTGTCGCCTCTTGGTGATTCTATGCTCTTTGGTGACAGTGAAACATGGCTCCCCCTTCACTTTATCACCCTGAGCAATGTCACCTGTGCACTGATCAGCTTCACGCCTGCCCTGCATCACCGTTCATCACCACAGCCCCATAAATAGTGCAGTCTCATTTCACTCTGGGTCCGATCCTCGCTACATGGTAAGTGTATGCACATCAGTTCTAAAAGTTAGATACCCTTTCTGTTTCCTGTTACCTCCTGTGTCTTCCATGTTCCTCCTACTGTTGATATCTCCTGGTTCCAAATCTGGTCCTCATCCTTTCCCCAGTGTGTGTGTGACAATTCCACTCCGAGTCTCCAGCCTGTCTCAAGACCCTGTGTCCTACCTCCAGAGTATTCCTGTGTCCTCCGTGCTTATCCTAGTGTCCATCGCTCCTGGTTTCCCAATCTGGTCTTCGTCTGGTCCCCGTGTGTGAGTCTGAATCCTCCTCTATCTGCCACATCCCAATCCACTATCCCAACACCAAGCTAAATCTATCTGCCTTCACTATATCTGCCATACTTAATAAACTGCTGTTCTGTAACGTCTCTGCTTCCGACCCCTTTTGCGACAATATGGTGGATAAACAAATTAATATTTCCGCTTGTTTGTTTATAATTTTTTTTAAGGAGATTATTTTCGATGTCTAATCATCTTAATGTATTGCAGAGGCTCTGAGATCTGAGGCATGTCACATATACTGCATTGATCATGATTTGAGCATGGACTTACCATATGGCTACACACACTTCTTCAGCCAGATTGCAGTAAGAGGTCAGACTGCAGTTGCTCATGCAGACGTTGTCTTCACACACAGGACTGGAGTGATCACACCACTTACACAGGTTGGTCCTTATGAGGGTGAAACTCTGCACCTGCAGAACTACAACACAGACAAGAAGATATTAGGTAGTATAAATGGTATAATAGTACTAGGCAGAATTTAAATCCGTTTGTTATTAAAGTAATTGTAATTATAGATAGCTGACAAGTAATATATCTAACATGTTAAAAACTAGTGTGTTTTATGTAGGGATGGGCGATTAAAATTAGTATCGATATTTATTGGCCAAATACTATTGTCGATATCGGGAAAAAAAAGATTTGGTATGAAACGCTATAATTTTATTAAAATGTGGCTGCTGAGCGCGTGGCCTGGAAGCGGTGCCAATAAGCTTGGGGTGTCAGTTTGTCATTTCCAATGTAGGTGCAGGACTTGCATGATGCACACATGACAGACTTTGAGGTTTACTGTATTGTTATTATTCACACCTTAAAGTTTGCTTTGATTTGTTCAGTATTTACGCTTTACCATTGCACACACTTTGTAACATTTTATGCATCAAGTTTAAGAGTCTCTTTAACACTTATGTTTATTTGATTATACAGAGATGAGATTTTTTTTTTTTTTTTTACTTAAAACTATTTGCCTTGGTAATGTCGGTAAATTAAAATAAGGTGGTTTAAAAAATCCTAAAGTTCTTAAATGTATTGTTAAAATATTCAATAATTATCGATATCGAATGATATGAAAAATGATATTGTGATTTTTATTTATTTTGCAATATCACCTAGCCCTAGTTTTATGACCTATCAAAACACAATGCTATGACAAGGGTATTAGAAAGGTGACTTATGAGAACACACACACACACACACACACACACACACACACACACACACACACACACACACACACACACACACACACACACACACACACATATATATATATATATATACACACACACTCACTCACACACACACACACACACACACACATGCACAGTTAAAGTCAAAATTATTAGCCCCCCTGTTTTTTTTTTTTCTCACAATGTCTCTTTTACAGAGAGAAGATTTTTCTCATCACATTTCTAAACATAATATTTCTAACAACTTATTTATTTTCTCTTTGCCATGATGACAGTAAATAATATTTGACTAGATATTTTTCAAGACACTTCTATACAGCTTAAAGTGACATTTAAAGGCTTAACTAGGTTAATTAGGTTAACTAGGCAGGTTAGGGTAATTAGGCAAGTTATTGTATAATAATGGTCTGTTCAGTAGACAGTCGAAAAAAAAAATTGCTTAAAGTGGCTAATAATATTGACCTTAAAATGGCTTTTAAAAAATTAAAAACTGCTTTTATTCTAGCTGAAATAAATGAGACTTTCTCTAGAATAAAAATTATTATCAGACATACTGTGAAAATTTCCCTGCACTGTTAAACATTATTATATTTAAAAAAGAAAAAAATTCAAAGGGGGCGAATAATTCTGACTTCAGCTGTATATGTGGACAATGTCACTATTTTCAAAATCATACAGAATAGAGTTTCTTTATTTATTTATTTTTTTTAAAGAAGGTAAAAATGCACAGTTTTCTTGTGAGGGTTGGTTTTGGGTTGGGGTAGCGTGATAGAAAATACAATTTGTAAAAATGATGAAAACCCTTGGAATGTTCCCACAATTGACAAAACGTGTGTCAACAACTGTTTTTCTCAAATTATGAATTTTAGTTTTGAGGTGGACTATCCATCTTGTCTTGGTGTTTTTGTTAAAATTTTATTATTTACATTTTTTAAAACTAAACATATATGTCAAATGTTCATGCTAGTTCTAGTTTTTGTTTCGCAGATTCAATTTCAAAAGTTCTTGGTATTATTTCAATAGTAACAATGTTTTTAGATTCATTTAACAACAACCCTGGTGGAGATTCTGCAGAATGATTTTTTTTTTAACAGCACGTCTGCAATTTATTAAGGTCACACAATTTCACTGTAATGTCATGTAAAATGTATTTTCCATTGTCATTTTAAAGTTTTAGCAATTTAGTTATATATATATATATATATATATATATATATATATATATATATATATATATATATATATATATATATATATATATATATATATATATATATGTATATATATGTGACACGGTGGCTCAGTAGTTAACACTGGTGCTGGTTGGAGTCCCAGCTGGGCCAGTTGGCACTTCTGTGTGGAGTTTGCACTATAGGTGAATTGAATAAACTAAATTGGCCATAGTGTATGTGTGTGTATGGATGTTTTCCAGTACTGGGTGACAGCTGGAAGGGCATCCGCTGTGTAAAACATATGCTGGATAAGTTGCCGATCAATTCCATTGTGAATTAAGGGACTAAGATGAAGGAAAATGACATGACAATTAATTTACACTTTTTCTGAACTTAGTGATAGCGAAGATTTTTCGTAGTACTTTTCCAAATAATATAGTTTTTTTTTTCAATATTATATTTTTATTTTCTTATAACAACACAGAGAGATACAGAAAGCAACAACGATTATAAAGACAAAACAGAAGCAACGTGGAAATTTTTTTTTATAAAAAAATAAGACAGAAAAAAAGATTTTAAACCATTATTACACCAGGTTCTCCAATATTATACATGGGTCAACAATGTTACACATTTATATCTAGGCCAGTGGGCGCAGGCAATATAGTGATTTTGTAGATGATAACAGGGTTATACCTTTAAACTGTTATCCTGGGCATTTGATAAAGAATTAAAAAAGGGTTTCCAGGTGGCTTCAAAGCCGGCAATGTTATCAGAAAGATTGTGTCTTAGCCTCTCTAAATGTAAAGTGGTAGAGAATTCTAAAAGCCAGGATTTAAAAAGTGGTTTTGATGGCTTTTTCCATAAATAAAGAATAATTTTTTTAGCTAACACCATTTCATATTGAACAGCTTTTTTAATTTGATGACTAAACCCACGAAGTGAGTCAGACCAACCAAAAACAGCGATTGCTGGATCAGGGGCAAGGTCACAAGAATAAGCCTCAGAGTAGAAGTTGAAAATTTCGCTCCAAAACTCAAAAAGTTTTGGGCATGACCAAAAAAGATGTCCTAAAGAGCCTTCCGCAAATTCACATTTGTTACATTTAGAGGAAATGGAGGGGTAGAATTTAACCTAAAGTTTAACCCTAGAATAATGAAGCCGATGTACTTCCAAATAATATAGTTAATATAAGACAGAGGTAATAAAAAATGCACAAGATGCATGATCATATATTACAAAATCCTATATTAAAACCTTTAGATGATGCCCTTGGAACACGCAAGAAAAACAATGAAGAACACAAATAACAAAAGACATTTTTACTGATGACTGCAGAGCAAAGTTATACAAATGAAAGCTGTAATGACAGCTGCAATCAAGACGATGCTTAAGAGCAAATCTTCATGCTACGTGACCCAGCTGGAGTTCATAAATCTCTAATTGGATTTGGATGAATGCAGTGTATGGCCTGGTGTGTGTCTGTGCGCATGTGTGTATGTGTGTTTGCTTTGGTGCACAGATCACTGAAAGCATGTGTATTCATGAGAGTGTCAGGAGTTCCTGTGGTTTAGTGGGATAAGCCTGAATTCCTTCTCCTCTGTCCTGATACGACCGCGTCACGACAATATTAATTGTTTATAAAAAGCAGATGAGGGGTGGGAGCCGTTCCGCCAGCGACCGTACAGTAAACAGCATCGAAAGAAAGAGCAGAGATCTTTTACACAGACTTCCAGATGTCCACTGATGCCAACCATCAAAATATACAACAGACACACAGAAAGAGAGAGAGAGAGAAAACTTAAGGCTAAGCACAAAAGCCCTGCTTCTATAAACTTTCAAAGTAATTAAACTCTGCAGCAAGCACTCCAGAAATAAATTAAAGCCAGAAGTGCAAAAAGCGGCCAAGTTTTGAAGCTCAACCCCTCTGAGATTATGTGGAAAGCAATAGCTGTGAGTTTACAGGAGATGCTGGACTGCAATTATTTGCTTTGTGCTCAGGCAAGTTTCCCTTCTTGTTCCTTATTTGTAATTCAAAAACATAATGACGGAAAGGTTGTGCCAAGTATTTTGCACAATATAAGTAGAAGTACACTCAGAAATAATGGTACAAGAGCTGTCACTGGGGTGGTACCTAACACATTTGTAACTAAACGGCCTTTATCAATACCTCAAGACTACATATTAATGTACGAAAAGTGTACCTCTTGAAATTTTTAGGTAGCCTAAAAATACAAATATTTTTAATAGGGAAGCTATACAATATTATATTTGTGCATATATATATTAGATTAGTCAGTACTGAAGCCAAATCTGCAGCTAATATCACAAAATAACTTATGATAACGGTCTAAAAACTAGTAATTCCAAATTTTAAAAAGACAAAAAATCAAGAGAAGCAAAAAAAAAAAAAAAAGTTGAAATTTTGTAGGTTGTAATATTTTTTTTTTTAATATTTAGCTTGAATTTATTTGTATTGTCTTTCGATTTCTAAATATGTCTGGTGACTAAAATATTATTTAAATAAATATATCTGTTTAATAAAGCTGTTTCATTTAAATGCACCAAAACACACCTATATTTACCGAGAAATGGATAACATTTTATTTTAAACTTGAAATTATCTGTATACGGCATGTATAGCTCTGGGGTCAGGAAGTTCTCAGATAACATATATATTTTATATGTGTTTTTTAAAGGTAAATGAAGGTGTAGATTGTGCTGTTAATTCCAGAGCTACTCTTTTAAAAAAGAACAAGTTCTGAAAGAGCTCAAGCCTCAATCAGGTAATGAATAGTAATGCAAAAGTAACTCAAAAGTAACATAATGCATTACTTTTTGGGGGAGTAACTCAATATTGTAATGCATTACTTTCAAAAGTAACTTTCCCCAACTCTGCTAATATATACTGCACTTTTAAGGTACCAATACAGACCCTTCTCCAAATGTGTACCTTTTGAAAAGGTACCACCACAGTGACAGCTCTTGTACCTTTTATTTCTGAGAGTGTAAAATGGTAAGTGCACTGTAAAAAATTATTAGATGACTTTACTTAAAATAAGTGAGTAAACCTGTTGCTTTTAAAATGATTAATTGACTTTACCTATAAAAATTAGTAAACCTGCTGCCTTAAATTAAGTTAATGAACTATGAACATATTTATAAAAATTATAAAATGTTAACTTATCAGTTACAATGGGTTTACTCACATTTTTACATTGTAATAATATGTTAATTGGTTATCAACATTTACATGATTAAACAGATTTATACAGATGCCTCTACAACAGTAATAAATAAATAAATAAATAAAAAAATAAATATATATATATATATATATATATATATATATATATATATATATATATATATATATATATATATATATATATATATATATATATATATATATATATATATATATATATATATATATATATATATATATATTCTGTATATTGTATACATTTGGCACATATTTATATATACTGTATAACAGAAATATAATTTTAATAATATATTATTTTATATTATACAACAAAAACATACTTAATAAAATGATAATGCATAACATACTATTCTGCATTTTGTTTTTATATATACACTTACTATTTAAATAAAATATAACTATTTAAATGAATAATATACTAAAAATAATCATACATATAATGCAGCATTTTTTTATTTATGCTATTTTTTCCACACACCTGCATAGCTGGGCAAAAATTTAGTGTGATTAATCACATCACATCCAAAATAAAAGCTTGTTTTGACAGTTTAAGTGCTGTGAATATTTATTATGTACAAATACACACAGGCATGCATATATTTGAGTAAATTATATATACATTTAAATATCCATGTACACACACAAATATATTACAGTGTATTGAAACAAAACTCTTAATCTTTGCCCAGCACTAAATATATACAGTATATAACACACACACACACACACACACACACACACACACACACACACACACACACACACACACACACACACACACACACACACACACACGTATGTATGTATGTATGGTATGTATGTATGTATATATACACTGTATACAGTTGAAGTCAGAATTATTAGCCCCCCTGTTTATTTTTTCCCCCCAATTTCTGTTTAGCGGAGAGAAGATTTTTTTTCCAACACATTTCTAAACATAATAGTTTTATAATTTTATCTTTGCCATGATGACAGATATTTTTAATACACTTCTATACAGCTTGTGACATTTAAAGGCTTAACTAGGTTAATTAGGTTAAATAGGCAGGTTAGGATAATTAGGCAAGTTATTGTTATTCTGTAGACAGTCGAAAAAATATAGCTTAAAGGGGCTAATAATTTTGACCTTAAAATGTTTTTTAAAAAAAATAAAAACTGCTTTTATTCTAGTCGAAATAAAACACATAAGACTTTCTCTAGAAGAAAAAATATTATCAGACATACTGTAAAAATTTCCATGCTCTGTTAAACATCATTTGGGAAATATTTAAAAAATTTAAAAAAATTCAAAGGGGGTTTAATAATTCTGATTTAAAATCATATGCAATGCAATTGCAATGTTAATGTAATTTATCAAGTTTCTAGTACTAAAATTATATATACTGACCCACAAAAAAAAGCCTTTACAAAACGGACTAATATATTTGTTCTTTCTCCCATATCTCTTTATACGCCAAAAGCATTTTTGGGGGCCCCATGTATGCAATAATCAAACCACCCCACTGGGTGGCAGATTTCCAGGTTTTTTTCAATTTCTTTTAAACTCAGCTTGATCCCTGAAAGCATTTCCTGATATTAAATGCATAACAGTACAGTGAACGCAGCACCGGCATAACTGTGGCATTCATGACAAACAGATGTTGCTGTTTTTTAAAGCTGACCATGACTCCAAGAGTGCCATTTCTTTGTTGAGGTCAGAGAAGATGCAACCTCTCGTCATTGCCAATGAAATCTTCTATTATCTCAAGCCAAATAATAAGAATCGACCATTTATCGTAGTTCAAAACAAGATGTCTCTCCTCCACGGGTACCATGCAAACCCAGGCCCTCAAGAACAACTTCTTGGCCAAACAAAGAAGAAAAAGGAGCGTCTGTGTCCAGCGAGAGGTCACTGGTGTTGGGTTAGCCCCGTTCAGCATCGCACCCTCTGTTTAAGTCATTACAATATTGCCATTGTGGCCGATTGTGATGACAAAGCAGAGAAGCATCAAGGGATTCAAGATGCGTGTCTGTTGTGTGTTATTATGTACAGTGTCTCTGTGTCGTCACATATTTTCCAGCTGTTTTTTTAGACATTAGATGTGAAATGATAAGTGAGACTGAGAGAGGTGATGGTTTGCTTCTCTCCACCCACATGGTAATATTTCATAACTGTTGTTGTAAGTGGAGCTGCTATACACACACACACCCAAAGCATTTAAGGAGGCCTCTATGCCGGGCAAAGATCATTTGGGTTTTCAAGATTTGGTTTCCTTGATGGAACTTTCCTAGCGTAGTTTTTTTTCTTTTTGGTTATAGTGTGTGGCATCTTTTGTGGAGATTCTGTTTTTAATTAAGAGTATGTTTGGTGCAGAGTTTCATAGCATAGTACTGATCTAAACTGTTAAAAAGCAACTGCGTTCAACTGCGGTTTATATTGTAGCTGTGAGTTTGAGAAGGAAAAGATTTTCTTTCCTTAACACAATGAATATGATAGATTTGATGGTATTTTTATATACAGTTAAAGACAGAATTATTAGCCCCCCTGAATTATTAGGCCCCCTATTTATTTGTTCCACAAATTTCAAGATTTTTTTCAACACATTTCTACAATAATAGTTTTAATAACTCATTTCTAATAACTGATTTATTTTATCTTTGCCATGATGACAGTAAATAATATTTGACTAGATATTTTTCAAGACACTTCTATACAGCTTAAAGTGACATTTAAAGGCTTAACTAGGTTTGTTAGGTTAACTAGTCAGGTTATGGTAATTAGGCAAGTTATTGTATAATTATGTTTTTTTTCTGTAGAAAAAAAAAACGCTTAAAGGGTCTAATAATTTGAACCTTAAAATGGTGTTTAAAAAAATTTAAACTGCTTTTATTCTAGCCGAAATAAAACAAATAAGACTTTCTCCAGAAGAAAAAAATATTATCAGACATACTGTGAAAATGTCCTTGCTCTTTTTAAATATTTGCCAAATGATGTTTAACAAAAAAAGAAAAATTTAAAGGGGGGCTAATAATTCTGAATAATTCTCTTGGTCACCACAGAAGCCATTTCTGCCCTCCTAATAATATGAATATGATATGCAGTGTTGTGGGTAACGTATTACAAGTAACTTGAGTTATGTAATAATAATACCTTTCTAAGTAACAAGTAACGCATTACTTTTAAAAAATGAGTAATAATATTTGAGTTACTTTTTTGAAAATGTAACGTGAGTTAATTTTTAGTTTAGTTAATTAGCTTTAAAAAATAAATTGCTGAAATCAAATTAGTCACAAAAAATCATGCAGTCAAGGAGAGAATGTGTTCATTATTCTGAACGCAACGAAGAAAAGGAAAAGGGGATTGTCTCAATGATTTATTTAAGACAAATAGTACAAAAGTAGCAAACACATTGCTTTAAACTCTCAACTCTCATTAATTTGTATATACACCATGTATCACGGTCGGGAAGTTCTTAGATAACATTATCCTAAAATATATATGTATATATATATATATTTAACGTGTTTTTAAAGGTAAATGAAGATTATACAGTGCGTTGTTAGTTGCAGAACTGCTCTATTTAAAAAAAAAGAGACAGAAATCAAGTTCTGAAGGAGATCAAGCCTATAAAAAGTAACTCATAAAAAGTAAAACTCAATAAAAAGTAACTCAAAAGTAATGTAGTGCATTATTTACCATAAAAAGTAACTAAGTAACGCAACTCGTTGGGGCTGGGCGATTAATCGAATAGTAATCGAAATCGATATTCAGACTCTATAATCCATTTAATTTTTCCAGGTCAATTTTTTTCATTTACTTTCCCTACCATGTGTGGAGTCACGTGACCCAGCTTTGTCAAAGCTAATTTATACTTACTATATTATTCTGATATTATACTTCTGCCAAGTATGGTCCTGCGCAGCCTTCGTATACCCGCACACCAACATCACAATGTTTAATTAATCGAGATTTAGATTTTAGACCAAATCGCCCAGCCCTACAACTAGTTACTTTTTTTGAGAGTAACTCAATATCGTAAAGCATTACTTTCAAAAGTAACTTTCCCAAACACTGATGATAGGTAAAAGTTTAACAGATATATTTTACCTGTGTTTTGGGTTTATCGGTGCATTGATTTGTGTTATAAAGTTTTCAAAAACATCTATAAAATTAATGAAGTATAAGCAGAAATGTTTATAAAATATAGAGATAATATGTTTTTCCGCCAGTGTATCCATTTTTTATTAATATTGGTATTTATTTTCAGTATGAAGAAAAAAAAATAAGAATTTACAAAAAATAAATCATTTTTTCAAGTATTAAATTTCTATATTATTTTTTGCAATTTATATTCACTGTTCACTACCGGTCAAAAGTTTGGGGTCCGTACGATTTCTAAATGTTTTAATGTAAGCTTATCCTGCTCAGCAAGGCTGCATTTATTTAATCAAAAAAATAGAGTACAAATTGTGAAATGGTATTGCACTATGAAAGTTGATAGTGATTTACAATTTAATTTAATAATTTATCCCAGTGATTTTAAAGATAAATTTTCAGCTTCAATACTCCAGTCTTCAGAGTCACATGATCCTTCAGAAATCACTCTAATATTAATTATTATTATTTTGTTTATATTTATATTATTTATATTAATAATGGTAATAGTAATAAAAGGAATAATGAATGAATAAATAATTTAATTTGAAACTAAATACAATAAGAAAGCAGTTATTTAATAAATATTTAACCTTTTTTTTTTTTTTTTTTTTTTTTTACATTTTAATACATGCCGCCTTGATAAACAGAATCCTTTTGAAAAAAAAAACTGACCCCAAAGTTTTGGTAGTGTACATAAAATTTATACTTATTTTAATGTAAATTTTATTTACTGTACATATATAATATTTCAAATTAATTATACAGTCATATAATATTCCTATTTAAACATATTATTGACTAAGGTAGTGTATCAGTCAAAGCTTTTGAAGAAATGTGCAGGAAAACTTTTATGAATTTAGGACAGTCAGAAGACAAAACCATTGTTTTGGGTGAGTTTTCAACTAGCACATAATAGTAAAACTACAAAATTGTATTATTCATGTAAATCAAACACATTTGAACTTACTTGTTGAACGTATTTAACTTGATTTAATGTATTTGCAGTATTTTAAAAACCCCAAGCAACTGTTTTTAATGCTGTGCCATAGAATTCACTGTAAATGTCAACACA
This sequence comes from Danio aesculapii, assembly GCF_903798145.1. Taxonomy (NCBI): domain Eukaryota; kingdom Metazoa; phylum Chordata; class Actinopteri; order Cypriniformes; family Danionidae; genus Danio; species Danio aesculapii. Next base: position 39,671,582 of record NC_079443.1, read on the forward strand.
TGCATCTATTTCTCTCTCAGTGAATAACTAGATGCAAAACTCGGTTATGTGTGCCCATTTCCATCTACAGTTAAATCAAATGTGTGTGAGTGCTGTTTAAACTAACTCTCTTATCAGTTTCACAAGAAGTTTTGCGCACAAAGACAAAGCTCTGATGCGTGGAGCCTCCAGACAATGAAAGCAGATCGAGAGAAGTGGGGATTTACTCACGACAGAAGCAGCACAGAAGAGCAGATGTTCGAGTCCACAGACCCATAATATCACACAGTCCTCCGAAGATCCACAACTACTGAAGTAATGCCCTTATTTTCTTTATCTGCTCGTGTCAAAGACCCAGATAAACTCATCTGTGAGAGAGTTCGGGTCTCTCTCTCTCTGTGTGTGTGACTGAGTTCCGTGTAGGCGGACCCAGATGTTTTTAATCCAGATGTGTGAGAGAGCGGATCCGCCCAGGAACTCACATTTATCAATGCACGATTCACAATATACTGTATACAGAGAGAACAACGGGCTATACAGTCCAGCGGGTACTCAAATGTTTGTGCAATCTATCAACAAATTAGCTCAGTTCTTTCTTTCTTTCTTTCTTTCTTTCTTTCTTTTTTTAATTAATTGTTTTCTTTTTTTCTTTCCTTTTTTTCTTTTTTCTTTCTTAAATTCATTTTTTCTTTCTTTCAAATATTGTGTTTAAATGTAAATTATGCAAAAATGTATTCAAATTTAACTTGGTGTGATACAAACCAAATAACAAGTGGCTGAAATCATGAAGAGATAGTCTTTTAGTTTATATAAAGTTTGCTGCACATTATTTGAAGAAGTCAAATGTATATTTTTTATTTAAAAGTTAAATAAGTTTAATATTTTCATGTGTTTTTCATGTTTTTTTATTATGCAAGAAAGAACATTTACAAAGGTACAAAGAGACAAAAAGAAACATAAATAAAATTCCAGCAAATTAAACAAGTTTAAATGATTTACAAGTTTAGGTTTTACATGCAATATAGTTGTTAGCATTTCTTAAAGAGTTCACATATAAACCAAAGACCTTTCTGAAAATGAAAAAACAAGGGTGTTTTTTTTTTGTTTTGAAAATGTACATTTATGGATGTAAATTTTGCCAAAAATCGATAAATTAATTATAAATTTACAATGAGAAGGATCTACATTCAGAGGTTAACTAAAGAATACACTTTTTGGGGAAATGCAAACATGTGGAAATAAGAATTTTCTAATGAAATTGGAAAAGTCAACCCAAAACACTCTTCAGTAAATACACTCCCAAAATAAAAGATTTCGTGTTTCGTCATATTGAGTACAAAATGAAATATTGTTAGTAAGCTGAGCTAGTTTGGTAGCAATTATGAATGATTTTGATTGAGACTTCAACAGCTTTATTAGATAAAAAGATTTTTTTTTTTCCGAAGAAACCAAAACTGTTCTCAATCAATGTCATCTAATACATTATTCCAAAAACCCGTGCATGTAAAGAGATCCGAGAACTATTAATAACCAAACGAATACATTTGTTTGACATAGAACTGAGAAGACTTTGGTCAACAAAAAGGTTTGTGTTGTCAAAAATAAAAGAATCTAAAGAGCCTTTGGGGCCAGATTTGACTAAAGGTATAGCACAACCAGGGATTGCACCAAAACAATGGCATGTTGGGGAAAAATGGAAAAGAAAACTAATACATACATTTTTCATATGAGAAAGAGACACCACAGTCATCTAAGAGCTCACTAACTAAAAGTATATTTTTATTAAACCAGTTATTCAAAAAAGAGATTTATTTTTATATCACATTTTTTTTGTTAATATTCAATATAAATCTATTAATTATAGGTGGCGCAGTGGGTAGCATGTTCGCCTCACAGCAAGAAGGTCGCTGGTTCGAGCCTCGGCTGGGTCAGTTGGCATTTCTGTGCGGAGTTGTATGTTCTCCAGTGTTCGCGTGGGTTTCCTCCGGGTCCTCCGGTTTCCCCCACAGTCCAAAGACATGTGGTACAGGTGAATTGCGTATGCTAAAATTGACCTTAGTGTATGAGTGTGTATGGATGTTTCCCATGGGTTGCGGCATAAAACATATGCTGGATAAGTTGGCGGTTCATTCCGCTGTGGTGCCCCATGGGACTAAGCCGAAAATGAATGAAATGAGAAAATTATAATTATATGTAAGGGAACAACATATTAAAGCTTGCTTGTGAAAACTAGATAAGCTCAATGGTATTTTAGAGATGTCAAAATTACAGCGCAACAAAAAATCTAAACCTCCAACCGAGCTACACATATAATTATAAAAATATAACATGATGTTGGTTTGTTTAAAAACGTCTTTACCACTTAATTTTAAATAAATTATTAAGTGTGGAAAAATCCACTAATTCACATCTTCCCATGGCCTGATCAGCTAGCATAACACTTTTTTTCATGTATTTATATTCTTAATGATTAACTGTATGTCACAGACGCGTGCACGCGCACGGGCTCAGCGAAAACGGTGAAAGTGGGCAACGCGCAAGCGCGAGACGGTAAACCATGGCGGATTCAGGAAGCGAGGATATAGCGGTGATTGGAAACACAGATCTGACTCCTTCTGAGTCGCAGAACAACTTAAAGAACACGGTAAAACCTGTAGCTGAATCTCTTTAAACTGCGTGGCCGATATCGCGCTGTTTTGTGGATGTTGCGCGGATGAGCTCGTGATCTGAACGGCACCCCAGTGTTTTGTTTTGGCTCATGAATGGCAATAGCAGTACTACTAAGATATCATTAGATTTTAAGATCATTTTATACTAGTTACGTGTGTGTTGTTGTTTTTTGTTATAGTGTTTCAGAATTATTTGAATTATGGCTGTATATTAAGCACGGTAAGCAGAAAGTCGCGTTTCTAAATGCTGTCAAACCTTTGCCACGTAGTTTGTAAACACCCAGTATCTCACACACTCATCTGATGTGTGTGTCAGCCCAAAGCTTTTAACATGGTCAAGTCTGTAGCTATAGGTTATATAGTCCAGTGGTTAAAGTGGGGGTTGCGGGACAATAACAGAAAAACAAATACAAATACAAACAAAAAAAAAAAAAACAAATACATTTTATTAAGCTATTAGAATTACCATATTTAATCCATAACCCGCAGAAGGTAAAAACTGTAGTTAATAGTTACATAAAAAGCGACAACATGCACATAAATAGCCACCAGCTTTTCATTTTTTTCATAGGATTGTGTTTTTAAGTTAGATCAACAACACCGCAATAGCGTCAGATCCAGCAGATTGATTTTATAGCACCATGGTAAACTTTCTGACACCTTTATGGCAATCAAACACATTAAAAATAAATACAGGCCACTACTGAACATTGAGAATGATCTCAGAGTGGCAAAATTAAACCAAGAATAGACTTGTGCTGAAAACATTGTGCCCACCAGTCTCATTAGGTGATGTTAATTTTAAATTAAACAAATTAATAAATGTCAATTATACTGTAGCCTATGACTGTTAGACTGTTTCACACTTTTGTGTTGTCAGTATGCTCGAGTATTATATAGGCCTATTGTTGTGTGTGCAACGTTTGTATATTTGTGACCATCTCTCAGGAATTTGGGGGTTGCAAGTCACTGGCATTGTTATTATGGGGGTTGCGGGCTTAAAAGTTTGGGAGCCCCTGATATAGTCTATGCGTTAGCCAATCTTTTCACTGCTCCAAATAAATTTTTAGATTTTATTGTTGATTATTGAAACACGGTACAAAGTCTTTAGTATTTTCCAGTATTAAAGTAGTATTTAGAAATGAAATAATTACAACAGTGTTCTTAAAATAAATTGAGGTAAATTTGGTTTTATATTGGCACATTCTGACTTTCTCCTCAATAATATAATTTCAGAAAAGTATTCTTTGCTAATTCTAATTACTGAAATTGTATTGTCAGCCAACAACCATTAAAGCACAATGTTGTTCAAAGTCAAATAAACAGTGCTAATGTTGTTTCAAAGTCATACTTGCATGTGATTTGACCGATTATTCAAAGTACCATGGTAAACAATGTAGGGAGGTTGTCACGAACGAATGTGCAAATGTAAAACCAGGTTTACCTCTATAAATTATGATCCTGTATCCATCACTACACCTAAAATCACCTGTCATGGAACTGAAAATGATTCACTCTTTCATTAACTTATTGCCTGTGTTTATTAAAAGTGTTTATCTCATAATCATAGCAGAGCATGTGGAAAACATTTAGTATTATGCTATATAACTGACAGTGGTGTAAAGTAACAAATTACAAATACTCTCCAACTACTGTAATTGAGTAGTTTTCCTCAGGAACTGTAATTTACTAAGTAGTTTTAAAAATGTGTACTTTTCCTTGAGTACATTTTTTAGTGCTGTATCGGTACTTTTACTCCACTACTTCCCTTCAAACTGCAGTCACTTCTTTATTTTTTCTTGTCTGTGAGGATTAGAAAAATCAGTCATGTGATTCCTGTCCAATCAAATCACGCATAGAAGATGAATTGCATCATACTGAACTACCTCAAGACATGTTCTTTATAAATACTGCAAACTATTTGGAAGCATTAAAAGTGTCCAAGAAGATGTCCAAAACCTTTACATGCATTGATCCAGAGACTGTTTAGATGCATGTCACTGATGAGAAGATCACGGATGTTTACTGTATGATGACCGAAATGGCCTTAAACACTTAGCCGGCACAAGACGTCAACATGACATCAGATTGACGTTGTCTAATGTTGTGGGGACATTGTATTTTTGTTGAAATAAAAATTGGGTTGACGCCAATGTCCAACCAATGTCTAATGATGCTACAACTTAAAGTTGTGTGGAAGTTACCACTATGACGTCTATCAGACGTTAAATATTGGTTGCCATACCTGACGTATAAATGTCAGCAGACGTGAATATGATGTTGGTTTAAGATGTTGGCTCGACGTAGGATTTTGGTCACTTTCCAACACAACCTAAAAACAACCAAATATCAATGTCGGTGTTGACATCAAAATAACATTGTCTTATGATGTTGTGTGCCTGCTGGGCAATAACTAAATGCACCACAGAATGTTACGTTTACACACATGCACATGCTACATGTAAACACATCAGCTTTTTACAGCATGATACTCACTACTCTTGAGTACTTAACTTTTGTCTACTTTTTACTCATACTTAGAGTAATATTTACAACAGATACTTTTACTCGCACTACGTTTTTGGGCAAGTAATAGTAATTTTACTTGAGTATGATTTTTCAGTACTGTCTCCACCACTAGTACTCGAACGTGAATACTTCTGAAGGGCACATTATTTTAGGATAACTTTTACAACTAGAAGATTTGTTCTCTCTAGTACATCCTAATCCAGTCAATGAAAAACTATTGGCTAATTTTATTAATTCATTCAATTTTGTTTCGGGTTAGTTCCTTTACAAATCCGGGGTCACCACAGCGGAATGAACCGCCAACTTATCGAGCACATGTTTTACGCAGATGATGCCCATCCAGCCGCAACCCATCACTGGGAAACACCCATACTAGGCATGGCATGATAACCGTTTTCAAGGTATACCACCTTTTTTTTTTTTTTTTTTTTTTTTTTAGGACAACAATATCTCCAGCAGAAAAAATATCCAGCGATGCTGTTAAATTGTAGTGAAGTCTGTGTTTTTGAAACTAATGAAGACAGCAGAAGTCAACTCATTTTAATTATTTTTAGGCTGGCATGTTTACTGTTACAAAATATTATAAATCTTCAAAAAAATAAATATATTGTTTTCAAAGGGGAAAAAGTTTTTATTTTTTACTCAGACATTTAAAAGAAGATATTTTTGTGTAGTATTCACAAAACCTTGATACTGTGAAACCGTGATATTTTTATCCAAGTTTATTATACTGTCAGAATCTTATACCGACCCATGCCTAACCCATTCACACTCATTCACACACACATACACTACGCACAATTTAGCTTACCCAATTCACCTATACCACATGTCTTTGGACTTGTGGGGGAAACCGGAGCACCTGGAGAACACCTACACGAACACGGGGAGAACATGCAAACTCCTCACAGAAACGCCAACTGACTCAGCCGAGGCTAGAACCAGCGGCCTTCTTGCTGTGAGGCGAATGTGCTACCCATTGTGCCACTGCGTCGCCCTGGCTACTTTTATTTAAAAAAAGATGAGCCCTTCCATATGTCTAAAGTAAAATTTCCTGTTTAACCCAGAAATGTGTCAACAAAGGAGAGAAATCCGTTATCTTCCAATAATGCTGAGCGTGCTTCTAAAAAAATCTGTGCCTGTGTGTTGACATGCTGCAGTGATAACATACATGTTCAAAACTGTGATTTTTCTGGACCCACATTTGCAGATGGTTGAAAAAGGGACAAGTCTTCTGAAGAAGATGGAGATCAGTGTGGCTGAAGCAGAGAAGAGGACTGGGAAGAATGCAGTCAACATGCAGGAGACTTATACAGTGTATCTTATAGAAACGAGGTAGGAGGTTTCACTTCAGTTGTTACTCACATTTAAAGGAGTAGTTCACCCAGAAATGAACATTTGTTTATTAATTACTCATCCTCATCTCATTCCAATCCCCTGAGACCTTCGTTAATCTTCTGAACTCAACTTCTGAAAATATTTTAGATGAAATCCGAGCTCTCGAATCCTCAGTTCAGAGTCCAGAAAAAAAAAACGAAAACACTGTCAACTTCAGTGGTTCAATTGTAATCATATGAAGCTCCAAGAACACTTTTGGAACACAAATGACTTTGTTTGCAAGTTTTTTCACTTTCTCCTTAGGTTGTCAGGGTGCATGTTTACTAATAAGGTCCTACTTTATATTAAGTGACCTTACTAATATGTACTTGCACTGAAATTAATAATTCGTTAAAATGTACTTATTGTATAAATGCATGTTTCTACATTGTACTTATGCTTGATTAAATACATGCATGTAATTACATCTGTAATTAATTTCTGTAATTACGTTTATAATTACACTGTTGATCTATCCCTTACACCATAACCACCCTTAAACATACCTATACCACCAAACCTGTCCCTACCCATATGCCACCTCAATAGCACCAGAAGTATTCTTCAATACATTATAAACACATAAAGTACATTGTATTTATTTTTTAATGCAAGAACATATTAGTTAAGTACACTTAATATAAAGTAGGACCATAAATGAGCATTCTCTACAGTAGTCGCTGCATGTTAGCATAAAATGGAAGTTCGCTCCATATACATGGTAAAAAAAATACAGTACAACACCATATGTTAAATACAGTACAATAATAATTTCAGCTGTTCTGCAATTAAGTTAATTTAGTTAAAATCTTTACTATAATTACTGATTGAAAGGTGCTTAGCAAGTCCAATATCATTTAAGTATTTATATTTTTTTTAATCAGTTAATCTTGAGCAATAAATCTTCCAGTAAATCATCAAACTTCTCTTATGTGAATAATTTTGTGTGCATTAACCACCCAAAAAATTATCATGAGTATGGAATTTTTATTGACATATCATTTAAGCTGTCATTTAACTAATACTAGATGCAAGTGTTTACTACATACTCATTCTTTCAGGGAGAGCAGTAGAAATATAAACCCAACCATGTCACAAATATTGCATCTATTCCTATCCTGACATGATAATGAAGGTTTATGTATATGTAAATATATTATAGTCTGTAACAACAGCAGAAGATTGATTATAACCAAAGACTATAGTTTATACTTTGTTATAACATACATTTTTGTGAATATGGATGATCTACCATAGCTTAAGCAAGTTTACACATTGACTAATGTGGAAATAAACTGCTCACACTTACAAAATAAAACAGTAACAGCCCACCGTACCAGCTCAGAATCTATGGTGTTTGTACTTTTAAATTATTAGTAATTCGTTAAAGGGTTTTACTGCGGTGTGCTTCTCCAGATGTTGTGACTGTTTAACTTTTGACTATTTAGTCACTAATATTGATGGTATAAGATGGTGTGTTTTTTTTTATTAGTTTGTTTATTTCTATTTTTATTTATTTATTTTTGAATTATTTTCCTTTTTAAATTGTTTATTTATTTACTTATTTGTTGTGTATTATTGCATTTATTTGCTCTTATTAGGGATACACCGCTACCTTTTTTGGGGGGGGAACCGATCTGATCCTGATACCAAAATTCTGAGTATCGACCGATACAGATCCGATCCCCATACTGTGCTCTTTTTTTAAATTTATTTTTTATTATTATTTCTTTTAAATTTATTTTTTTATTTTATTTTTTATGCTAATTATTATAAGCATAATACAGCTTCTATAGTTCTGGTGATAAAAACAATATATCTTTATTAGTAAAAATAACAGTCATAGGCCTACAGGCAGCACAATCTAACTACAAATGATGCTCACTGTAAAATAGGCTACATTATTTGAGCATTCATTATGACATTAATCTGTTGTGGTCCAGCTTATGTTTCCTTTTTTTAATATTAAAATATTTCTTTGGAATCTGTAATAGGCTTCCACTATTGACCCTAATTAAAACACAAACTGGTCTGTTAAATAATATAATAATTGAAATAAAATTGCATTGAAATATTCACGGTTTCAGAGTAGCCTTTTTACATTTAAAATGTCAGGTAGGCTTACTTTGTGTGTGAAAAGCAGGTAATAACCCTCCGTACTCCAGTATTGTGAGTGCGATCTGCTGATCTAACAGACACAGCACAACATGATTTAGAAAAGCAATGAACTCCTTGTTGCAGGTCAAAATGAAGCCATTTAATGCAAAACTAGATGCATTTCTCCATTGATTACTTATATTAACAGGAACAAATAGTCTTAGAGAGTTTTTCGTGTTGTAATAAACAAGCGCGACACGCAGCCTGAGTTGTAAATCAATGGAGAATAATTGTCAGACGCAGCGGAAGTGCTGAAGTGAACATGAATTTAACCACTTTATATTCTGAATTTAACTATATTCATCTGTTCTTCATATTAAACTATTGAATGGGTTCGGAACATTTGGGATATAGTAGGCCTACATAACAACTTTCTAGTGCCTTATAATAGGCTACCTTCATGGCTTTTGTAGGCTTATAAATTACACAGAATATAGCACACAGGCAAGATCAGATTTGGGTTGGTACCAGCTGGCTGATACCCAATCCAGCAAAAATATGTGGTATCGAATCAATATCCGATCCAAGTATTGGGATCGGTGCATCCCTAGCTCATATTGCTTATTATCTGCTTTTGTTGTCAAATTCTGATTGTACTTTATAAATATTTAATGACAAAGAGTCAAGACAAAAAAAAGTTTTATGTTGCTTTAGCAAGTTAATCAGGTTCAAAAGTTATCCAAAGATTAACTTTTAATATTTTTAGTCAGCTTGATTGATGTATGTTGAGATGACTAGAAAAGTTAATTTGATTCAACTAAAAAATTTAAGGCAGCAATATTTTTATAGTGTTATATTGGAAAGCAGATTGTAAATATTTCCTTCTAATATTGAATATTGAATCACCAAAAAAAAAAGAAGAAAATGAAAAGTAACTACTAATCGTCCTGCTAGAGACCATCGGATTTCCTCTCTTTTAGTCAACTTCATACTCGAATGTTTACACTAGACCTTTTCTTCCTGTGTTTGGATCTGTCAAGTTAAAATCTTCTTTCTACATCAAATAAAAACTAAACAGAAGTATCCCACTGCAAAGGAAGTGACAAGCAGCAGAAGTGTCACTTTCACCTCTCTGTTTCACCCCTCTCTGTCATCCTGCCCGAGCTTTTGCGTTGGAAAATGGGACGTGTCATTCTGGTGAGAGTGTTGTGTCAGCGCTTTAGGCAGATGTGCTTTGTCTGTGTTTTCAGCAGGGCCAAACACGCATGCTGGCCAGAGTGCACTAACATATTATCACATGATTCCAAACAGTATTTAGTGGTCAACATCATAAAATCACTGTCTGGAACCAAGACATTTTCAAACTTGCTTTTGGTGCCGTCTTGTAACTGAAAAAAGCACCCAGCAACATTTTTTTGTTGCTTTTTCTCAATTAAAAACTCTTTTCTATAGTTGCTACTGTACCATGTTGTTCGAGTGTCATGGCTGGTTATCAAAGCTTTGTATTTTTGTGTTTTTGTATTGTACATTTATATATTTGGCAGACAATTTTACACCACACTCTTAGAAAAAAGGTACACAGTGGTAAGAATAATGTTCCTTGCAGAACAGCTTTTGTACTTTTGTAAAAGTTGTACCTTATATGGTACAGAAAAGACCTCTTATGATACTGTTCTATGCCTTTTATGGTACAACTGAAATAAAGGTACACAATTGTTTACATAAAGGTACTTAAGTGTTGAACAACTCCTTTATTACAATATCTATGAAAATAAATGTTACTGGATAGGCAAAGTGATTTTATGAAACTCAGATACAATAATTATAAAGTTCTATAATACAAAACAACTGGTAAAACATAAAACTATATGTATTGTAAACTAAACATTTAAGGCATTTTTAATAAACATTTGGTAAGCATTTTCTGCTAAATACATTTTTATTTTTGATATCTGCACCTTTTGGCGTTTGCTTTCCACTAGGCACGTGAGCTGGCAAAAGTCCTGCATATGCAAAGTGTTCATGCAGACATTTTAGATTTGTAAAACTAACTAAACATTGTGCATATCTCGTTACAATACTTTTGCATAATTCTATTTCTGTTTTAAAATGAAAGTAAATAAAATTAACTTTTTACTGATTACAAAGGTATTGTGTGAAAATTAGAGGAATAAAAGTTTTATATTGTAGATGGGAGAATGTATTTCTGTAACATTTTTGTGAAAAGTGTTAAATGTTTAACAAAAATAGATCTTTTGATTTATGTTAAAGTATTTTTTATTCTTATTGTAAATGGAAAATAAACATTTACACAATAAAACTTTAAAGACATTGTTTAAATAATGTATTTGATGTTTTATATTTACTGAAAATAAATTGACACATTTTGGATATACAGTAGCTAAATGCCTTTTAATAGTTCTTGAAGGAACACATTTGACACTGTTAAGGTTCAAAGTGTTTTGTCACTGTAGTGATACCTTCATAGGTCAGATTTGAACCTTTTAGGAATGTACAATATTGTATCTGCAGGTTTTAAAAACCAAAGGTACATTTTGGTTTCCCATGGTACAAATCATGTCCATGAGGGTACAAACTGCAATGGTACACATTTGTTTCTTTGTCTTAAGGTACAATTCTGTTCCATAAAAAGGTACTGCCCCAGTGACAAGGGTTTGTACCTTATTTGGTACAACATTGTACCATTTTTTTCTGAGAGTGCAGGGTAGTGTTGACATGATTTGGATGAAATAAATTGGCTAGTGAAAGAGTGTGTGCGCGAATGAGAGTGTGTATAGGTGTTCCCAAGCATGGTTCTGGGTTGTGGCTGGAAGAGCATCCGCTGCGTAAAACATATGCCAGAGTAATTGGCAGTTCATCATCATCTTCAACTTCTGATAAATCAGGGACTAAGCCGAAGGATAATAAATGAGTAGTGTTGTCACAATCAGGACGGTCTTGACATCAATTTTTTGTTGTTGTATGATTTATTGCACCACAATTTATCATGATAAACAATATTATTGTCATTTCAAGACCATATTATGTCACTCATTCAATAATACATGACAATATAAGAGCATCATAGTGCAAGTACACTCTTTCAAAGAACACATAAGATTTTATTCTTAAGAATATTTTATATAATTATAGTAATTGTAATTATTTTAATAACAAACTAAGTCATTTTAGACTAAATACTGTAATACTTTATAGTAAATAAAATACTAGTGTTTTCCTAACCATACTGACACCTCCAGCTAAAATGTTGCTGACATTGGTTTTTATGTATGGTCTATATATATTGCATCACTAAAAATGATTGAGGTCATGTTCATGTGTTCGATAAGTTGATGTTGATTATTGTGACAGGCCTAGTCACGATTACCGTTTTCATATCAAATTTTCATTCTTATTAAAACCGTGATTGATTATTGTGATTTTGAAAACTCACCGGAAATTCTGTAATGTTGTGATTCAGCTAATTGGAAAAAGCTGTAATGCAAATGCATGTTTATATAGACAATCAATAAATTTAAAGTATGTTGTACTTCCTTCTTTTAAAGTGTGTGCTGCACATTATTGAGAATAATGAGCTGAAGCTTGACTTTACAAAATTCAATTGCAAATCAAATAATCAGAAAAATCCAAATAAGATATTTTCATCACATCACAAAGCACGTGAGGTAGTTTTCCAAGTACAGGTAAAACAAACAATACCTTGAATAGAGAATTGAAATGTACAGTACATATAAAAGCACAAAGAAATGTACAATAATACAAACATAATTATACAAATAAAAGATGCAGGCATTCATGTCAAGATATTTAGCTATAAAGCTGCAAATTTGGTTGTTTCAGATACAAAACCTGGTGAAAAGCCTTAAGTGAGTGTGACATTTATTTTTGAACTTTTTCATGGCATTAAAAACCATGATAATACTGATAAACATGATAATTCTGGTCACTAAAATAATGATATGATTTTTTCATACTGTTACATCTACACCAGGTATTATTATGCATTTAGGGTTGCCATGGGTCATGGAATTTCTGGAATATCATGGGATTTTAGAAGGTCTATTTCAGACATTGAAAGTCAGAGAATTTCATATTTAGATATCAGGGATTCTTGTTTGTTGTTTTAAATTTTACTTTCCATTCATCAAACTGTATTTTTTTATCACAGTATTTCACGTGTTTATTGTGGTTGCTCTGCTTTTCAGTGCCATTTCATTCTTTCCCCCTTGTCAACCAGCAATCCCTTAAGTCAAATTTAGTCAGCAGGCTGTACTTGTTAAAATACTACACTGTTTTTTGTCTGCTCAGAGCCAAACACAACAGCCGCCTGTTTTTCTGTTCATTAGTCACCTTATTTTGGGATGTGAAAAAAATGACTGTTTTCTGCGATTGTGGTAGACTACAATGCATTTGCCTGTGGGTAAATGAATAGGCATAACAAATGGTCAAACTGCTTGCACTTTAAACCAACGTGATTATGTCAGAACGTTAAAATAATGTGATAAGAAAATTACAGTTTACAACACCAAGCAGCATAACCAAATGCATAGCAGCATTTAAAAAGGAATGGTAGACCGGAGATCTCATTTAAGTTACAATGATCGCCCCACTCTTACATGAAAAATTCAATTCAATTCACTTTTATTTGTATAGCGCTTATACAATGTAGATTGTGTCAAAGCAGCTTCACATAAAAGGTCACAGTAAATAGGAACAGTGTAGTTCACTGTTATTAAAAAATAAAGATAGTTCATGAAAAATCAGCTTTTAGTCAGGGAGTTTGACATTTGGCTTAGTGGGAACCCTGTGCATTTCCAGCCTGATCTCACGAGAAAACGAAGATATTTTACGTTTTGTCAGTTTAGTGGCTAATTCACACGAATTTGTACGAGTTCAGTTGTGCGAAATTGTACGATTCAAAAAGGAGGCGTGGCACCTAACCCCACCCCTAAACCCAATCGTCATTGGGGGATGAGCAGATCGTACTAAATTGTACGAATTAGATCGTACAAATTCGTACGAATTAGCCACTAAATCAAAAAGTTACGAATTGCCGTGAGATTGTGTTGGCATTTCTAGCTACCTTTGGAAAGGCTTAAACTATTTTGGAAACTTTATGTAGCATCATCACTGTAAAAAAAATCTGTTTCAGTATCAGTTTCAGTATTTTGTAATTCACAAATGTTTTCCATGTATTTACTGATTTTAGTTGCATTATTGGATGTTGATCTCTGCTCTGTCGACGTATGATGTTAAAAGTTTAACTCTACAGTTGAACAAAGTGACTTGTATTGACATTTTAAAAGTTTGAAATTGTATAATGTATGAGAAACAATATATACCTGTAGAGGGCAGCTCAATGGTTGGCACTGCCACATCACAGCAAGAAGGTCGCTGGTTCGAGTCCTGGCTGGGCCAGTTGGCATTTCTGTGTGGAGTAGGTATCGCTGCAGCCCAGAGACCTCCAAGTGGGAGGGATTGCATCGCAAGTAGGTTGGGTTTAGGTGGTGTACGTGGAGCACATCAGGTTACTGTGAGGTTGGAGTAGGTGTAGATGTTAATAAAACACAACAGGTTACTGTGAGGTTGGAGTAGGTGTAGACGTTAATAAAACACAACAGTTTACTGTGAGGTTGGGGTAGGTGTAGACATTCATAAAGCACAATATTGGACTCCGTGTCTTGTACAAGACATTAAATAAATAAAAACTCCAGGTTTGTACAGCCCACTTGGAGCTCAAGTTCCACCCTTGTGCTCCGGTTTCCCACACAAGTCCAAAGACATGCGCTATAAGAGAATTTGATTAACTAAATTGGCCGTTGTGCGTGTCTGTGCGTGTGTGAATGAGTGTATGGTTGTTTCCCAGTACTGGGTTGTGGCTAGATGGGTATCCGTTGCATAAAACATATGCTGGAATAGTTGGCGGTTCATTCCGATGTGGCGACCCCTGATAAATAAGGGACTGAGCTGAAGGAAGAATGAATGAATGAATGAGTCAATATACCTGTAGAAACATAAGTCTACAAAATAACCGAAAATGTACTGGCAGTTTATTAAGTTTGTTGTACTGTAATATACAAGACCAATATCACTCTGAACTATTAAAAATGTTAATAAAAGTCACTTTTGTTGGAAGAAGGATTTAGGTCTCATAATGAATTTCCAAAGCACAAATAAACGGAAAATTAATCTATCTATTAATATATTAATATTAATTAATATATAAACATGAATCACAAAATACGAAAAACTGCTAATTTACGAATATCTTTTACAGCACACTTGTTAGTGGATTGACAAATAAATCTTAGGGTGCTTTCACACTAGCAATTTTGGTCTGCACCTGGGTTCGTTTGATGTCAGAGTACGGTATGTTTAGCTAGTGTGAACGTTTCTTCTGAACTCAGGTGTGCACCCGAGTCTGCCTGAAAGAGGTGGTCTGGGGTAGGGTTCGTGTGAACTCTGGTACAGTTCACTTCAGATATGAATGCAATAGTACTAAATAATGTAAGTAAAAAATAAGTGAAACGCCAACTGTACAACAAATGTTAGTTTTCATAACGGTCATCTGTGTGTGTCTGCGTGTCACCTACAGTACCTTGGTGACAGGCGGGACTGACCCAGTGCAAACAGTGATGATGTCTGCTTGTCTCCACCAAAAACGACTTCTGCAGACATCGCGTGATGTTCTGAACGTTTTAAATATTTTTTTTGCGGCAGATAGACGCTCTCAGTGGCTCTCTATATAATGTTGATAACAAAACCAAAAGATTCAGTAAAAGCAGAATGCCCGTGATATGCGTATGTCTCCATTTTGGCACTTTGCTTTCGTGGCCGTCACCTAGCAATAGCTGTACACAAAACTGAAGCTTGATGATGCAAGTGTACCAGGGTTCAGAAGGAAAAAAGACAATGTGAACACAAACCAGCCAAGGGGGGAACTTGGGGTTCGGACCAGGCATTCAAACCAAGCGTGAAAGCACCCTTAAAACCATGTGTTCCCCCCTGAGAATTAGGTCTGCCTATTGGACCCTTGTGTCATCCTATTGTTTCACTAAAGTTGTAATGGTTATAGTTAGTAGCGGCTGATTATACAGGTAATTCTGTCTAATCACTTGACCATTTCATTTCACTATTATAATGATATTTATAAGTGTTACCCTTTCATTGACCCTTTCATATACTGATGTATAATTAAAGCCATTGGTTATGAAAATGAGCATTTATCTTTCACATCATTTAGTTAGCCCAGTTGGCCTACAGTATGTGCTAACATGATCATACATATACCGTTAGCTACAACGAGCTAACACGGCTCTAATTAGCCACACAACAAGGTATCATGATAATAGCTTTTGATCAGGCACTGGCGATCCCTTGGGGTCCTAAGCAGACTCTATTGCAGGGGCGGACTCGAGTTTTCACCACAGAGGCCTTATATTGCATGTAAGATCCATGTCATGCATCCCTTGGGAACTGAACCCTTGACCTTGTTGTTGCTAGCACTATCCTCTGCAGTTTTTAACCCTCGCTGTGGTTGTTAGAGTGTTTTGGGTCATTGCAAAGATATTATGCTCTCCATGGCTCTGGTTTTATTTGCATGTTTTATTGTCCCACAAGGCAAATCACAAGTTTGATTGCTTGGAAAAGTTAATAGCATGCCTCTGCTAACAGGCCTAGGGATTTGAGAGACCGTTCATTTGTGTAGCACAAACAGTACGTGACGAGTTTTAGGATCAGCATACAAGATCAATCCCTAACCTTAACATAACGGTATGCTTGCATTAGCATAAAATTTCCTGAAGCTGTGAATGCAGAGATATCTCAACAGTGCTGTATTGTTGCTCATTCCCATAAAAGGAAGCAGATGTTTTTTGAAAGGTGCATGTGGAAGGCTTACTCTACACGCACACACTGGGCTTTAGAGAGTAGTTTGGTGCCACTGATCTTGGGGGAAGTTGTACAGTCTGAGTGGAGAATGCCTTCCAGCCAATAGGCACCTTTCTTTTGCTTTGATTTCATCATGGATTATTAGCGTGGAGCACATTATGTACTCCTGTTTCTTCCTTGGAGGCCTCGGGAAGTTAGGCTCTTATTTCAGAGTCTCCCCATTTGTTTTTTTTTCTTCCAGTGTTTCCCCCATGTCGTTCTCTGTATCTCTTATGGGGCTGCACAATATTGGAAAAATTTGACATTGCGATATTTTGTTTTGTTGCGGCAGCTGAGGTTGCCAGTACTTTACTGTTAAAAATACAGTACAAACCGTAAAAGTAATTTCTAATTTTTACTGTAAACTACCGTATTTTATTAATTTATAGAGGTAATATGTCTGTATTTTGAATTACCAATATCTACACATCTTTTGTTACACAGTTAGACATGTTAGCACACCCATATGCAGGTGGTGATGACGAAGTTACATAATAAACCAATGCTCATCACAATCAACTTTTCCCACAAGCAGAAAAGTGTATCAATATATAGAAGGTGCTCAGTGTCATTCACACAGCTACTAAACAGCAGTATGGTAACACGCATAAAATTAAAGTCATGAAATAAACAGTGTTTATCAACATTAGATGTAACATAAATCTCTAATATACATAACTGATGGGGAAACAACTAAAAAGATCCATAATAATGTCAACAAAAAGCATAAAAAGTGATGTGCCATACAGGGAATTCTGGGTAAGTCAATTTACGGTTATTCAGCGTATATATTAAGGAAATATACCGTTAACCAGGTTACGGATTTGTACTGTAGCATTTTTACAGTTTTTTTACCGTTGAAATCACGGCCATTTTGTACAGTGTTGCAATATGAATACAATTTCATCAGATGGCTTGAATAGCTCTATTTGTGAAAAATCATTCATTTAGTTTGGTTGGGTTGATTTTGTAAGGGTTTGAATCATGTATAAAAAATAATATTGCAAGAATAATTACAATAGAGCAACAAAAAAAGTAAATAAACAGTTCTTTATGGTTTTCCAGAGAGTCAAACAATATTTATATAAAGCATGGGCTGGTATAAGATTCTGACGGTATGATAACCTTGGATAAAAATATCACAGCTTCACGGTATTGTGATTTACTGCTCTAAAATATATATTTTTTTTGAAATGTCTGGGTAAAAAACAAAAACTTTTCCCCCTTGAAACACAATATATTTTATTTTAGAAACATTTAAAATATGTTTAGCAGTAAACATGTTAGGTTAAATATTTCAAAAGAATCATTGACTTCTGCTCTCTTTATTTCAAAAACACAGATTTCTTTACAATTTCAAACAGAATCGTGGGATATCTTTTCTGTTGGAGATACAAGTGTCCTAAAAAAATGAAAAAAAAAAAAACACAATAGAAAAATCTTGCATATACTGTAGGCAGGGATGGGCAGTATTTATGATACATGTATTTCAAATACAAAATAGTAATTTGTATTTGATAGGGTTGATGAAAATGGCTTTATATTTTGTATCAAAATACGTTAGTGTCTTATATTTTTGTAGTTTCAAAATACTGTAAAATACTTTGCAAGAAGTCTACAGTACATGATGACATCTTAAAAATGAGGCCTCTGATTGGTGCTTTCTCATTAGTTGCCGAAGCTTGAGATCAGAACAGAAAGCTAATTTATTTTTAAGAAGGTGGTGAATGATTGGATAGATGGAACTTGTACCTATATGCTGCACTTGCTGCTATTGCACTCCTGGTTAGACCTAAACTGCATTTCGTTGCTTTGTACTTGTACATGTGTAATGGCAATAAAGTTAAATCTAATCTAATCTTAAAAAGAACAAAAATGTGACTTTTATCAACGTTTTTAATAGTTTAAGTGATGTATTGTTATATATTACAGTACAAAAACCTTGTAATAAGCTGCCAGTACTTTTTCTGTCATTTAACAGACAATTTTTTCTATATATATTATTTTTATACATTATTTTAACTACTAAAATGCCAATAAAAGTCACTTTGTTAAATTGTAGAGTTGAATTTTCAACATTAAAAGTTGATAGAGCAGAGATCAAGCTACCATAATGCAATTCACAACCGTAAAGAAACACAAAACACTTGTGATTCACAAAATTCGGAAACATTGTTTTTACAGTGTAGTCAGCATTTGAAGTGGATCTACAGTAAGAAAAGCATGAGTGTTCTTCGAAAGTTTTAGGACCACTTTGATGAAGTTTGTAATCCACTTTAAATGTTGACTGACTACTGTATACCACTAAAAACTTTGTACTTAAAGAATCTATTGTCTTTTAATGTTGACAGCACATTGTTGATCATGTTTTATATTCCTTTTTCAAAAGTATTGCAATGCTTTGGAAAGGCCCAGAAGAGGTGACTGGGGAAGGTGGTAGCAAGAGCCAGTAAGTTGTTGGGAATAAAACTGAAGACCATTGATAGTATATACAAAGAAAGAGTACTAAATAAGGCTATGATGATTGTCAATGATGACAGACATCCTTTATCATACACTTTCCAATTGTTACCATCAGGTCTTCGATATTGTGTTCCCAGATGTATAAGGAATAGGATGGAATGATCATTTATACCTCAAGCAATTAAGTTTTTTAATTCCTCTAATTTTAATTCCTTTAATTTCTCTCAGTAGCAGTTTATGGCTAGTAGACTGGATATTTATTTAGAGTAGGGGTACCATGTTTTTTATAAGTCTTATTTATAGAAATGCCAAATGCAAAATGTCAGATGTCTCTGAGAGTGTAAAACTTCCCTACGAAGGACAAATAAAGTTAACTAACTAACTAACTAACTAAAAAAGTCATGGCTGGAAAAGTCATTGAAACTCATTGGAGAAAAAAGTAATGGAATATCTTATTATTGCACAATAAGCGCTGAGTGCTGACCCCGCAGAGATGTTTAATTAATGTTTGAGAGTTCACATGCATGCTCCTGCACTGCAGTGTGATTTAGTGGAGTAATGCTCCTAAATTAGCAGCACTCAGAACTTCATGCACTGGGAATTCAACCAGCACTGTTAAACCCTTGGCATGAGTTGGAAAAGGCCCTTAAAATGACTCTTTCCATTAGCTAGAACCGCAACTTGAAACCGCAGATCTCCGCTATGTTTATTTCAGATTGGGTTTATTTAGAAATTAGCTTTAACTGTTAGTCGAGCCCACATTTCAAGATAAAAGTGTATTTACTGTTTAAACTATGTACCACACTGCGAAAAAACAATAACCATCTATAATATGAGAAATGAACTATTTAGGAAGATACAGCATAGAAATGAGTCAAATTATCTGTCAGTGCAGAAAGATAATTATACACAATAAGAAAACTTATAGGCTTTAGTAAGGAAAAGAAAGTCTTGAAATAAGTATTATAACACTTATTCCTAGCATTGTATTTAGTCTTATTATCTCACAACTAGCTTGTTAATTCCTTTTTAAACAGTTTGATTGTCTTATTTTGTGTGAATAGTCTTGAAACTAGATTTGCTAAACAGGAATTCCTTTTCATTTAAGAGTTGTCATTAGATGTGTCTTAAAATGAGCCAAACAGGATCACAGATACATGCATATTAGCGCTGCACAATACTGTATATATCGTTTCAGCATTGATATCGTAATGTGAAAATCAATTAATGTAGAGTTCAGAGCACATAATTTGATTGCAAATGATCAAATTATCTGCCAGTGCAGTAAGATAATTATACACAATAAGAAAATTTACCTAGGCTTTAGTAAAGAAAGGAAAGTCTTAAAAGTATTATTATTATTATCTCACTACTAGCTTCTTAATTGCTTTTTAAAGAGCTTTATTGTCTTATTTTGTGTTAATGGTCTTGAAACTAGATTTGCTAAGCAGGAGAATTATTCCTCTTCATTTGAGAATTGACATTAGATGAATTTTAAAATGAACCAAAGCATTTAAATTTAAAGCAAGATTACTGTTCGAGTTAAAACAGGATCACAGATACATGCACATTAGGGCTGCACAATACTGTATATATCGTTTCAGCATTAATATCGCAAAGTTCAGAGCACATAATCTGATTGGAAACTTTTCCCTAGTTCCAAAGTGTGAAATATATATATATTTTTATTTTTAATGTGTTTTTAAATTTGAATGCTGTTAAGTTGCAGTACTGTTAAACTCCACCAAAAACCATATTGTGTTGTTTATTTTATTTTTAGCGTACTTCTGTTGTTTTCATCCATGCTTTAATTTGTTTATTTCATATATTTCTGGATAATATTGTGTATTTTTTTGAAGATGCACTCACCTACAAAATTCTAGTCAAAGTAAAATTTGGATTTTTTTTTTCCAAATATATTTACTGAAGTTAAGTCTTGTGAAATTATACTCCTCAATGTAAATTGCAGAAAAAAACTGATATTGCAATGTTAGTTTTTTTTTTTTTGCATGTATTGTCCACATTTTTTTTTCATTCAAATGTTTTAATTCAAAAGTCTTGACAGTAGTTGCAATGCAAAATTATAACCTGCTGCTTTAAGCTTACTGCAATAAAACATACCATAACTGTAGTTTAGTGAATAAATATATTCTAAGGTTGGGCATTTTTTAATGGGCAAATTTAAAACAAGTTATTACAGCTAATATAAAGTCTTAAAAATACAAAGCTGGTCTTACTGTATGTGAAGCCACTCACAGCAGGAAGCTCTCTAGTCCAGTTCTCTAGTTTGGGTAAACTAAAGTCTCTGAATTTAGTTGAGCTAAATTTGCAGGTAAAAACAGGGTGTCCATGGGGTCTTAAAATATCTTAATTAAAAACTAAAATGTAGGCCCTAAAAAGTCTTGTATTCACTGAAAAATGGTGTTGTATGTCTTAAATACAATTAAAATTGTGTTAATTTGTCTTTGTCCATGTAAAGCTACTTAATTGGTACAACTAACAATCCATATAGAAAAAAAAAGTTTAACAAAAGTAAAATTTATTAACTCTTTTTATCAAAATGGTTTAAATATCTTCCTTACATTCTTGTAAAAACATTTGTTTAAAAGTTCTCCATGCATTTATGTGTGGGGCAAGTAAAAAACATCCTTAGGCCTTTGCTCTTTATAAGTCTGAAATTTCATTCATAATGGTCTTAAAAGGTCTTAAATTTGACTTGGTGAAACCTGCAGAAACCCTGAAAAAACTAACTTTAAACCTCACCAAGTAAGAAAAAAGAAAAATAACCTTAAAGCAATCATAAAAATCGTACACAATCTGATCTTGCTTAGCATTGTATTCTTAAAATACAATAGTTTAGTTCGAAATGAGATTATCTCTTGACTAGATAGCAAGGCATTACTAGTCCTTTTCATTTAATTTCTGACTGACTGATTTAATCTCTGTGTTTCAGACCGGTGGATGCTGCATCAGAAGGCACCAGTCCTGTCCCAGATTCTCTCTGGAGGCGTTACAGCGAGTTTGAGCTCCTTAGGAACTATTTGTTAGTCACTTATCCATTTGTGGTGGTTCCTCCTTTGCCTGAAAAACGGGTATGCAAACAAGATGCTTTGGCCGCTGCCGCTTGTAAATGTGATTTGCATTCATATGCTGAAACTTCATACTTTGTGCAACAGGCGGAATTTGTTTGGCACAAGCTGTCGGCAGATAACATGGATCCTGACTTTGTGGAGAGGCGTCGGGTAGGACTAGAGAACTTCCTGCTGCGAGTGGCTTCACATCCAGTCCTAGCCGAGGACAAGATCTTCTATTTGTTTCTCACTGAGGTAGAGATCACTAGCTAAAACTGATGACGAAAAAGGTGCAGTCCTCTCGTATAAAAAATATAGCAGTTTATTTATACATTTTAGTTTGAAATTAATTATATTACAGACCTAAACTGATAATCCTGTCATTATTTACTCTCCCTTCACTTGTCACAAACCAGTTTGAGTTTCTTTCTTCTGTTGAATACAAAAGAAGGTATTTTGAAAAATGTTTGAAACCGGTAACCATTGAATGTCATAGTATTTGTTAGAAAGTCAATGGTTTCTAACATTCTTCAAAATGTTTTATTTTGTGTTTAGCAAAAACAAGAAACGCAGAAAAGTTTGGAACCACTTGAGGGTGAGAAAATGGTGTGTACAATTTCATTTTTAGGTGAACTATCCCTTCAGTGAGTGCTGTCTTTTTTATTCTTTAAGTGGGAAATGTTGCTGTTTGAGCATGATAAAAAAATGTCCTCTTAATCCTACAGATGTTATGTTTAGTGGTTTAAGTATTCTGTGGACATCCGAGAATTGTATTACTTCTTTTAAAAAGGGTAAAATAGGACCTCTTTATTTTACTGTTAAATGTTTTTGTAGATCGGTGAAAATATAGTAGAATATAAATATATATTTTTATTTAATTATTACAATTAAATGACAGCCTAGTAGAATTAGAAATGTATTACACAATATATACACTTGTTGAATAATCTAAGTTAGTGCAAATACTCATATACAGTTGAGGATTATAAGCCCACCTTTATTTTTTTTATTTTTTAAATATTTCCCAAATTATGTTTAACAGAGCAAGGAAATTTTCACAGTATGTCTGATAATATTTTTTTCTTCTGGAGAAAGTCTTATTTTTTTATTTCGGCTAGAATAAAAGCCGTTTTTAATTTTGTAAAAAACATTTTAAGGGTCAAAATTATAAGCCCTGTAAGCTATATATTTTTTCAACTGTCTACAGAATAAACGGTCATAATACAATAACTTGCCTAATTACCCTAACCTGCCTAGTTAACCTAATTAACCCAGTTAAGCCTTTAAATGTCACTTTAAGCTGTATAGAAGTGTCTTGAAAAATATCTAGTTAAATATTATTTACTGTCATCATGGCAAAGATGAAATAAATCAGTTATTAGAAATGAGTTATTAAAACTATTATGTTTAGAAATGTGTTGAAAAAATATTCTCTCCGTTAAAAATAAACAGGGGGGCTAATAATTCTGACTTCAACTGTATATATACATATATAATGTAATAATTTTTGGGGGGTTTTCACCTTTAATTGATAGGACAGTAGAAAGTATTGACAGGAAAGTGTGGGGAGCAGAGAGAGTGGAAGAGGGGAATCGAACTCTGGTCGCCGCGAGCACCGGAGTGCATGTGCCGACGCACTAACCCCTACACCACTGGCGTCGACTATAATGTAATTTTAAAAAGATTTGCTGAACACTGGAAATTATTGACATTATAGATAATTTATGAATTATTAATGATTATTTATTTCTTGATCACTCAACATAAATAGTTTTAAAACTTTGGTGTTTCTCACAATAATAGTGTATTTAAAAGTTTATTCAAGCATCTAGCAAATGAGCATTGTTGTGAAATATTACAGTTGGTCTTTTTGGATTCTTTTTGTAATGTATTTTTAAAAATGTGAATTATTTTTGTAATTTGTAATTTTTATTACAATAAAATAATTTAATAATTGATTATGGTGATCGTCTATATATGCATGAAGCCGCTACTCTACTTAGAAAACTAGATTCAGTTTATCATGCAGCAATACGCTTTGTCTCAGGTGCAGACTAACGGACGCATCACTGTATTTTGCACGATTCCTTAGATTGGTTATCTTTATATCAAAAGAGAAAATTACATTTGTACTTAATTACTTTAAAGGCTCTTTAAGGTAAACTACCATCCTATCTTTCTAATTTGCTAACATTTCACATAAATGACCAACACACTAAATTTGGTTCCTGTATTCATTTAACAGTCCCAAGGGTATTGTCAGAACTTGGCAAGCATGCTTTTTCCTTTTATGCTCCTAGGGCTTGGAATGCCCTACAAAATCAGCTTAATCTTGACACACTTCTGAGTACTTTTAAACATCTTCTGTACAGCGTCTTAAAGGATACTGGTAATTGTTGTTTATGATCTGATCTGATCTGATCTTATGATCTGACCTTTTTACAAATGGTGATTTTGTAATTTTGCGATATTGTTTTTTTTGTGATTTATTTATTTATTTATTTTAATGTGAAACTTTATGTGCTGTCTGCCTTCTTGACCAGATCTCACTGGAGGAAGAGACGGTACCATCTCAATGTGAAATCTCCTGGCTAAACAAAAGGAAATAAATGAATAAAAATACAAAATACAGTAGTTACAATAACTATAATGCTAATTAAGGTAAACTCTTGTTAATTAAACCCACTGAAACTGGTTCAAATGATTTCTTACATCTGTTCAACCCACACTTAGGGACCAGAGAGAAGCAGTTATTAATGAGGAAACAAAAAATGAGTTTGATTATTCAGAATAATCCAATTCTCTTTAGGTCTTTAAGAGATGCATCAACTTAGATTTACACTGTACAAATAGGTTGCTAAACCACATTGTGGTACCATATTAAGCTTGTGCTTCATCCCGCTCCATTTCGACCATGTTGAAATGTATTTTTTTGTTAAAGAATTTTTATGTATATTATTTCTGTTCAAAATAAACAAATCAAATCCTATCTAACAATGCTTTCAAGAACAGCTTTATAAAACAACATCATAAGCTTCTTATTAACTCCAAAAAGACGTAACCTCTGTAAAAAAATAACTGGTGTAAACGAGAGCAAACCCACTTTATGTGTGCTCAAAATATAAATTATAGACCATTCAAAAGAGTGCAAAAGGCTGATTAAAGCATTCATTAAAGTTATTCCCAATCACAAACTTTGCTATGGTAGTGTAAACCTATTGCTGGCCTTTTTGAGTGTGTGAATTTAAATAACTGAACTGAATTAAATCGATAGTTCACCCAAAAATTGAAAATTGACTCACTATTTACTTTCCCTTAAGTTGTTTCAAACTCTTTATGCGTTTCTTTCTACCATTAAACGCTCTAGAATATATTTTGAAGAACGCTGAAAACCTGTAACCATTGACTTTCATAATCAGAAACGCAAATACTATGGAAGTCGATGGTTTTCAGCTTTCTTCAAAATATCTTCTTTTGTGTTTAACAGAAGAAAGAAACTTGTAAAGGTTTGAAACAAGTAAAGGTTGAGTAATCGATGACAGAATTTCAATTTTTGAGTGAACTATCCCTTTAATACATCAGATCTGACAGCCCACTTTTTCTTTAGCATATAAAGAAAAACAGCCATGTTTTAACTGGCATTTAATGCTGATAATGCCCCTTGTCAGTGTCAGAAATCGCATCCTTTCTCTGCCCCACAGGAAAAAGCTTGGAAGGAAACCGTATTCGAGACAGGATTTCAGGCGAAGGTATATCAGCACTTTCCAGTTCACTGGGTTCTTTCTCTCTTTAAACCTTTACACATGGCTCTGCTGTTTATATATCACTTCTCCCATAGGTCAGTATTCACATGTTGATATGAAGCTGATTAAATGTGTGTTGATCTCAAAAAAAGGGGTGCTAAGTGACTGAATTGCTACTGCAGTGAGGAATCTGTTATCAGTTTAAGTAAACAGGCGCAGGAAGTCTGTTAGATCGCTCTGGATCAAACCAGAGGAGCTGTGTTTTATGTTAGTGTACGTTATTATTGCCATATTACAGTGTTTATCTGATCTCAGTCATTTGAAAATGTGACTGTTGTAAGGAGTGGCTGTAATCCTGCTTTACATCTGAACAAACAAACTCCAAATATGGATCCGTCCATCAACATTTGGCTTTTGTTCTCCTCACAGGCCGACTCCAGATTAAAGGCGTTAAATGCCACGTTCAGAGTGAAGAATCCTGATAAGTAAGTCGCAGTTTTGTACACGCATAAAGAAATGGCTGTGGTGTTTGTTTGCTGATGTTGACCTGTATATGTGTGTGTGTTTCTCAGGAGGTTTGCAGAAATGAAACACTATGGCGATGAGCTACAGGCTGTTGTTTCACAGCTGCTGAGAGTTCGGGCGGTGAGTGTAAACACAGTCTATTACGCAGAAAAGAAAATTCAGTCCAGCAAATGCCCAGTCCAAGTAAATAAGTCATGGGAGTTGTGACGAAAACACTTCTGTTGAATTTTTTTTTTTTTTTTTTTAATGATTTTTTTGGTGCTTTCAAGCAAGCAGTTAATGCAGTTTTTCTTTTCCATGGCTAAATTTGACGAGCCTAGTGCCAATTATCGTCATTTAGTTATTTTAATTATATAAATAAATAAATAAATAATAATAAATGTTATTTATAGTGCGATTTTTCTCAGACCCAAAGCGGTACAAGTTAAAAGCTGCGGTAAAAAGGTGAGTCTTGAGAGTTGTCTTAAAACAGTCCAGAGAGGCGGTATTGCTGGTGCTGATGGGTAGACCATTCCATAGATTAGGTGCACTGTACGAAAAAAAGCTCTTCCACCCATGGTCTTAAGTTTACAGCGTGGCTGATGCAGGGTGAGTCCAGATGCAGAACGAAGACTGCATGTGAGAGTGGAAAGAGTTGCCAGGTCACAAATTAAGTCAGGTGCCAGCCCATGCACTGCTTTATATGTTACAGGGTGTCTGCAGGGTCTTAAAAAGTATTAAAAGTTTAAGGCCCTTAAAAGTTATTAAAAAGTCTTAATCACGTTTTAAAGAGGTCTTAAATTTTGTTCAAGCATTGCCCAAAGTGTTTGACTCCAAAAAAAAGCATAAATATGTTCAATTATTTATTCATTCATTCATTCATTCATTCATTTTCTTTTCAACTTATTCAACCGGAGGAAACCCACACAAACACAGGGAGAACATGCAAACTCCACACAGAAACTGACCCAGCCGAGGCTCAAACCAGCGACCTTCTTGCTGTGAGGGGATTGTGCTACCCACTGCACCACCGTGCTGCTCTTAAAAATATTTATTTTCTTCCTAATATTAACAACGGCGTGCTCTATCCACGTGATTGGTTCGTGCTGGGGTGTGTCCAGCCAAGCTCCTCCGTCTGGGTGATGTCATGTATTTGCAACAACGTGGGAAGGTGATGTGATGATATCCAAACAGCGGGGCAAAATGGGAAAATGTCGCTGAAAACAACTGCGTAATTTATTCTTTAAGCTTTGTTTCTTCCGCGCTTATCTGAGTTTTGTTGAACGGTGGTGCTCCATTGATTTCCTTAACTACAACTGTTTATTAACAACTGTTTAATAAGTTAAAGGTTTGATACTGATTAGAACTTGAAGTGGCCTAACGAGGTCTTAAAATATTCTGAGAAGGTATATAAAAAGGCCTCAAAAGGTATTGAAATTACCTTTAGGATTCCTGCATATACGCTGTTAAAATCAGGGTCTTAAAGTCAAAACGTGACTTAACAGCAAGCCAATGTACTTGCTGAAGTACAGGGGTCATATGGTGGCATGCGGAAGTGTGTGTCAAAACCCGTGTAGCGGAATTATAATAAATTAATAATAAATGAATGAACGAACAAATAAACGAACGAAGTAAACAAGTCATAAGAATTGAAAGGAAAACATTTCTGTTCATTTCATGTTTTTAGATTGTTTTGTGCTTTCAAGGAAGCGGTTAATACAATTTTTTTTCTTTTTTCTCCTCTCAGGGCTAAATTTCCATCAGGCCAATCTTCATTTAATTATTGTGTTTTAAGGGTTTTTAAGTTCAACAGAACAAACCTTTGCTGCTTCCCAATTCACTTACTTATAGTACGCCCTACAAGTGTGTAGTTTATTGTAAAGGAAAATACTTTTGAGTGAGTAACAGAAGAGTATGCAAGCTTTAGGACATGCTACTTCTCCCTTAACAGATCATTATGTTACATACCGTCAGTCATCTCAACACATCTTTCATATTTAATTACTGGAGAAGCAGCAGCAGGACAATCTGCTATTCGTGAGTCTTTCATGCAGAGAAATCTCCTCAGGTCTTTGAATAATTATGCATTCAGAAGTTAATGTCCAAACATATCCTGATATATGTTGAGTATTGTTGTTGCAGATGTAATATAACATGGAAAATGTGGTTTAAACATGTTCCAGTTGGCTAGATATTAATTAACAGTCATTCAAACAACTTTACCGAAGCCTCTCACAAAAGTGCTAAAAGGTAGTGTGCCGATCAGTTTTCATGAAGGATGCTGGATTTAGATTGAGCATGTTTCAGATCTAAATATCTGAGAAAGGGTCCCCAGGAAGAAGTTTATACAGTTCATAAAAATTGTATTAAACAATTTTGACATCATCTTTTTGAAAAGGATACTATATATTGTATAACTTCATTTGTTTTTAAATTGGCATACTAAAATGACTTATTTTGGGATGGCTTCTTTCAAAACTTGTTCTTTAATTCTTTAATTCTAATATTTTACTGTGAAAATGGACAAAGTTTAATATATATATATATATATATATATATATATATATATATATATATATATATATATATATATATATATATATATATATATATATATTTTTTTTTTTTTTTTTTTCATCTCAAGTCACAAAATCCTGGTGGGAGTGATGTTCTGTTATTTAATGCAGTGTTTTTTCATTGTACATTACATTTTTTGCGACAACTCTTCTGACTATGTAAAGAGCTTGCAATTGCACTCATTTACATCTCTATTTAGGTCTCTATGCTTTTTTTATATATATATAATTTTGCTGCAATCTTTAAATTGTGTTAAGATGATGGAAGGAATAAAATTAAATGTGTCCCCTTTTCTCAAAATGAGAGCTAATTATTTAATAGTTCTTTTTTCCCTTTAGAGAGCAGCTGATCGCCTTTATGGAGTCTACAAAGTGCATGGGAACTACGGAAGAGTTTTTAGGTATGTTTTCTTTAAAAGCATGTGTTTGCATATAAATTGTTTCTATCACATCCCACATTAAAATCTGTGGAAAAATAAAAAGATGTTTTGCAGAATGTTCTCTTTTCCAAATAACCTCCATGCTTACATGCATAATATTATATGATTAAATCAAGAGTTTGTGTGTCTGGCAATGTTAAAATGGGCCTCTGTAACTTATTGAAAAGTTTGAAGTGAGTGTATATATATTTTAAAGATATAAAGAGCAGCAAGATGTTTTATATTGATCTACGGTGACTGTAGAGATGTGCGCATTTATTCAACAATCATATTTCAAATGAATTCTGCACTTTTGGATATTTTATTACTCAAAAAAACTTCACAAAAGTTGACAAGCAGCCCAACTGTTTTCATCATTGATTTTATAATAGTGACACATCAGCATGTTAACATGTTGCTATATTTTTGATTATTGAGTATTGTAAATGCAACCTTGGTGACTTTCAAAATAAATAAGAACATAAATTAAAAATTGTACTAGCCTCAGATTTTAGGTCTTAATGTACAGTTGAAGTCAGAATTATTAGCCCAGCTTTGAATTTTTTTCTTTTTTAAAATATTTCCTAAATAATGTTTATCAGAACAAGGAAATTTTCACAGTAAGTCTGGTAATATTTTTTCTTCTGGAGAAAGTCTTATTTGTTTTATTTCGGCTAGAATAAAGCAGTTTAAAAAAATTTTGAAACATCATTTTAAGGTCCAAATTATTAGACCCTTTAAGCTACATTTTTTCCCGATAGTCTACAAACCATCGTTATACAATAATTACCCTAACCTGCCTAGTTAATAGCTAATAGTTAAGCCTTTAAATGTCACTTTAAGCTGTATAGAAGTGTCTTGAAAAATATCTAGTCTAATATTATTTTCTGTCATCATGACAAAGATAAAATAAATCAGTTATTAGAAATGAGTTATTAAAACTATTATGTTTAGAAATGTGTTGAACAAATCTTCTCTCCATTAAACAGAAATTGGGGGAAAAAAATAAATGGGGGATAATAATTCTGACTTCAACTGTACATTTGCAGTCCCTCTTAAATGGATGGTTGATCCAAAAATGAAAATTTTTATTTTACATTAATTTACTCGCACACTGGTTTTAAACTTTTTATGAATTTCTTTTTTCTGTTGAACACAAATGAAGATATTTTGAAGAATGTTGAAAAAACAATAGCTGTTGAAATCCATAGAAAGAACAAAAAATACTATACAATGGCTGCTTCTGGAAATAGACGTTTTTTTTTATTATTATTATTTCAGTACCGATTGGTATCAAATTCCAGTATTGTGACAACACTAGTTGGTTGTTCATTCCGCTGTGGCGACCCCTGATAAATGAGGAACTACGTCGAAGAAAAATTAGTTAATGAATGATAGCCATGCAGTCATTCAGTGTGTGATTTATAGACCATGTGATACAGTTTTATTTCCCCGCAATGTTACAATCACAAAAATGTACCTCAATTTGAAGGAGCCACATGTTTTAAAACATGCTGTAAACAGTTTTTGTGAGAAGAGTTTCGGGGTAAATCTTCTGCTGTGTGATTGTTTGACTGAGTTCAGCTGCTCTGGTTCAGTGATGATCTTTGTTTTGAACAGCGAGTGGAGCGCCATTGAGAAAGAGATGGGAGATGGGCTGCAGAGCGCCGGACACCACATGGATGCGTGAGTTCACTGCGCTTTACGAACCATTCTCATGTACATACAGTTAAAGACAGAATTATTAACCCTCTTGTTATATTTTAAAGACCCCTATTATATATTAAAAAGGTCATATTTTGGTTTTGGGGGTCTCCAACAACAGGCTGATATGCATGCAAAGTCAAAAAACACTTTCATTGTCTTATAATAGGCATTTGTTTATACCTAATTACCCAGCGACTCCCATATGAATTGTTCAGTGATTCATTTGTTTCCAAACCCTGCCTTAGCGCGGTTAATCTGCGCTGATTGGTCTGATGACCCAGTCTATTGCGATTGGTCGACAGTGTTCAGGCTTATCAACAATATTGAAGTAGTCAGAGAGCAGAGTGTATGTGTGTGAGCCCAATGCAAGAGTGCATTAAAGCAATGCAGTTAAACACCAGCATATTGCTCTATTCTTACCCATGACACACATTCAGTATTAATCTACACAGTTGCAAAAGCTGAACTGTTTTGAAACTTGACCTCCACACATGTGTAAGAACAGCTGACGGTGGCCAAAGCAACAACAAGCGGCAGTTGAATGTGAGCTCATCAACACATTTAAATCGATAAATAAAGCGGCACACGTTGCGTTTTCAACGTGACTTTAGACGCGATATAAGAATATAAAGAGATACGGTTACAATTAACAAAACACAATTAAATACATACTTTGCAAACTAGAGAAAATAAGGAGGCAACCATTTTAATCGCACGTACTTACACTGGTGAAATGGAGGAAGAAACTGATCCATGAACTGTGTACTGTAAAGTTCTTGTCAAGCTCTGACAAAGTCCCATACATCAGAAGTCTTTTCTGATCTTTCCTTTAACGGCTGACGAATCCCCCGTGTAAGCGGGTAGATTGCTAAAGCACTTAAAAATAAAATATTTAAAATGACGGGAACACAGCATAAGGCTGGGGCTATAATGCTGAGGTATTTTTGCAAAAACAAACTTCAACAACTGACTCTTCACAGCCTCATCTTTGGGTAGGGAAATTAACACGTATTGTCCCTCACGCTTTCAATAATATCCAGCTGAGTCTTTGCAACATGATTCAACCAGCGTCTGCTACAGTGGTGTTCTTCTTTTTTTTTTTTTTTTTTTTTTTTTTGCTACTGTGTTTGTGGGCAGGGCCGGGAGTTTCAATTTTCCCGGGTTTGTGTGTGCAACAAATGGGCGGAGCTTAAGTTTCTTATCGACATCACGCCGACACGGCTAAAGACTCTTTATCAAGATGACTCATTCCAACCGCTATGAGTGGAGTCTTTTATAGATGAATCAAGGGTTTTAAACATGGTGCACTTTCAGATTTAAGCCTTAGCTGAATATTTCACTTCACTTCGAGCTGTGTTGCGCATACATGGAAGGTCATTTTCAAAAACCCATAATAGGGGCTCTTTAATTACTTTATATATATTTTTTCAACACATTTCTAAACATAATAGTTTTAATATCTAATTTCTAATAATTGATTTCTTTTATCTTTGCCATGATGACAGTACATAATATTTTACATAATTTTTTTAAAATACAAGTATTCAGCTTAAAGTGCAATAAAGGCTTAACTAGGTTAATGAGGGTATAATGGTCTAGTCTAGGATTACATTGCAGCTGTTTTTTAATATTTTTTTAACAAATTTTTTGTAAAGGAAGAAAAAAATACAAGTTAAGCAAAAATGCAATAACATCGGAACTTGAATAGTTGACTGGTCATATATTTCCCTACAGGTCACATTAACAAATACATATAAAGATCAGTTTACACGGTGTAAAGACATAAGCACAATCCATTTCTCCCAATATTGCAGGTTTTTGTCCATTTGTAGTTTTAATGGAAAACTTATCCTTTTCATATTTTGAACATTAGATACAATATCCAACCATTCGGATTTTGTAGGGGGTTCGAGTTGTAGCCACTTTCGAGTTACAGTTTTTAATCGCAGCTGTTTTTAATTGCATTTCTCCTACTTGGGACGATCCCGTTACCCTCCTGGGAGCTCATTGAGGACCCTGAAATATGAAGATGCTTTATGATACACCCCATGATTCTACATGTGTGTTTTTCTGTTAAACACATTTGCCAGATTGAACCGATTCCTCTCAAATCTCCGTTCACATCCCCCCCACCATCATAACAAGTAGCCAGAATGATGCGCCCTTGGGAGGCTCGTGTTTTGATTTGGCTGGCAGACCAAGGCACAAATCTCCTGGAGCCATGGCCAAAACGTTTAGCTATGTTTATTTATTTGATGTCATGAGAGGGACGCTTTCGCAGTAGTGTTCTTATAGTGAGTCTTTAACTAGGCCCTGTCATTTCTATTGCTGTCTGCTCTGATGGATTCCAGATTGCTGTACTCAGGAGAAAGGCCAAAGGTCAGAGCCCAATGCGCTGCCTGTCTGTTTCAGCACTGAAAGAAACAACCTGTCCATCATCAGCCCCCATTCAGCAGCTGTCAGATTGGTTTATGGATCATGTTGCTCACCTTTTCCCCAGAATTCCTCAAAATACCCCAAACAGACTGTGCTGTGGGTTTGGCACTGGTTCCTCCTTTGGCTCAACGTCTGATTTAGAGAGAATTATAGACATAGTTTCATTAGAATGCCAACTTGTCACATTAGGGGTGGGCGGTATGTGCAAAATATTACATCATGCTCACAATGTGTTTAGCTGTTTTTTTTAAGGGAAATGCAAAGAAAAGTGGTTTATATGTTGGATATTTAATGTGGTAAAGCCTAATTTTGGGTAATGTGGCTATTTAAATGAAAGTATGTCATTTATTTTCATAATTATATCTTTTTTGTTTCTCTCTGTGCACTGTGGCATCATTGAAATTTCTGCCACGGACTGTAACTCTATGCTCACGCAGGCTGATCTGCTCCTCCGTCATCAACTACATGGCGCAGGAAATTGGTTGCTGTCACCTCGGCAGCGAACGAGCTTGCTCCACATCACTTTAAATGTCCTGCGTCATTTTACGCTGTTAAGTTGCGGTGCATTTTCGGAGACCTTCCTCCACCCCAGTTCCACCTGTTTAGATCTGCTACAGGGCGTTACATATATAATATATATGCAGCAGTAGCGTGTTATATTCTCAGAAGGTATGTCTGTGTATATACTAGCTGTAACTTGCTCTGCCATATTAGCTAAAGCAGCAGCAGCGTAGCAGATCTATACCGCCAAGCCAGATACATCAACATTGCCATATACATATTCAATACCATACTAAATCTCGAGAGTGTCCATGACAGAAGTGCTGAAACACACATTATGAAACATTAATTGTTGAAACCATTAAAGATGAGTTAATGACTCAAAACAAACAATATTATAAAACCGGTGGTTCTAACTTAAATATGTCATTTAAAAGGCCCAAAAATGGATGATTTATGATGCTACCTTTTAAAATTCTGTTTTTAAAGACTTTATTTGCAAAATTGTCAAAAAAGGGAACACACACAGGCTCCATTTATTTCATCAAATACATTATGAATTGAAATACTGTAATATACTGTATTTTTATATATAGTAAAAATGTATATGGACCCTACTTTTACAACACATAATCTTACATAATCTTAAACTTGTTGAAATCTTATAATATTTACCGCTTATGCCCCATTCACATGAGGCTTCAGCGTCAACGGTTCCCATTTCTATTGAATTGGTGACGTCAGGCATTGTCGAACTGCATTGTGGATCTGGCGCCATTTCAGTGTCGTTGCTCACTGCAGAAGTTGGGATTTGTTGATGGAAGCGTCAGCCAATCAGATCGCTGTATGCAAATACAGTGTATATGTGTATAAAAAGTAGTGATGTTTGTTTTACAGCTACTGTCATAAAGTGTTCATGAGATGGATTGCCTAAGGGAAGAAATTGTTCCTGTGTCAGGCTGTTCTGGTGCACAGGAAATAACTAACAGAAAATAACTGTACAGTTTTTGTATGTTGCAGGTATGCTGCCTCTATAGATGATATTCTAGAAGAAGAGGAGCATTATGCAGACCAGCTGAAGGAGTATCTTTTCTATGCAGACGCATTGCGGTAACTTGGTTTGCATTGCCTGAATTGCTAAATTCCTTAAATTAACAGGTCACCCAAAAGGAGAATTGTGATAATTTCCCTAAACTTCTTAAAAAGTGAACTGAAGCATACCAAACACAAGCTGTTATAACAGTAAGGTTAATCTGAAAGGTTCTAGAAACTCCCACCGGCTGATTAAGTTACACACATGAAACTTTTTTCAAACACATCTGTTTTTCTAAAAGTGATCAAACTGCAGGTCACCTCCATTAGGTCTTCAGTTCAACAATTTCCATAAGATACAAAGATCTTTATCTGTTTAATGGTTTAATGTGTGTACTTTGACAGGGCAGTGTGTAGGAAGCATGAACTGACTCAGTATGAACTGGAGACGGCCGTCCAGGATCTGAGCTCTAAGAAACAGCAGCGGGAGGAACTCGCCACCGGGGTCAGTGTCCATTCAGTCACACCAACTCCACTTCACTCCTCTTACATCTGGAATGAGGGACTTTCCAGTTAGACTTGATCATTAATTTGCCATGTTACATCATAAGTAGGGGTGTGTGATATTGGCGAAAAAATGGTATCTAGTAATTTGGGGATTTTTTTTTTTTTGTTATTATTGTTCTTTAAACATTTTACTGACTGTGTTTTTATGCTGGTACTATGCCTGTTTTCGCTAGTATTTTGCAATAAGTCCCTCTTTTAAAGAGTGATTTATTGAATTAATGGATGGCTGGATCACTGAATCATTGACTTGCTGCATTAAATTCAATCTTGGAGGTCTACAGGCAATTGCTTTGTCTTCGTGCT
The DNA here is from genome assembly GCF_903798145.1 of Danio aesculapii. Lineage (NCBI taxonomy): Eukaryota > Metazoa > Chordata > Actinopteri > Cypriniformes > Danionidae > Danio > Danio aesculapii. The sequence continues at coordinate 39,707,505 of NC_079443.1, forward strand.
TGGTTTGTGCTTTGACATGCACTGTCAACCCTAGGACCTTATTTAGACAGGTGTATGCCTTTTCAAAACATGTCCAATCAACTGAATTTACCACAGGTGAACACCAATTAAGCTGCTGAAACATCTCAAGAATGATCAGTGGAAACTGAATGTACTTGATCTCAATTTAGAGCTTCACGGCAAAGGCTGTGAATACTTCTGTGCATGTGATTTTTCAGCTTTTTTATTTGTAATAAATTTGCAACAATCTCCAAAAATCTTTTTTCACATTGTCATTAGAGCGTATTGTGTGTAGAATTTTGAGGAAATAAATTAATTTAATCCATTTTGGAATAAGGCTGTAGCATTAAAAAATGTGGAAAAAGTGAAGCACTATCAATACTTTCCAGATGCACTGTATATCTATATTGACGATATATCGTTTCAGCATCGATATGACAATGTGTGAACCCCAATTGTCACATCTCAGGGTTTGCAATGTTGAGAGATTATAGTTGATCAGCATAACAGTTGAGAATACGTCAGATTTGTGAAGTCGTTGCAAAGTATAAACATAAGAGTGAATCTTTATCATTTGTGTGTGTTTTAAAGGCATTACAAGAGAATTTAAAGCATTCGGTCACAAAAATGTACAACATTTGTAACTTTAATGAAGAGTAAATTAACTGAATTATTATTAATATAATTAATATATAGTGTTATTTTACATTTCATTATTTGATTTCTGTACCTCAATATTGTTTCCTTTACTTTTTTCTTTGCTCTATTGTAATTATTCTTGCTTGCAATTTATTTATTATTTTTATACATGATTCACACTCTTACAAAATCCACCCAATCAATCTAAATTCACGATTTTCTCCCCTCAAATCAAGCGATTCAAGCCATCTAGTGAAGTTGTATTCATATAACAATATATATGGTAGAAAAACAAAATATTTCTTGTTGAAAAATATATGTTGATTTTTTTTTTTTTTTTTTTTTTTTTCCAATATTGTGCAGCCCTAATCTATATAATCCAGCATTTACTTTTGTAAAAAAGTTAGATCTTTTTGGTATAAAGTTAGTGATCTTTTTTTTAGAATGTCTTTGCAAACTATTAAATTTGATTGAATTTTTATGTGGCCTAGTCATTTGCGTAAATGGAGACTACTAAGAATGACCTAATGATTGGTTCATTTTAATGTAAACATTTAAGCAGCACAAAAAGCCAATGACATGCATAAGACTTTTTGACCCATGTAGCTGATTACTAGGCCCACTTGGTGAAAAAGAAATGTGAGAAAACTTACACAATGCTGCTTTCTGCTCATAAACATGGGAGTAAGAGGTTGTGGCTTGTTCCAGCCATTAGATTTATTTATTCTTTATTCTTATTTATTCTCTCATGTAGACGGTCCGGACCTTCTCTCTGAAGGGAATGACCAGTAAACTGTTTGGACAAGAGACCCCAGAGCAGAGAGAGGCCAAGCTGAAAATGCTGGAGACACAGATTGAAGAAGGAGAGGAAATGGTCAAAGACAGAAATGTAGAATGCGAGTAAGCTCTGCACTCTCACCTGATTAAATAGATTTTTCCAGACAACAACAAAGCATGATATCGCAGATCATGCTTTCTGTTGCTGTCTGCAAAACATATTGGTAGAATTGTGTTTTCAGGATCACCAGTGAGAAGCTTAAACCTAAAACCTAATTTACCTAATTTTTAGATTTCTCTTATTCAGTCTTAAAATTGTGTACATCTGAGGATCGGCTGTTTGCTTAATTGATTTTGGCATCCAACGATTATGAAAAAACAATAGAGATAAACGATTATATCCAGCCGCCTTTCCAGCAATCCGCATTAGTTCCCGATTCATCTCAGCAAAGCCCAATTTCACATGAATATCAGTAAAGTCATGTAATGTGGCTGTTGTAGCACATGAAGTGCTTAATTTATTCATTCATTAGTCCCTTTATTCATCAGGTATCGACACGGCGGAATGAACCGCTAACTTATCCAGCATATGTTTTACACAGCGGATGCACTACCAGCTGCAACCTAGTACTTAGAAACATGCATACACTACGGCCAATTTAGTTTATTCAATTCACATATAGCGCATGTCTTTGGACTGGGGAAAACCAGAGCACCCAGAGAAACCCAAACAAACATGGAGAGAATATGCAAACTCCACACAGAAATGCCAACTGACCAAGCCGGGGCTCAAACCAGTGACCTTCTTGCTCTGAGGCTACAGTGCTAACCACGTGTCGCGTGCTAGATTTATCGAAATGTATTCGATTTATTCATGTTTTTAAAAGCGTAATCCCTTATTTGTTATGTAATGAATGAATTTAAAGAGTTGAGAATGAAAATGCACATGTAACTGTAAATTAGATCCGTGCGGCACTTAAAGTGATTTAAGCTTAAAAACAAAAACGCAAAAATAACAAAACAATAATATGAAAGTATGTTGTGTTATTTTTGCGTTTTAGTTTTTTTCAAAAGATTAAATTAATCTTAACTTAGTTTAAGATTGTAATATATTACTTTTTTATCTAACACTGGTTATATGGCCAAATCATAATCGTTTGTAATAATACTTTGGCTGTTCGGTTGGTCAATTTTGTCCTCCAACGATTATGAAAACACAATCGAGATAAAACTATTATTTTGTCATATCAAGCCTCGTTTCCAGCAATCCGCATTCATTCCCGATTCATCTTAACAAACCCTAATTTCACATGAATATCAATAATATCATGTAATGTGGCTGTTGCAGCACATGATATGCTTGATTTTTTTTTTATATATATTTTTTAATGTATTAGATTTATTCATGTTTTTAAAAGCGTAATCCCTTATTTGTTATGAAATAAATGAATGTAAAGAGTTGAGAATGATAATGCACACGTAACTGTAAATTAGGTCCATGTGGCACTTAAAGTGACTTAAACTTCATTCATTTTCCTTTGGCTTAGTCCGTTTATTAATCAGGGGTCGCCACAGCGGAATGAACCGCCAACTTATCCAGCATATGTTTTACACAGCGGATGCCCTTTCAGCTGCAGCCCAGTACTGGAAAACATCCATACACACTCATTCACACACATACACTATGGCCAACTTAGTTTACCCAATTCACCTATACCCCATGTCTTTGGACTGGGAGAAACTGGAGCACCTGGAGGAAACCCACATGAACATGGGAAAAACATACAAACTTCACAAAGAAATGCCAACTGACCCAGCCGGGACTCAAACCAGCAACTTTGCTCTGAGGCGACAGTGCTAACCACTGAGCTACCGTATCGCCCCTGACTTAAACTTAAAAACGCAAAAATAACATAACAATAACATGAAAGTATGTTTAGTCGTTTTTGCGTTTTTTATTTATTTATTTTTTTTTTTAAGGATCAAGATCAGCTAAGATTGTAATATTACTTTTTCATCCAACACTGGTTAAATGGCCCACTCATAATAGTTAAAAAAAATTCTGATCACAATATTGACTTAATTATGATTTATGGGAAAAATCTTAATTGAGAAGCCCTATCTTAGGCTATAGTAACTAATATCAGGCTTCATTATTATTAACAAATACAGTATATAGAATATTTTTAAAAATCTGTCTTTTTTTTGTAGCGAGTTTGTGAAAGGTGCATGGACGGACATTGAGAGGTTCAAAGAGCAGAAAGACCATGATCTCCGAGAAGCTCTCATCAGCTACGCCATCATGCAGATCAGCATGTGTAAAAAGGTGAGCATGGAGAGAGAAAATTTGATCCTGGCCAAACAAAAATGATAATGTTTATATAAATTTTTTTTTACTATTTTATGACACAGGAATGTAGTCTTAATGTAATCCTTCTTCATTTGAAGGGAATTCAAGTGTGGAACAACGCTAAAGAGTGCTTCAGTAAGATGTAAGTGTTCGAGCAGGACAACCAGAACACCAGGGAGGCCTTGGAGATGTCAATCCAGAGAAGCACACACTCCTAGAGACTGACCATGGGGACTCAAGTCTTCCTCTCGAGCTTAAACTTTTGTCAGCCTCTTGCACCAGATGCTCTGGTGAATAAAAGGTATCGAATATTGACATACACTAGTTTCAGAGTCCAAATAATGAATAAATGGGGTGCTGTTTTATTTATTGTCATGTTCACCAGATAGATTTCTGATCTGGTTACTTTTGTGAATGCACTATTTTGACCTACACAAGAGCTTGTGAAGGTAACACAATTAATGACGCAACGCTTCGGACTGAAACAATATAATGACGACTTATTGATTCATCTTGAACTATGGAATGATTTTTGTATGATTTGTTGTCTTTTTCTTTGACTATCTTCATGCTTTTTGATGCCAAATTAATTATTTTTTTTTTACTTTTCATTTTCTTTTTAATAAATCTAGTCCATCATAAACCACAAAAGCACATTTAAATTGTTAACATAAGGGTGTGTGTTTTATGAAGGGGGAAAAAAGTTGTATTTTTATCATACCCCTCACCCCACCCCATAATGGTGGTCCTGCACATCTGGAACGTGTCCAGTTTCCAGTTTTCATGCGCAATGATCTTTATCACCTGGCACGGAGGACACCAAGAGTCAGATTTCCTATGAAAAGTAAAGTAACTGGTCTTATTCACATGCAAACTAAATTGGTCCTGACGCCCATACAGCAAACAAAGTGCATAAATTCATCATAATTTGCTGGTCTGTCACTTTTCTGCACGTTCAGCCATAAAAGCATAAGCTGTTTATGACCACCGGCCCCCTCCCTCTCTATGGTTCAGTTCAACTGAGAAATATTAACATGCTGTTTATGCCTTACTCAAGAATAACTCTGCGTATTTTCTACACTATGAATGCCATATTTGTCGTGTGTTATGATGGATGGGTGGGGTCGAT